>NC_133772.1:85291015-85314877 GCF_003597395.2 Chelonoidis abingdonii
GCGGCGGGAGGATGGGAGCAGGAGGCGGCGCGGCGCAGCGCGGCGCTGGGGCGTTCGGCTGCTCGGAGGCTTGAAGCCCATTTCCCGCCCGGCGGCGGCGGGGATGGAGCCGCAGAGCTCTGCCGCGGGAGCCCAGGCTGGTGCGGAGCCCGGGGAGCTCCTCCAGCGAGCCCTGGAGTTCAAGAGCCAAGGGGCGCAGTGCTACAAGGACAAGAAATTCCGCGAGGCCATCGGCAAGTACCACCGGGCGCTGCTGGAGCTGAAGGGGCTGCAGCCGCCGGAGCCCAGCTCCTCCGCCAGCTGCGCCGCTAGCCCGCGGGGCCAGCTCACCGCGGAGCAGAGCCAGAGCGCGGAGAGCATCGAGATCGATTGTTACAACAGCCTGGCAGGTCAGCGGGGGCTGGGCGCGCTGGCAGGGGCGTGTGGTCCCCCTCTGCTCTGGGGCTGGCCTCGGGGATCCTCGCCCCCGGCCCATCAATAACTTTGGGCGGGGGTTGGGGGTGTCTGATCATGCCCCTGCTGGGGCTTTAGCCTGACTTTCCAGCGCCGCTTGCAAAGCAAGGGCGCAATGACAAGGTTGCTGTGCCCTTCTCCCCCCAGCCCCCGGCCCGTCTTTCCTGCCCCTCACCCAGGAGCACTACAGCAGAGCAGCAGTATTGACTCGGAGCTCTAAGGGCCTCCTTCCTGTGCAGTTTTTGCCCATGTTTTGCTAGAAAATTCTCGGGTTTTACAACTGCTGGTATTCGGGTTTTAGCCATTTTACCCGAATTTTGGACCCCTCCAATAAGTGAAAATACTAGTTCTGTTAAGAAAATCCAATACGTTGCATTAGGAAGAGTGTTTCTGTTAATAAATTAGTCTAAGTGTAAAGGGGAGGCTGTTTAAAGTGAAGCAGTGTTGTGGAAGATACACGCACAGGCATGTGTGGGCATATGTGTAGGTGCTGTTAATGTACTTTTCATGCACTACACCACAGGCTTAGACTACTTTTACATTAAAAACTCTTATTTTTCTTTAGTTGTTGCTTTTTTCTACCCTCCCATCTCCCATATTAACCCCTCTATTTAACCAGAAAACAGGACAGTTAATTTTTTTGTAATGATTTTCACCCATTTAAAAATTTTTTATGAGAAACACTGAAATTTCCAGGAAATATTAAAGAAAATAAAAACCAGAAACAAAGGGCCTTTGGTATTTCTTAGGGGGAACTATAGGTCTGCTTTATAGTCTTCTCCCTTCTCCTTCCCCTCCTCATCCTTTCTTATTATCAACTAGGAATCACATAGTCCACTCTACAAAATAAGGCCCTATATATTGTACCCTCGGTGATTCCTTTTGGGTGTATGAAATATTATTTTCATATGTTTGAGAGAAGTATTTTTGCTTTTCTAGTTGGGAGGGGTGTAGCATTCTGCCAGTCCTTCCTTGGCAAATATAAAGAACACATCAAAATCTCATCTCTTTTTAGGGTTCATCTGCATTTTTACTACTACTCAACATATGTGCACACAAACACTTTAATGTTTGTACAGCTGTTTAAAAATATAACTAATCCCTCATACCCCCTGGGAGATAGAGAGGTAACAGAATAGATGTTTGTATAGAGTGCTCAGATACATAAAAAGTACAATTCAAGAATTCTCTAAGATTATATAGCATTCTCTTCTTCAGCCTGAGATTGCCTTCAATCCTTTTACCATATCTTGCCTGTAATTTACAATGGAGGGGTCCTACAACCTCTGGTGTAAGAAAGGAAATGTCTGGAAATCATTTTGACAACCACAAATGATACTATTTTTTGTATATATGTATATAATCTCTTAGCTATAAAAGTGAAAAGAAAATGTAGTTCTAGCTAGTTGCTAGGTACTAGTTGCCACACTAGCCAATAGATGCTTGATCATCATTGCATTTGACTTGGCTTCCTACCATCTGCTTTGAATGAATACTCTATGGAGGAGTTAAACTACTTTATAGTTTGATCCTGCAGTCCTTACTCAGACAGAACTTGTGTTGACTTCAACAGGAGCTTTGCCTGGGTAAGAACTGCAAGATCGGAGCTTATCTTAATGTCAAAAACCTTATTTATTATACTTACTAGGAACCTCCAAAATCAAAAAAGAATCTTGTTTGCGTGTACATGGGAGAGAGTTAATAAAAAAGCACAATTTTAGATTCTCCCCTCTTTCCCCTTAAATCCTACTCCTTTCCAAAATGATGCTTCCTTGTTACCTTGGCAAAAATTTGGCCACAGCCAGGACATTAGCATGTCAGCTATTACCTTCATTTGGCATTTGGCTTGTCTAGGCAGAGCTGGTTAGCTTTGCTTCTTGTGTTGTGCAGTGCTGAAAAAAATGGGGAATAAAGTAGATCAATTTTCTACCCTCACTTACACTCCTGCACATACGCTGAAATCAATGGGGTTCTTTGAATGTAACTGAGGGCAGAATCTGGGTCCCTTTTAGAACACATTTTCTAACTGGATATATTATGGTTCCTTCAATTATTATTTAAATTACATATGGGGAGAGAAGGTGTCACTATAATATTGTAATTACTAAGTGTAATTTTGTCTCCTTTTTTAAAAAAAAATCTGTGTTCATGGATGTTTGTTCAAATTAAACATCTTACTCTGGTTGTAAGGCTTGTTTAGATTGACAGTGTTATATAAAGAACCCATAATACCATTAATAGCTTAATGCAGTTCAGTGCTTTCCTAGTCTTAAAACATTTCTAACAAGAAATATCTTCACTCTTAGTCCTGAGGTATAAATTAGGCATATATGTAGAAGGTGAATGGGTTTGGAAGGGATAAATGTTTGCTTTTTGTTAATATTTCTGCTGAGTATACAAATTGCCCTTGCTGGAAATGTTTACAATCCCATTTTTGCTGACATAATAATAGTCCCATTTCATTTATTTATTGTTTCTGGTTTGGTTTGGGATTTGTTTTAACCATTGCTGATTGTATTAAAATCTCATATACAGTGGCAATCAGACAACAGGAAAACGTGCTTACGGTTTAACCTAGATTTAAACAAATTTTACTTAGCAACACATAAGAGCATAATTAATCCTAGAATCATCTGCAGTGTTTCCCTTGTGAAGACACTGCAGTAGGACAAATTCTACTCTGTTATGCTTGGACAGTTGTTATACTCGTGTTTTCAGTGGGATTGCACGTATGTAACAGAGAGCAGAATTGGCTCCAAAGTATATGATTTCATGTTTGCCCAATGTAATGTCTTAAAATGTAAACATTGAAAAAATGCACAACATATTAAAGTGGAATCTCTCCACTCAGAAAACTGCAGTGTGGCTACTACAAGTCTAGTTCTAGAGGTCAAATTCTAGCAGGATTCTCTTTGAACTGGTGTCCAAAAGGAAAAGGAGTGAGGTAAAGGGGAACTGGTCCTGAACTGCCATAAGGATTAAGATGTGTTACTAAAAGAGCAAAAGTTGAAAAGAGCAAAAGTTGTAGCAGTAGGAGTTTATCATATAACACTGAGGTTCAACAGAAGCCACTGAATTATTTACCCAGAGGGCTCTAGCAAGGAGATATCAACATAATACATATCATTAGGGCAGAAATCAGTATATTTGGCATGGGGAAGTAAGGAGGTTGTACAGGATACTATGCTGCTGAGCACTAGAATTGTATTTAAAAAACATTAGAATAAATAAATATCTGCGTAGTGCTTGGACTATGCTAGCAGTATGCACCTCAGAGGAGTATGCATCAATTCTCAGTAAGGCAGTTTTGTTGGTATAATTCAGTGTTATCACCTGAGTGTCCTTATTATCAGGTTTTTTAGTGCCTCCAATCTCTCCACTAAGCTTAGCATTTTGCAAGACCTTCTTTGCTTTTGCAATGTCATTTTTTGTGTGCCCACTACATTCTCCTGTTTCAGATATGCATTGCATTGTATATTGTACTTTCTGGGAGACTGTACCAGTCAGGGAAGCACATAGGCTAGGGTAAATATTCACCGTAATACAGTATTCCCAACTCTTTCAATTTTATTGTATCTTACGATATTTGGTGGTTTTCTTAAGTCCAAGCACCTGGAGTCATGCAATCCAATTACTTTTTCTTCTTTTTTTTTTTTTTTTTTTTTTTTTTTTAAAAAGTCTCAGCACCTGGAGTCATGCAATCCAATTACTTTTTCTTCTTTTTTTTTTTTTTTTTTTTTTTTTTTTTAAAAAGTCTCTTGTCTACACTACTCACCAGATTGGCGGGTGGTGATCAATCACTCAGGGATCGATGTATCGCATCTTGTCTAGACGCAATACATCGATCCCCAAACGCGCTCCCCGTCGGCTCCGGAACTCCACTAGGGCAAGAGGCAGAAGCGGAGTCGACGGGGGAGCAGCGGCTGTCGATCCTGCTCCACAAGGACGCGAAGTAAGTGATTCTAAGTCGATCTAAGATACGCAACTTCAGCTATGACAATAGCATATCTTAGATTGATTCCTTCCCCCCCCCTCCCCGCCAAGTGTAGATCAGGCCAAAGTCTCGTTGGGGGTGGAGAGGAAATCTGGAAAACATTAACCTTAAAGGCTCAAAAACCAGATGATAAATATAAAAATAATAAATTTGCTCTAAAAAAAAATTGAATCAAAGATTTAAAAAACTCCAATCTCAGGATTTGGGGCAGGGGAAACCTTATGATTTTTCAATGTGTGGAGTTGGCAATACTGCTAATATCTCTTGCACTAAGCTACTAGCAATACTATGGTTTTTAAGATACAACAGTATGATGGCCTTAAAAGGACTCATCACATTTCTGAAGTCTAGTGTTGCAATGTTTTATACAGGCCTGCCAAAAAACCTTCTTTTATCATGAATCTTACTGATCAATTTCACCAAAAAACAAGAGTGGCAGCATAGTTTAAGTTCCTTGAAATTGCTAGGATAAAAAAAAATTCTACCAACAACATAAAGCCCTGTAGAATAAACATATGATTACAAGGCAAACATAGCTTTAAGAAAACATTTCATTATGACTCATTGACAGTCTGCAACCTTGAGCAAGTCACTTGACCTCTTTTTTTTGCCTCAGTCAGCCCAAAAGAAAATAGAGTAAAGAACAGAAACATCAGGGAAATCCTGATGCTGCACTAGAGCTGATCAAAAGGTTATTTTAAAAAAAATGTACAAGGAATGCATGCAGCAAATTTGAACTCACCAAATCTTATTAATACATTAATGACTGTCCCTTCCATTTATGCTACGCCTTTCGTCTAGAAGGCTCTTAAGTGCTTTATGAACCACATACAAACAGGGATCACTCACTCACCGTAAATTGAACCACCTCTGAGGTAGAACGTAAGAGCCATTCTGTGCCAGCAACACTGCATAACAGTTTTCAATGGTGGAAAGGGCTATTTCTGCTTGGGAGGGGTGAGCAGGTCTTAGTCCTTCCAAACACAGCAAAATGCTAAGAGTAGCATAATTTTTAATGTTTGTTACAAGTGAGTGTGAAACAATGATAGGGAAACTGACAAGTGTTTGCTTACAATAGCAGACACTCTAGACCAGGAGTTCTCACAAGAAATTTTTTGGTGACCTTTGAGTGCGTCCACCAACTCTTGCTGGTGGCCGCTCTGACAGATTTTCCTAAAATTATTAATTAACTTTAGGAAAAACAAATGTGCACAAACACATGTCCAAATCATTGTAATTTATTTAGGTATGATTTTTCTGCAGACTCAGAAATAAAAATGTACAGTTTTGTCTGTTCTTTACTGAACCTAAAGAGAATAGAAACAAAATAAGGTGCTTTGCACATTCTCATGTTTTGTTGTTGTTTTCCTTTTTTGACCTTTTTTTTTTTTTTTTTTAAGACTTGCTAGTTAGTAAGGCTGCTGCTCTGAAAACTATTATTTGTATGTATCACTTTTCAGAGCAGACTTACTAGCTAACTGAGAGGCAGTGAAAAGTGATATTAACAAACATATAAATACCGGTTTTCACAGCAGACTTACACAGCCCTGGCAAGCCAGAATTAAGCCATGGATAGAGAGGTGGGTAAGGAGGCAGTAGGACCTGGGGGTGATAGGGGTGGGAAGTGAGCCCAGAATTGGAGCCCGAAGCCCTGTGGCCAGAGCCTGGCACCCGCCACCCCAGGGCTGAAGCTGGAAGCCTGAGCCCCACCACCCCTGGGAAGGTGGGGAACTCACACCAGCTGTCTGCTCCTCTGGCATTTGTGGCTCCAGAGGAGGGCTGGGCCCAACCGCTGATGGCAGCCCCAGGGGAGGAGCTACTGCTCCTCCCCTCCCTCGGAGGCTGTGGCTGCAAGAAAAGCCTCTGGTGGCCACATGGGAGAAACACTGCAATCCAGCCATGGCAGGGGGAGGAGAACTTCTCCAGTTGAGTCGAGCAATAGCCATGTAGATTAGGCCTGGTACTGGGAGTCAGGAGATCTGTATTTTATGCCTGGCTCTGATACTAGATGGCTATTTCATCTTTAATAAGTCACTTCACTTCCTTAAACCTCAGTTTCCCATCTGTAAAATGAAGATACTACTACTTGCTATCTCTTAGACATATTGGGAGGCTTAATTAATTACATGAATTAAAGTTATAAGGGTTTATATCTTAATTAAAATGTTGGTAAGGCACTTTAGGATCCTCAACTGGAAGGCACTATGTAGCTGCAAAGTATTACAGAATGTAATGATCTAAGATACAATTTAGCCAGTAGCATCCCTACTCTTGCAAAAAGTGCCATGTAGTTTTTTATAACTGTGAATGCGTCAGATCCTCCCTTTTCATCCGATCCCAAAGATGGCACCCCTGGCAGTATAGCAACCCCCTAGAACTACACTGGAGTATTGGCTCGTTGATGAGGTAAGGCTGGATTCTGCCACCTGTATTCATCATGAGTAGTATGTTGCTCTGGAAGGAGTTGCACTGAAACAAAAAAAAAAACCTAATCACCGAGGAAGTTACTGTTCATCATGAATAGGGGTGGCAGAATTTGGCTGTTGGATTGCAATGAGCTAGTAGCTCAAACACCACTATCACTTCGTCGGTTTTCCTTGGAAGGAGTCCCTTCTGAATGGTGAGCAGACCCAACCCTTTTAGATTATAACTGTGGTCTGTAGATCACCAGTGTCCTAGCTGATGATCAAAGACGACTTGGCTAGTTGCCTAATGTTAACTCTTTTGGTCCACATGATGAGAGAATCTGAGAACCTCTGATTTATAGGGTATGATATGATCACAGCCCAAGGTGTTACAGGTGCAGGCAGGGAGCGGATGTTGCTTGGGTGAGTGTTGGATGTATTTAGATGATGGTCTCAAACATTGTAATATCGATCTTGGGAAAGGCAATTTGTGAGCCATTACTGTAAAATACTTCTGCCATTTTGTTTAGGGTAGCAGGGAGATCCATGTTCAGGCAGATGGGAGTTACATATGCATGAAAAGGATGGGATGAAAGTTCCTCCAAATCTGGGTGGAGGTAAGCTGCTCTCTGACCTCTTGCTAACTTTCTAATAGAGTACCTGTCACTGATAGCTTAGGAAGGGAAAGACACCTGTGCATAATATAGTGTGTGTATTCCTTGGCTCCCAAAAATCCGTTTGAAAATGGAGATTCTTTTACAAGCCGAAGTGACACCCTCATCCCCAGTTGTTTTTATATTTGAGAAAAGCCTATTAATGCTGATGTGCCATCTATTCACTGTACAGCTGCCTGCGATGTGCTGCATTTGCTCTGCATGCACAGGACATCCTGTCCGACTCTCCTCTGGAGGAGTTAACCCAGCTAGCTGGTGACTGAGTAATGGGCAGACAGATTTAGTGGTAAGGCAGCAGCATGAAACTTTCAAAAGAAAGTCAAGCAGGGAAAAGCAAGAATCAGAAGGTCCATCCAAAACCATTAGGCAGTGATCAGCTTTTCTGCTCAAGATTTATTCATTGCTCACCTGCTTTGAGATGTGCATTGATATATTTAATGAAAGGGATTCACAATAGCTTTTCCTGTCAACGTCACCATATTCTCCTCTGAAATTCTGTTCATGAATTTCCTCCAGCAATTTCCCCCAGTGAGTCACAACAAATATTCTTGCACTTCCTCATATCCTAATAAATAGCCTATGTAGGGTGGGGCCAGACTGGACTGTATTAAGATTCTACACCCAAGTCCAGTAAGCTCTGGACTTAAAATGCAGCCCTAGTGAGGGAGAATGATAGGAGGAGAGGAAGAGCAAAGGATGCGTGAGAAGAGGTATAATTAAAAAAGTGAGGGCAAATTTTGCCACCCTACCAGTTTCTTCTTTTATGTGCAACTGAATAATAATGTGGAAATGAGGTAGCAGCAGCAGTAACCAATGATTTTAAAAAGTTACAATTGTTTTAAACCACACGCTGTGTTCTTGTTCATTTTAAATATGGATGCTAAGGTTTTGATAATGCTGGAACCTATAAAGCAAAGTCCTTCTGCAAAGTAGCTGAACTGTCCCTGGAATAACACTGAGCATTTCCCATCTTCAGAGCACTTAACATTCATGAGATAATTATTCCTCATAAGCCCTCTGTGAGGCAGGAAGTATTATCCCCATTTTAGAGATGAGAAACTGAGGCACGGGGAGGTTCAGTGACTTACCCAAGGATACACAGCAAGGCAGTGACTGAAGTGCATTTAGAACTCAAGAAATCCTGACTCCTAGCCTTGTGCTTACATCACACCTCTGAGTGCCAAACTTCTCCTGACTGTCCTGACACAATGTGCACCAAATGTAATAAAGCCTCCCTCTATTAATAGCCTCTTTGTTCACACGTGAGTTGATCCTACCCTAAAACATGCCAGCTGGTGCTAATAATGTATTGAATACATTGAACAGAGCTATCATACTCTAAACCAGTGGTCCCCAAATTGTGTGTTATACCCTTCCTCCCCCATAATGTAATCTGTCTGTGTCCCCCTGGGGGTGGGGCTGGGAACTGGGCCAGGAGCCAAAGCCAGGGCCTCGGCTGGGGATGGGGATGGGGCTGGGGCTGGAGCCAGAGTGTAGCTGGGGGATGGGCGGTATTCCCTTCCTGCCCCCTTTGGGGCCTGGTCCATGTCTCCCTGAACATTCCTCTGCACTCCCCATACTTTGGGGACCATTGTTCTAAACAGTGGCATGGAGTTTAGAAAATAAGAAATCTAATAAAGGGAGGAACTTTATAATGAAGCAAGCCTATTGTGATGGATTGGGTAGCAGAAACCCCCTTGGGACTGTCACTTTGTGTGCTGAGACAACCTCTGAGCCCATTTTCCCTGCCAGCTTGGGACTTCAGTACCCTGTCTTATTGAGCCAGACACGCTAGCCTGCTGCAAACACAGACCCAGGTCTGAACCACATCCCCCAAAAGCTGAAGAAGTGCTTCTGTCTCTAGCACCCAGACACCCAGCACCCAATGGAATTCAAACCCCAAATACATCTGTTTTACTCTGTATAAAGCTTATATAGGGTAAACTCATAAATTGCCCGCCCTCTATGACACTCAGATATTCACAGCTGTTTGCTCCTCCAGGTATTAATTACTTACTCTGGGTTAATTAATAAGCAAAAAGATTTTATTAAATATAAAAAGTAGGATTTAAGTGGTTCCAAGTAATAAGACAGGACAAAGTAAGTTGCCAAGCAAAATAAAACAAAAACATACAAGCCTAAACCTAATACATTAAGAAACTGATTACATATAAATCTCACCCTCAGATGTTCCAATAAGCTTCTTTTACAGACCAGACTTCTTCTTAGTCTGGGCCCAATCCTTTCCCCGATGCAGTCCTTGGTAGTTCCAGCTCAGGTGGTAGCTAGGGGATTTCTCATGACTGGCAACCCCCTTTGTTCTGTTCCACCCTCTTTTATAGCTTTGGCACAAGGCAGGAATCCTGTCTCTCTTGGTCCCCACCCCTCCTTCTAAAAGGAAAAGCACCAGGTTTAAGATGGATTCCAGTACCAGGTGACATGGTCACATGTCCTGGGAGAACCCAAGCCTTCATTCTTCCTAGTCTGACTCACAGGAAGGCTTGCAAATAAATAGAGCCAGCTACAGTCAATTGTCCTGATTAATAGGAGCCATCAAGATTCCAAACCACCATTAATGGCCCACACTTTGCATAATTACAGTAGGACCTCAGAGTTAATTTCATATTTCTAGTTTCAGAGAGAAGAATGATACATTCATACAAATAGGATGAACACTCAGTAGATAAGCTTTGTAATGATACCTTACAAGAGACCTTTTGCATGAAGCATATTCCAGTTACATTATATTCACACTCATTAGCATATTTTCATAAAATCATATGGAGTGCAACATCACACCTATAACATGAAGACCATCTATACCAAAAGTTTACCTACCTAGTCATTTTCTTCGTTCCCTTTGGTGATATTTCATAACTTCACAGGTGAAGAACAATCAGAGATGGAAGACACCTACGTCTGCATTTGTATTCGGTTTCAGCTCACTTACATCCTCTCACCACATCACCCTGCTGTAAAGAGCTTGAGACTAGAACCTGAGACCAGTAGGATTTCAGATTACTGACACCTCTGCATTGCCACCAGAAGCTCAGGCAAGGCTTCTGCTGGTGGACCATGTGAAGCTAGACACTGCAGGAAGTACTGCCTGCTGGAGCTTGAGTGTCAGCTCCCCCCTGCAGTCCACTGACTGGCCTATGCTGGTATGTAAACCATGAAGCCATCACAGACAACTGTCTCAGCAAAGATATAGACTGTCCAGGGCCGGCTCCAGGGGTTTTGCTGCCCCAAGCAGCCAAAAAAAAAAGTCACGATCACGAACTGTAGCAATTCAGCGGGAGGTCCTTCGCTCCAAGCGGGAGTGAGGGACCCTCCGCTGAATACCTGAAAGTGCCACCCTGCTCCAGAGTTGCCACCTCAAGCACCTGCTTGATAAGCTGGTGCCTGGAGCCAGCCCTGAGACTGCCTGCTTCCTTCCACTCCAAACTATGCTTTGCTCTGAACCCCAGATTCCAGCTCTGGACCCTGGCTCAACCTCAGCTTCACTACTTGGCTCCTGTCTGCAGCTCGGCACCCAAACCTGACTCCCTTGCATCCTGACCTGACTTAACCCCAACTTCCCTACTCATCTCATGACCACGACTTGGTAACTGACTCGTGCACATAAGCCACCCATGGCCCGCCCCAGACAGTTATTTTCAGACCCTCTTCAGCCCCTTCCCCCCCAATCCAACCCTCATAGAAGATGGAAGGGGCAGACCGCCCACTGACCAGCAGTTTCCCTGAGGCTGAGAGACCTGCAGGATCGAGTCACCCATCTGTAAGCTAAAGACCCAAGCCTGCAGTTTGCAACCAAAGGATAGACCCTGTGCAAACAGTCACAGGCCCAGGGACACAGCTCACTGCCAAAGCCCAGACCCTATATGAGCAGCTATACTACGTGCCTGAGTAGACCATTGCCTGAACAAGGCTGCTGTGGTGCCACAGCAGCCTTGTTCTGTTGTGGATGGACAGGGGAACATCACCAGCAAGGCTTCCTGATGGTCCCCTGTCAAGGCCCAAATGGGTTGACAGGGATCATCAGGAACACTGGGGGTTCCTGAAACAATACAGACTGCTCTTCCTGCTCCACCTCTGAATGTACCCCACAGACCAGAGAAGGATGGGGCTAGTAGTCAGCCTTTTGGTGACTGGTGAATCACGTGACTGGTCTTCCGCAGGTTGGAGCAGAACAGCCCAGTGCTCTTCAACTACGACATCTTCCTGCCAGCCTTCCCAACCATCTTTGATGACACAGCATCACATCCACTTCGCAGAGGCTGCCCTCCAGAAGCTGCATGAGAGGCAAGGGGCGGCCATCTCCCACACCACTCACTTCCAGTGCTTTGCAGATGATGTTGAACGGAATGAGGCAGCCTAGACTCAGTGAGGATGCAAAAGATGAGCTAGCCCACACGGAAAATGCCACCTGCCTAGAGGCCTTTATTGATCTCACCCTGTGCATCAACTCTTGGCTGCAAGAGCCGGAGGAGGAAAGAAGGGTTAGCCAGATGCCCCCATGTCTGCCTGCTATGTCAGTGCCTGTAGAACCAAGTCCTGAATCCATCCATGACGCGTGACCCCGGAGGAGAAAGAATGTCAGTGGTACATTCTGTGGGATGCCAAGATATGTCCTTGCCTCCTGTCCAGCTCGAAAGAGCTTGGGAAACAGACCAGCCCAGGCCGTTGCCCTGGCAGGGTACAGCCTGGGCAACACCAGAGTACTATGTTCTGGAACCATTCCCTAACCCTCGAATGGAACCTGTTCTGGTAACCATGGGGTCTCCTCGCATTTCCAGGTGGTGCAGTGATTAGAGGTCTTGAGGGAGGCAAGGCAGATTCCTCTGCCACTGTCAGTGACAGATAAGCGGGCAGCTGCCAACTTTATAGACACTAAGGCAGCCCAAACCTTCCAGATCCCTTTCCAGCCAAAACCCACACCAGATCTGGTGGAAACGATTGATGGATCACTCCTGTCAGCAGGACCAGTGACCCAGAAGACTGTCCCCATATCTGCCACAGTGATAGGACACCATGAAATAAGTTTTCATGTGATCCACTCTCTAATCTTCCTGGTAATTCTTGGCATGACTCATGTATCTCCCAGCAGCGGAGCAGCATTAGCATCCCCTGTGAATATTGCTGGAAAGCTTGCCTTCAACAAATTGACCAACACCTCCCCCACCAGGTGACCTGCACTCTGGCCCCCGGATTGGTTAAGACCCTCAGAAGCGAAACCCTGGACAGCAGTGAGCTAACCAGAACAAGGGTGGCTCTAGACTAGAACCTCAGCCTCCCTGACAAGTACTGAGACAACATGGATATATTTGAAAGGAAAAACAGATTTACTACCCCCACATAGGGACTATGACTGTCCAATAGACCTACAACCAGGGACAAAGGTGCCCTATGGACAGTTATACACCGTATCTGAACCAGAGCTGGAGCCCTATGCATGTAAATACAGGAAAACTTCATAATGTTTCTTTCAGAGTCCTTACTGTGCGAAAAAAGGATGGGTCACTGTGCCTCTGCATAGACTATCACACACTGAACTAGGTGTCTATTCATAACTGGTACCCTCTGCCCCTCATCCTGGAATTGTTGGACCACCTGAGGACTGCCAAGATCTTCACTAAGCTAGATTTTCAGGGGGCACACAATCAAGTGCGCATAAGGCTTTGGGATGAATGATGGATCACTTTTTGTACCCAATATGGGCACTTTGAATATCTAGTAATACTGTTTGGCTTAACCAGTGCCCCACAACATTCCATCATTTCTTAAATGACGTGTTTAGAGACATCCTGGATCAATTCCTGGTCTGCCTTGATGATATACTAGTGTTTTCTGAGCGCCCTGAACAGCACTACCATTCATGTCTGGTCCACTCTGGAGAAGCTGTGGATGCATACAACCATATGCCAAACTAGAGAAGTGCACCTTGGACCAGGCCACAGCCAAATTTTTAGGTTACGTTATTTCCCCAGACAAAGGGCATTCAGATGGAATCACAGCGGGTTGAGGTCATCCACAGCTGGACAGCACCCTGGACCCTCAGAGAACTTCAGTGCTTCGTGAATTTGTATAGCTGATTCATCACCAACTTCTCTGAACAAATAACCCTCTGATAAGTCTCTGGGAACTGAGTTTAGATGAGAAGTCTGCTTAGGCAAAGATTGTAACTTATTGAAAATAGGTTTTAGTCTTAGAAGCAAATTTTTACTTGTTTGTTTGTAACTCCTTATCTTGTATTAATTCTATGTCCCTTTTTAAAAATAAACTTGTTTTACTTTGAATTAATAAACTTTGGTGTGGTTGTCTCTTTAAAGGAAGAACAAACTTCATAACTTCTGAGTGTTCCAGGAGAGGACTGGAGACTGCAAGGAGACAGTTTTGCGAAAATTTGGGATGTGGGGGGAGGGTTGGGGTTGGATCATTCTGAACCAGTAACTGGGTAATGGAAGCAAAAGTCTAACTTGCATGCCGTCTATGCCGGCTGTTGTTGCAAGGCTGTGAGTCACAGCAGCATAGCATTGCAGACACACAGACAGACAGGGCAGACGGTGACAACTCCTCACTGGTCTGGTTTGAACCCTAATGCCAACAGGAAATCAGTCAATTTACATGTATTTCCTCTGTTTAAAAATTTTTTTAAAAGCAAATGTCTATACAAATTGTACATGTCTGATGAAATCCCTCACCTCTTGTATGTCACTTGTCTTGGTAGATTGTAAATTCTTGAGGTTAAGGACTCATGTTTTAGTATGTAATTGTACAGCGTGCAGCACAATGGGGCCCTGAAGACTATTGTGGCATCTGGGATTAAGTAATCATCCTGATTAACTCCATTTGTACAGACCAACTTCCTATCATAGTATCCCAAAGCTGTTCACTGCTGTGCACCATTCCTGTGTCAATAACTGCAACTGGTCAGATGCTGCTAGATGGAGATCTGTTATATAGCAGCACCTATGGACACTGGGGACCTAGGGAGCTAGTTGTTGACCTGGGGCTGGCTCCTCCTTGTTGTTTCCACCTGTTTGCATAGGCATCCAGGCTCTTCTTTGCAGTGAAGATCATGGATGCCCGTTAAGAACTTCTCATCCCTGCCTTGCACAGCCCCAGCTTTTCCTTTTTTTCATCGTTAAAGTGTAGTCAAAATCCTGTCTTTGTGACTGCTCAGTCTGTTACCATGGAGGTCATTGTAACATCGCAGATTCAGCATTCTATGACTTACTTACCTGCAGGCACAGATGAAGCAGCAGGAACCTTTTGTGTAAAACAAAACATCTTTGAAAATGAGCAAACATGCTTATGTTTCCATTTGCCAGGCATATTAGGGTTGGATGTGTTACAGCTCTGCCCTGCTAAGGCTGATGCTTTATTAACCGCTGCTCACAAATCCCCTCCCCCTTTCCTGTGCCATCCAATTGCATAATACCAGCATGCATTTGCCCGCAGCCAGTTGGTAGCAGGCTTTCACTTGGAAAGTTCTGCGCCACTGACAACAGCAACCACTCTTGCCTCTGAACTACAGGCTGCAGAAATCCACTAATCATGTCCATTGATCTAGTTCCCTAAGAGTTCTCTATATAGGTTTTTATAAATGCTTATCACCTCAGTATCCGAGCACCTTCCAGTAGTGCATTTATTGTTTGTTCTTGCCTCCTCTCCCCAGAGGGAGAAATGTACAGTGATGTCTTGTGGTAGGGTGTGTCTTTATATTTGAAATATACCTGTTACTATATGTTTATATTAAAGAAGGCAGTGCCAAAGTAATGCACCTTGCACTTACAGCGGAAAGTGGTGAGGGTTGTGGTGGTCCTTTGTTCCTGGTGGAATTCATTCCATAGTCTCAGACCACTGCTGGAGAAAGTTCTGTCTCCTGCATAGATGAGCTGTACTCTTTGATAGCTGAGAGTTCCATTGTACCAGAGGAACAGAATTGTCAGTGGCAGCCTTTATGGAGCTTCAGACAATTTTTTGGATTGCCTTGGCTAGTCCACGGAGCACTTTGAAGATAAGGAGCGAGACCTTGAACTTGATTTGAAATTCTATGGGAAGCCAGTGTAGGGAGCAGGGGACAAGCTTGATATGTTTGCAGTAGCCTGTGTTGCTCAGGTGTGCTGCAGTGTTTTGAACTAGCTGGAGTTTCCTAAGTGCTGAAGGTTTCATACCCAGGTGTATCTCATTGCCATAGTCCAGCCGAGAGGTAACGAAGGCATGAATAATTGAAGCCAGGTCTTCATCCACCAGGATAGGATGGAGTCTTCGAGCCAAGCAGAGCTGGTAGAAAGCATTACTCACAGATACTGCTCTCCGAGAGTTTAGCATCAATAAGAAATCAGAGCGCTAGTAGACTATGGATTGAATTGACCTATTGTGGGTGTGTATCTTCAACCAATGAAAATTGCACATGGTTGCAAGCTCTTCAAAATACTTTCCTGTATCCACCAGTATCACTGCTATCACCTATCCTCTTGCTAAGATGCAACTTCAGCTAGCTGTTCATCTATGAGCTGATATCATCCATGCACTGAGCCAACGTGGTGGTGGTGGTGTGGTCCTGTGTGGCGAAGGATAGGTAGAGCTGTGTCTCATCTGCATATTGCGTGTTTGAAGGAGGAAGGGAAGATTCCTTCACTCGGTGAGGCATGGCTCTTTCCGTCAGGAGTGGCACCAGTTGGTCATGACTGTCATTCACAAGCTAGGAAGTAGTCAGCATATTTCCCTCAGAGTTTAACTCCTGATGGTTTGGCGTGCACTGCATCTCTGAGGGATTGACTGAGCCATCAGCTCTCAGTCCTGCTTTACTATTCCACCTTGGCCATCTGTGTGTGATCTAAGCTGACAGGTAACTCCCTGCTTTCATGAAATCAAGTTAAGTGTCTGCCTTGCCATGTTCCCCTTGCTCCTTAAAGCAAGGGCTTAAGCCCTACTCAATGTAACCTAATCAGGCAGCGGAGGGAGTTCTCCACCCATTTGCTGCAATCTTGAGACTTTGTGTAGCCTGGTGTGGCTGTGACTTCACATCTGCCCACTGGTTCACTCAGGGTCTTTGCCAATCTGAAATAGTCAGCTGTTAGGTCCAGGCAACAGGCTACTCACCCATTTACTGCCTCCCAGCAAAGATGGGCAGGAGGGACAGAGAATAGGTGCACTGCAGCCTTGCCTTGGATCCATCCCCCATATTCACTGACCAGAGTTGCTGAGCTGGAGTGGTATGGACCCCCTGCTCTGAGAAGCAAGGAACATGGAGGTATATCCCAGAGTCATAATGCCTCCTGGGGCTACTCCTGCACTGATTTCTGCCCCCGCCCCCCTTGTTCTGGGCTGTGCCCAAAGTCACAGTCTAGCCCACAGTTTTCAGTTCTCAGAGATGAAGCGTGCCCAATGCCGTGCTTTCTGCCGTAGTCCGCAAACAGCCTGAAGCAACAGCTCTGTGAGGTGAACTGCTCCATGTATCTCAATGGGATGTTAAGACCTACAACTCTAGGTGCCCTGCCAACACCACTGCAGCAGAAGATTGTGTACGTGGCTGCAGAAGAAGCGTGCACTGAGCCCTGCCTATCCACCCAAGCACAACATCCTGGGGAGGTTTCCCTTCCTGCTACCTTGGTCTCTCTAGCAACTCTCTATAACCATTCCAGCTACTTATGAGGGGGGCACCCCACTGCTGCTCATGCAGGGAGGAATGGGGTCCATGCTACTGCCCCTGTCTCTACAGGGAGACAGCCCCCACTCCGCCACTACAGGGTTGGGTCTGCAGGAGTGAAGCCATGGAAAGGAGTGGGCCTGTATCATGGTGTCCCCAGGGTCTTGCATTGCCTTGACCTGGCCGTAGCCCTGAAAAGAGACTCTGGCTACTCTTTTTTGGAACTTCAAAACAAAAAATTAAATTGGAACCCACTCTGTGTCCCAGGCCATGATTCTTGCGTCAAAGGGTGTAGCAGAGAGTTACACTTCAACTCCTACTTCAGACACCGATTTTTATTTTTATTTTTTTTTTTAAACACAACTATAATTCAAATCCCTGGCAACTATCCTCTTAAATTATTTGCAGCGATTAAGGGCTCAAACCTTGGCAGTGTGTTCATGCTCCAAGAAAACAAAAGCAGCATAATATCCAAAGCCATGTAGGAATCACAGAGAAGAAATATCAGAATTCTTTCATGCATATATTACTACATTCCCATCCCTAACAGCTCTGGTATAACTGGAAGCAAGGAGGGAGCCATGCCAGTTCCTATGGTTAATAGATTTGTTTTAAAGGAAAGGATTAAAGTGTAGTAGTAAAAGGAAACACTTTAACCGAATGCATAATCTATCTATGGAACTGCTTGTCACAAGGTGTCATTGCGGGAAATAACCTAATAGGATTTAGAAAAGGATTAGACACTTACAACTAATAACTTTCACAGCTACATTAGGCAGGATCAGAGTTGTACAATGGATATTAAACTTTGTTTCAGGGCCAACTAACTTGCTTGGGATTATGTTGGATGCGCAAAGACTCAGGCTGAGGCAGGTGTCCATGGCCAGGTGATTCCATAGTGGTTATTTACTGGGTTTCTTGTACCTTCCTTTGAACAACATAACTAGTCACTGTCAGAGACAGGATATTGTACTGGATGACCTGTTGGTCTGATCCATTACAGCAGTTCCTATGTTCCTAGCTTCTGCAGATAAACTTTCTACTTGGGATAAAAACTTTACCAATATAACGGCATTGAAGGTAGGGGCTTCAGCTAGTACAGGTATGATGGTCAAGAATCAGACCTCTTCACATCCCTGACCACCACAGCTGTGGTGACAGAAGTCTGCAGTGCAGACTTGGCCTTAATGTGGGAAGTCAGAGTACTAAAGTGACCATTGGTACAGAATTTGAATGGCTCGGCATTTAAATAAGAGGAGCACCTCTCCCTGTTTGTTCCTTGCTTAACACTGAGTTACATTTTAAACAGGGTGGAGTGTAGTTCAAGTCCTGGACCCTAGGTGAGAGCAAATAAATAAGTCGGCCAGAATGACAGGCTTTACATTTTCTATCCTTCATATACACTGTACCTAAAGTGTGAGAATTTGAAGGTCCTGGAGTCAGGAGAGGATAGGATCTAATGCTCTTTAGGGCAGGTCAGCAATCCATTGCTGTCCTGGCATCCATAGAGGGATATCTGGGAGGTATGTCAGTAATACAGAGGTAACTCTGTATCTGGTAGTAAAGGACAGGAGAGAAATTACAGCTGAACTGGAAGAGGGACTGGTTGCAATCACAAAGGTGCATTCCAGAAAAGTAACAGATTGTCAGGAGAAAAAGTGTTACTGCACTCCTGATCAGGACAAGGATGCCGAGTACACAATGCTCAAACTTGAGGATAGACGGTGAGAGCATTCCAGTTCCAATAGTAAATGCCATGGTGAGGCATGGATGAGAGGTGGTGTTGAAGATAACCTGTTCCCACTCTCTACAGAACTTTATAGATAATCATGAACACCTTCAGCTGTACCAGGAGGTGAACGACATCCAGGGCAGGCAGGCCATGGAGCCCAGGTGTTGTGTGCCCATGTTAGCTTACTTGGTTTATTAGGCAGGATAATGCACTAGCTTTTAGCCTCTGAGTGATCATCAAGGGCAGCTCCAAATTGAACCCATTGGCAGAAATCTAGTGTGGAGGAAATAATGGCATGGATGACTGTGTCAATGACTTCATCTGAGGAGAAGGGTCATAGTCTTGAAGCCACCGTTAGATTCTTTTCTCTCTACTGCTGTCACTTCCTCCAGATGCTTCTCCCTTCCTACTAACATCCCCTCTATCTGGTCTTGAGTGTGTTTAAGCTGAGCATCGTTCAGTCAGGACCCCACTTTGGCCATGTAGTTATTCCAGCTATGCAGCACCTTTCATTGGAAAGGATCCCCAATAACTTTACACACACTATATGCTTGTAGAAGCTACTTGCCCAATAGATAGGTGTCCGGGACCTTGGTACCAAGGATCTGTTTTATGGCCCAACTAAACTAGAAATTCAGAGAACTTTGGCCTCTGCAGCAAGCCTCTTGTACTCTGAGCACCAGCCCTATGGCCATATTCTCTGCCTAAAACTCCTTCCTGGTCTCCGGAGTCATGGTACATCTAATGAATTTGCTGATCCCTCTTCAGATATTATCTGCTATTGCCCTACAGAAATGACAGACTGGAGCCCCATGGTTGGCTTTAGTAGAACTAATGGGAGAAAGAAGCATTTTAATGGCACTGACAGGAGGATAAAACAACAGGGAAGGAGGATGTGACATGGAACTGGGGCTCTGGGGAGAGAAAGATTCAGTATGGGTGGAAAAAGCTTGACAGAGATAAACAATAACAAAGGAACTCTGGAATAGATTCAAAAGGCAAAACACAGCTGGGCTAGATGAGTATTGACTTTAAAAGATAAAGCTAGGTCAGGGATTACTGGGATAATTCTAAGTGAGGTCAGAAAGAAGGAAACCTCCAGAGGATTTAACCTGCCAGAACAATAGCAACCATGACCGAGAGAAAGATAGAGAGAGAGAGAGAGACAGACAGACAGACAGACAGGCTGCAGAGGAGAGAAATGTTTATGGAAGCAACATGACCTACTGGTTATTGCAGGGAACCAGGCTTTGTTCTTGGCTCTGCTATTGACTCATTGTGTGACTATCACTGAGAACACAGAGCTCCTGAATCCCCTTTCCATGAAATTCAAAGGGGCTTGAATTAGAGGATCTTGTTTGGGGCCTCTTTCTGCTGTCATCTTTTGTTGGAACGAGGATTTATTGTTGCACGTTTTGAGACAGAGTTTGCCACAAAGTCTAACTCGTCTGCCTGCCATCATTTGACCATTCTTTTGGTTGTGTCTCAGCGGAAATTCTGTTAAGCTACTTTGGTTGGCTTGTGTTGGTTTCATTTGGAGGGCAGTAACTATAGGAAGCTGTAGCCCAATATACTCATTGCTGTGCTCCAAAACTTACCAAGCCACCTGGAAGCCATGAGAACCAGTTGAAAACAGATTGTAATTCCACTAGGGTTATCTTTGCAATACAGATTTAGTCTTGTTATAAAGGAAAACTGCAACTTCATATAACTGAGATTCTAGTCACTGCAGCGAATGAAAAAGCAGCATAAAACATCTTACTGCCTAAAAAGATAACTTTTAGAAAAGAATAATTAGCATTCAAACAGGCCACTGCCCCCTTGTAAGTCTGATGAAAGTTTGAGACACACAAGATCAAGTGCAGCATTTGAATGCATGGGAAAGGCAAGAAACTTTCATAGCTGTTGTAAGTTAAGAGTTTACACATTCAAATGATGAGCTCCGTTTCCTGTATCTCAAACTATATCCTGATGCAGGACTTCCTGATAGCCACCATTTTACAGCTAATTCCTAGCAGGGAGACATAAGCACCATTCATAATTGTGGTGATAGGGGGAGGGTGATGTTTCTGAAAAGAGTTTAGAAAACTTATTTTTACAAATAGGTGAACTTTACCAATAAGGATTGCTCACCTGTGCCAGCCAGACTCTTACAGACAGCAGCACAATGACCCTTTGCATCACATGGCAGGAATATCCAGGACTCAAGCAGCAGAGAAATGGCCCATCCTAGAAGGTTAGGAATGAGTCTGTCCAGGAAGGTTTAGCTCAGAGGAACAGTCAGAACTGGGAGTGGAGAAGTAGGCTGAAAGGAAAGGGATGGGGGCTTGGAAGAAGAGGCTACTGGGGACCCTCAGTGTTGGTATATCCACACCTCATTTAGCATTAATCAGCCTCTGCAGAGAGGGTGCCAGCATGTCATACAATCTGGATTTTAATTTCATGTACAGTCTCCTGCATGTAGTGACAAGCAGGCATATTTACACAGCCTTGGTAGGTGTAGAGGAGTAAATGAGAGCTGCTTCTTATTAGAAAATTGTACTGTCACTTTAATTTTCCCTGCTCATCCCATTAAGGCAGTCCAGGAACTAGTCGTCAGCTAATCAGATTATTGCTAGACGTTATCAAGATGGTTATAATTAGCATCTTATTGGTGCGGAGCCAGAAAATCCCCTTTGTTTGCAGGCTTGGGATATGGAATATTACAAGGTCTGGAAACTCTTCAGATCCTAATGATTCGCTTAGATCTGGAGCGTTAAAGCATGTGGCATTTCTCTAACAAAGAATACTTCTAATCTTCACTCTTTGAGGGTATGTTGGGAACTCTGGCTAACATCTTTGAAAAGTGCAGCCCATTTGTGTGTAGAGGAAGAGAAGGATCTGATACAGCCTCTGTTCTGCCCCCACATTATAAAGCTGTCTCAAGTTCCTTTTCATCCCTTGTGGCGCTTTTTTCGCTTGCCAGTTTGGAATCTTGTCATAGAATTTAGCAGAGGTTAAAAAGTGAGGTTTACACGAAAGCAGGGCCCTCTGAATACTAGAGATGGGCCTGGAACAAAACCCTGATTCCAAATACCCCGAACTTGAGGTTAGTTTGGATTCTCAACTGGCCTGCCTGCCTCCCTCCCCTTCCATTTCTCTCTCTCGATATAGATATAAATTAGATAGATAGGTAGGTAGATAACAGACACAAATCGTACATTAAAAACGACACTATTAAGGTTGCAAAGTCAGACACTCAAGTTAGGAGATACCAAAATTAAAGTTTCTGTGCAAGCTTAACTCATGCATTATGATATACACTTTCATTACATGGTCACATACTAGTTCTTCCTCAGGAACCCCCAGCCACATCCCCACTGGCTTTAAAGCCTCCTCTCCCTTCCTGGGCTCCTCATCCAATCTCAGTGGCCCTCTCCCAGGCTCTATGGCCTAGTTTCTTTGCCCAGCCAGTCCCAGTTCTCTGTCTGCACCCCAGCTCTTCCTCAGATTTGTTTCCCCTCCCCTGTCACATCCTTCACTTCATCCCCCTGGTTCTCACTCCCAGTCCCCTTTCCCAGCCAGTCCCTGTCTCCCCCAGCACCTCATCCAGCCTTGGTCCATCCCCCTAAATACCTACTGGCTCCCACTCCCCCCACAATCTATTTCTTTTCCCAGATCCTAGTCCTAGTCTCCTTGCTCACCCAGTCACAGGCTATTTGTCCACCATAACTTCCGGTCCCAGTTTTCCTCTGTCCCCTCCAGCCTCTGTTCCAGTTTCTGCTCTCCATCTCCCTCACCCCAAGTTCCTTGTCCCAATTTACTCCCCACCATGAGCCAGCTCTTGTCCCATCTCCATTCGACTCAGGCAACTTCCTAATCCATAAAGCCTGGGTCCAGGAAGGTGTCACGAAGCTCACAAGAGAATCTTCCTGCTCTCAGTTCTGGTGCCTGGACCCTGACCCAGACCTGGACCCAACATGAGCAATAGTCCAGAGCAGCAATTGCAGGGAAAGTCCTGCTTAACCTCAGGCTGGAGCATGTCCAGCCTGGACAGAGTTTTCAAGGAATGTAGTAACTAATATCTAAATTTTCTACTCAATGTGTATGAAGCATGTATTTTTCCTGGCTTATTCTCTGAAATAGATGAACTATTATGGGTGGGGGCAGGGGGAGGGAAATCAGCCTGAGGTGAACACCCATTATGGAAAAATTCAGATGAAACTGTTGAAGTTTGGCAGTTATAATTTGGCTCACTCCTTTTACTGTTTCATAAAGGTGGATAGATCTTAGACCTGGTCTTCAGTGCGATTTTAGACATTGGTATAAATTGTGTCTATATTAGGGGTTTGCTCTGGTGCAGCTACACCAGTGGCAAAAATCCCAGCATAGTCCAGACCTTAAACATCTTTACCAAAACCCAAATACCCTTATTTTAGATTTCATTACAAACCCCTAACTCACCCAAAAATTCACAACATTTTGGGTTAAGCTGGGCTGTTTTGGTAAACTGGCTGGTTCCCCAAGGCTGCTGGGGAGATTTCTATTGAAAAATAGGTGAAACATGATAGTTTCAGATGTGCTTTGCTTTGAATTTTTGGAGTTCCTCAAAATGAAACTCTAGTGTAGCTAAGGCCCTGGCCATTTTTCCTTTAAACTTCCTACCTTTGCCAAGAGGGCCAAACAATGGTGCAAGCTGTAGATTTGGGGCAGCTCTGCTACTATTTTAACCACTGTGGTGTTTAGTCCTACGCTGTGCAGAATTAGACAAATGAACCAAAGTGGCCACATTCCACATATCAAAGTTAGACTCAGGACTCACAGTTTGTCAGACCACTCTGTTTTATTAGCACAGCGCTCTGCTAATACACCCAGATAATGTGAGCACCATACAAGACACAAACTATCTTATTTATACAGATAAAAGGGGGGAGCATTTAGCAAGATAACAAAGGAAGCAGAATCTGATA
>NC_133772.1:85316556-85424120 GCF_003597395.2 Chelonoidis abingdonii
AAAAAAAAAAAAAAAAAAAATCAATAGAGCAAGTTTTACTATGGAATATTTGAGGTAGTCTGAGTAAATCTGTCATTTTTACAGAGACACTTCTATTACTATAACTGGAGAGATCAAGGAGCGAAAGAACCAGGGACAATAAACTCCCCTTCCACTCACTCTGAGAGTGGTCTCTCCAGAACAGGATAGGGCATGTTGGATGGGCAGCATGTGGGAAGCTACTCTCAGTGCTGTACCTGTTCAGTGGATAAATAGAGGACTCCAGTCTCCAGGGCTGTCAAGCCAGCACTAAAGTCACACAACCATTTTTATAAGAAGCTTTAAAAAAAAAGAAGGAAAAACAAGGCACATTTATTTCAAGCTCTATTAGAAACACAGCAAGAAATCAATGTTGGACAAATAGAAAAAGATAAAACTGGATCAAGAAATACCTTTGCGCAATAATTTTACTACTCAAATAGTCGGTGAGTAGGTGTTTTGAAATACACTATGTTCTCTACTGACAGCAACTATCTGTGAGGAACACATGATTAGGACTTTCTGCTTAGAGCCATGAGGTGTTTAAATCAAAACTAACATACGCAGGTGGTCCATGGTCCTGCCAGGTTTTTTCTGCACGTAGAAACAATTTTTCATCCTGTTTCGGGTGGAACCCAAATACTGGAATTTCTCATGAGATGGAAATTCTGTTTGTTGAACAGTGCTCATTCCTTCCCCTTACCCACAGTACAGGTGGCACCGGGACAACATAGGAACGGGGAGCTCTGGAGCCCCTTTCATCCTCCTGTGCTTGCAGCTGGAAATGGTTGGAGTGGGGAAAGGAAGGGCGCTGAAGCTTCTGCCACTAGAGGGAGTGAGCTCAACACAGCTAGGGAGCAGAAGGGGCAGCTTGAGAGCCCCATCTCGGGTTGAACAGGAGGTGGGGCTGTCTCCTCCAGCTGAGCAGCCAGTGTTCATTGTCTGTGCCTGGTGCCTGCCAACAGGGCACACAGCAATGCAAGCCTCCAGTTTAGGGGAACTGGTGTTGATGGCTAGAGTAAGAGGCTGTTCCTGGTTCCTATTCCCAGCTCTCTACTGATTCACCCCGATCACGGCATGTCTTGTATCATCTCTGTGCCTCATTTTGCCCATCGTTTAAGATGGGTATTAAACATTCCAGTGCCCGGTAGGAGTTTATATTTAATAATATGAGGCTTAATTATTTAACAGGCCAGATCGTACAATCCTTATTTATGTATTCAGTAAGCAATCAGTGGGACTTTTGGCATAGGGAAGGGCTGCAGGATCAGCTCCACTGTTTGGGCTTTCAGATCTTCTGTTGAAAGGTGCCCCCACAGGGATCAGTTCAAAGATTTCCATGCCATTAGCTTAACTTCCTGACTCCTAATCCACTGGATAAGAGGCAGTTAAAGGTCACTGTCAATCATCATATTTATAAAATAGAGTCCTTACTTGTATGTTTGATAACCTCGGATTATTAAAGCTAAAAAAATTACTCTAGTTTATTTTATGAAGCAAGGTAATCAATTTTTACACTTTATTGTGCTTGGACACTGTGTTCCTTTTTGTTTTAGTTAGCCTCACTTCTTGTTTCTCAGCCACTAGCACAAAGCTATTGGAGTTGGAGTTCCAACTCTGTAGGGGGAGGAGTTTAAATCCCTGGTCCCCCTTGCAAAAACAGCCTATCCTCACTGAAACTGTAAAAATAAAACCTTTATATTCGGTGTGAGAAGTTGGATTTGATGTTTAAACTATTTGCGTATCTTTTTGGAGCCATACCCCTAGCTCAGCCTTTATCTTCCTCCCACTGGCTGTGGGTAGGTGACAGAATAAGAGTCTAATAGTCCCTGTTCATTTCTCTCTCCTTGTTCTCATGTCCTGCAGCATGTCTGCTCCAGGCCGAGCTGGTGAATTATGAGCGAGTCAAGGAGTATTGTCTCAAAGTGCTTAAGAAGGAAGGCGAGAACTTCAAGGCACTCTATCGATCGGGCGTAGCTTTCTACCACCTTGGTGACTTCAACAAGGCACTGGACTATTTGAAAGAAGCAAGGTCCCGACAGCCAACAGGTACTGGTAGCCGCAAGATTTTCACACTCACAGCCTTTGCTCTTCCTTTCATTGAGCCAAATCCATCTCTGGTTTAGCTGCATCAATTTTACCAGGGATGAACATGGCCTACTGTGTCTAGTTATATTTCCTTTCAAGAATTCATTGATGCACAGCAGCTTTGCAGTGACATTGCCTGAAGGTATTAGCTTATGACCACTGCTGAGGCTGCAGCAGAGCCTGGAAGATGGTATTGCGAGAACCACTTCTTTTTTTTTTTTTTTTTTTTTTTTTTTTTTTGAGAAGATCTCCACATGCTTCCCTTCTATCTCCCCACTGCTCCCCTCCCCCAGTCCCAGGGATTCCTGCATTCTGAAAGGGACCATCAGGAGGACACACCTGCATCTTCTCCATAGGGAAATTAGGAGGCCATTTGTCATTGCTAACATCCACACCTTCCATCATCTCAGTGGAGGCAGGTCTCTGTGCCCCACCAGACAGGCACCCTCATCTCCCCCACTCACCAGTCCACGTTCTTTAACTTTTACCATGGAATCAGTTAGGTCCCTGTTCAGGAACCCACCACCTATTTGCCCAGTAACAACAAAAACGTTTCTATTTTCTGCCAGCACAATGGTTGCATGATTAAACTGGCCTGTAAGATTTCTTGGCCCTTGTAGTAACATACTCCAAACAAAAGTATGGGCTCTTGAGCACGTGCCCAGGACTGTTCGCTTTAGTAACACAGGGCAGCTTTGTCTTTCTGGCTCTATTATTCATGACTTACTGGTGCCAGCTTTGACTGCCCTTTGACACAGATATTTGAAGAGTTTGTCACGTCTCTAGATAGGCATGGAGATTAAACCCACCGAAGTATTTTTTTAAAAACAGTTCTGAGAAAATAAGGGAAAAGTTATAAGGATTGAAGGAAAACTTAAATAGAAATAGAAATAGATGCCATACAGAAACATAAGCCAAGAGTGATTTCTCCAGCTTGTGTGGGGAAAGGGAGTTGGACTGGGCCCCAAGGCCTGATAGAATGCTGCAGCTAGTGCTCTCTGAGCAGAAGTGGGAGCAGGGAGGCTGGCTAACACAGCTGCCAGTGCTTGATGCCCCAGAGGAGTTGTGTCCAGCTGGAGTGAGGACATGGTCACTGCAGGAAAAGGCAAGCATGAGTGTACAGTTGTAAAAATGAATAGGTGTAGTGAGTGCTGGAATCTTTCATGAGGCATTCTGCTTCCATCTGCCATGTATGGACGGAATGCTTCAAGCCTTTGGCCAGTACAGCTGTGCATGTTTCCCTTGCTCAGTTAATGTGCTTAAAGGCACAGTTTAGCCCATTTAATGTATAGTTTTCACCTCCTGCTTTCAGTTCCAGCCAGAGCCAGGAAACGCAGAGACTCAAAAAAAAAAAAAAGGGGGGGGATGGGGGGCAGGCTAGGGGTCAAATAAAAAGCTATCCTGTTCTTTTTTAGGGTCAGCGTAGTTTCAAATTTCAGTCAAAGTTTCCAGTCCTTATATTATCTGAATTGGCTTCTCCCTAGTTTTACTGTATGCTTTTCTGCTGTGTATTCCCTGCAGTATTACATGGTCTGGTTGCTCTCATCTCTTTATAAGATAAATACCTAAGTCTTCAACAGCAATGACCTCAGGCACCATGACAGGCTACAATGATACTTAGGTGATGGCCCAGACTGCTCTTAATTCAGGGGAAGGATAGCTCTGGACCTGCACGCTACAGCTCAGATCTCTCCTTAGTATTATTTACTATTACTATGCTATTTCAGGCCCTTATTCTGTTTTATTTATGGCTATTTACTGAAAGTTGGGGGATACAGTACGGGAAAGGTAAGTAATCCGGAGCATTCATAGAAAGGAAGGAGGATGGGGTTGTTAAACCACAATAATGGGAGTCAGATGACTTTAGTGCCAATCCTGGCTTTGCCACATCTCACTATATGATCTTGGATAAGTCACTTAATGTCTCTTGTCCGAGTTTCCCCCTCTGTGAAATGGAGATGGCACTCTTCCCTACCTCTGAAGAGTCAGTTCATTAGTAGTGGGAAAGCACTTTGAGTATTAGTATGATCTTGTTCTGTGCAATGTATCTCTCTAATAAGGATGATTTAGAGATCAATCACTGGAAAACTACTCTGCCTGACAGAGGGAATTTTTAAATGGCAAGCAGGAATTCACTCAGGGCTTGGCTACATTAGAAATTTCAAAGTGCTGCCGCGGCAGCGCTTTGAAGTGTGAGTGTAGTCAGAGCCGCAGCGCTGGGAGAGAGCTCTCCCAGCGCTGCTTGTAAACCACATCCCTTACGGGTGTAGAGTGCAGCGCTGGGAGCCGTGCTCCCAGCGCTGCCGCCCTGATTACACTGACACTTTACAGCGCTGCATCTTGCAGCACTCAGGGGGGTGTTTTTTCAACACCTGAGCGCGAAAAGTTGCAGCGCTGTGAAGTGCCAATGTAGCCAAGCCCTCAGAAGGTTTCCCTGTTCTAAAGGCTTGTCAGTACAGCAAATCCCTTAAGGCTATTTGTTCCCCATCAAAGGTTAGAGCTGGGATTGGCCTTTTCTCTACCCTCCCACCTCATCACAAGCATTGTGAAAAGAATAATAGAATAGAATGTGTAACTCCCTCGTTAAAGGAGACAATTTGGAAAGGGAAAGGGGAGGCTACTTTAATTATGTAAAACTTATCTGCAGCTTTTCATAAACTCTGATCAGAAGCTGATCAGGTCAGAAGGGACCTCAGGAGGATCTAGTCCAACCCCTGCTCAAAGCAGGACAAATCCCCAGACAGATTTTTACCCACTTCCCTGAATGGCCCCCTCAAGGATTAAACTCACAACCCTTAGTAGACCAATGCTCAAACCACTGAGCTATCCACATAGCAGAGTTCAAGTGGCTTGAACTTTGAAGCAGCCAATATCAGTTTTACTTACAAGCCTCTTTGTTTTCAGAGAACCTTGGCCTTACCATACATGTTGTTCCACCTCTTCCTGCCTATCGCCTTTCTAGTCATGGCATATAGAAATTGGGAGCCAAGAAGGAACTTGAGTTGACCTTCTGGTAACGTAAAATGCCACAGTTAGGCCTACATGGTATCATAAGCTTACTTCCCAATTCTGAACCTTGGAGTCCAAAAAGTGGGTGCCTGCATGAAACCTCCAAGCTTAATTACCAGCTTAGATCTGATATCGCTGCCACCAGACAGGAATCAATGCCTGTCTCACTCTGGTCTCCCAAAACTTCCCTGGGGAACCCCAAGACTCAGATGCCCTGAGTCTCACAACAAAGGGAAATAACCCACTTCCTTCCTGCTCTTTACTTCCTCCAGATTTTCCCGCCCTGGTATACTAGGAGATTTCCCTGCTTCAATCCCTTGAAACACAAAACAGAGAGGACAAATTTACCTTCTCCCTCCTTCTTTTCCCCTCCAGTCTTTCCTGAGAGAGACAGGAATCCTGGCACAGAGATTCCTATCCCCTTGCATAACTAGAAAAAGAAAAGTCAACAAGTTTTAAAAAAAAAGAAAGCAAAAGACAAAAAAAATAATCTCTGTATCAAAGTGACAATACAGGGTCAATTGCTTAAAAGAAAAATATGAATAAACAGCCGTATCAAAAGAAATACAATTTAAACATTCCAGCAACTACACACATGTAAATACAAAACAAAACATATAAAAGCCTATTGTTTTGCTACCTTTGTACTTACGCTGGGAACAGAAGATTTAGAAAGGCTGAGATAGATCCTCTTCATAGCTGAGAGAGCAACAGAAGAAGGCAAAGACCCAAGACAAAAAACCCCCACAAATTCCCTGCCTTGAGCTTTGAAAAATCCTGTTTCCTGATTGGTCCTCTTGTCAGGTGTTTAGTTCCCTTTGTTAACCCTTTACAGGTAAAAGAAACATTAACCCTTAGCTATCTGTTTATGACACATGGGCCCAGCCTCATCTATTTGTTTCGTAGCAGGGAAATACAAAAGACAGGGAATAAAACCCAGTTTTCCAGCAGAGTAGAGTAGCACTCTAGCCACAGAGTCTGCCTTCTGTGTCCTTCTATCTCTGTGATCTACAAGGACTGGGAATCAAAACAGGTCACAGTCATGATACCACAGAGTATTAACCTCTAGGCTCTATCTAGTCACTAAACCAAAACCACAAGGAAAGCAATAGACTTTCCCTTAGAGGGTAGCTTTATATACTAGCATGAGCACAGTCCTGAGAATCAAGAAGCCTGGGTTTTACACCCAGCTCTCCTAATGACTTGTTGTAAGACTTTGGCCAAGGCACTTGAGTTCTGTCTGCCTCAGGCTTTGCCACTGTAAAGTCATCATTTGCTCTCTCACAGAGGCTTAATTGATTAGTGTTTATGCAATGCATTGAAATGTTCCAAAACAAGGAAGTAAAACGTGCAGAGAATTACTAGTTAGTACAGAGGAGGCCAACTTGAGCCTGAGAAGGAGCCAGAATTTACCAATGTATATTACCAAAGAGCCACATTAATACTTCAGCAACCCCCCACCCACCAGGCCCTGCTGATCAGCATCTCCCCCTCCCTCCTGATCAGCTGTTTTGGGGCCTGCAGGAGGTCAGAGGGAAAGGAGCAAGGGCATAGCAGGCTCAGGAGAGGAGGCAGGAAGGGGTGGAGGTGGGGCAGGGTCTGTGGCAGAGCCAGAGGTTGAGCAGTGAGCACCCCCCCCCAGCACATTGGAAAGTTCGCACCCGTAGCTCTATCCCCAGAGTCTGTACCTATACAAGGAGCCTCATATTAATTTCTGAAGAGCCACATGTGGCTCCAGAACCACAGGCTGGCCACTCCTGAGTTAGTAACAAAGGAAAGGCAGCGAGAAAAAGAGTTCCATTTGCTCTGTAACCAACTGCTGTGTATATTTTTCTGATAAAAGTGTGAGTTTGAGAGAAAATGTCATGACTTGCCTGGGAGATTTCTAGGTAACCTGCAGTAAGAATGTCTCCTGCCGCATACCTTGCTACATCCTGTTCTGCCCCTGGCTCTTGAGATATAGGAGAAGGCATTTGAGAAATTTTCTATGTACGTGAATTTGTGCCATGAGTCACTGGCTCCCTTACCCATGAGGCTGGAGGGAGATGTGGCCTCTGATTGCCCAATCATGCATTGAACTCTGCCTCTTCCCCTCAGTCAGGCATCCAGCTGGTCCTACGAGCCCAGGCAGGTGTGATTTCCTAGCATGCTTACTCAATTATCACTTATCACCTTCACAGGACAGACATTCAAGATGCAAGATGTGTGCAGTAGGGAAGCTCATATAGGCTGTAACCCATCAGCTCCTGGAGCAGCAGAGGATATGGATATCTGAATGAGGGTGCAGGGGACAGAGAGGGTGTTTGAGCTGGTATTATCCTCCCCCCTCTATTTGGGGTCACATACCTTGCACATTAACTGCTTTTGTTTTTTAGAAAGATGGATCAAAGCTGCAAAATTCAGATCCTGGTCCTCATCTGAATTTCCCAGTGTCTGGGGCTTTTAGATTCCAGGGTTTTAGTTCAGGACCAGCTCTAAATTTCTTAAAGGGACACTCAGCGAGTGTGAAATATTCTGAATTAGCAGCCCAGGACATGGAAGTGCTTTATCCACAGAACAGATATAACAGACAGCTTCCTCATGCTGCCCTCTGAATGTACTTTAGACCTGACTTGGAAGGGCCACTGTATAAGGTGAGGAAATAGTTTAATCTTCATGACCACTGAATCCTTGGCCTTCACACCAGATCAGACAAACTGCTAGACTTGCAGCTGAAGATGACTCTTGGAAGGGGGAACCAATCACACCTGGGAGAGCTTGAGAACCTCCCAGTGGGGCTCAGGTGCTGACTCCTACTCACTGGGAACTCCTTGGGGTATCTGGATGTGTCTTGTTTATCTCAATAGGCCTGGCTTCCCCTTCTTTTTACAGGAAACCTGCCACCATAATGTTCTCAGTGCACACAACAAACCCACCCACCAGTGTTGGACATGTTACCTGTTCCTCTTTTCTCCCTTTGCAGGTTCCCTCCCCAGCTGATGTGGTAGAGCAGTCTGGGCAATTCATGAGGAGAGGAGAGGAGGTTGCACATGGAATCTTGGTCCTGGCGCACAGAGTAGCCTAATTGACTGATTTTACAGGGCCTCAAATTTACTTAAACTGGCCTTGGTTGGCCTTACAAGGGAGACGGGCAGCAAGGAGCCATTTCTGAATGACAGTATCAATGAAAATTGTCTCTTTTTGCATTCTTATTTCTCAGCCAACTTTGTCCTTGGTTGCTGTGTAGGTGAAAACATCCTCCCTCTCCTTCCACTAAGCCATTGGTTCCCCAATGCGGAGGAACATTGGGAGGTATGGCTGGGGCCCAGGTGGCCCCCGTGGGGGGCAAGGAGGAGGCACCACCCAGTGCCTGCTGCTGGCCCTGGGCCCAGAGCTCCACACTGGTTGCTCTGGCTGCCATCCCCACGTCTCCCAGCCCTGCCCCTGCCCCTAGCTGTGGCCCCCGCCTCAGCCTGCTTACCCCTGTCCACATCCCCTGCTCCCAGCTGTGGGAGGTGTGGACAGGGAAAAGGGGGCAGGGGCACTGCACTAGGCAAAGGCCAGCTGGCTACACGGCTGTAGGGCTTCACTGAGGCAAGTACTTCTAAAGGATTCAAGGAAAGATTAGCTACATATGAACTGGAATATTGTGTGTACCGAAACCATCTAGAGAAGTAATCGCACAGGATAGCAGTCCTCATGCTTCGGAGCAAGCAGATCCTCTCACAGCTGGGGTCAGAGATTAGTAACCACCCACATATATGCTGTAGCAGTGCACAATTATCCAGGAAATAGGCTTTCAGTTTCTCACCTATACAGCACTGTAGCCTCACACAGCACTCTGCACATGGAGATCAGGACACATTCCTTCCCCCAAGAACTTACTGTCCAAAATAGACATGGCAGCAGAAAGAACAATAGTGCAAGTGTGGGGATTATTGCGGGGGAGAAGGTAGGAAGGATTCCCAGAGTGGGTTTGAAGGAGAAGAGAGGTAACTTGGTCAGCCAAAAGAGAGACTTTCTAGGCATAGTAGCAGCCTGGCAGAAAGTGAGCAACCAGGAGCTGAAGATTTACTTGCAACTCCCATGTTCAGTTTGAGAAGAGATGTATGTGGGCAGGAATGTATAGAGCTGTGTAAATGAAGATGAGGAGCCTGAATATGATGCACTGAGAGACAGGAAGCCAGTGGAAAAAACTTGATCAGAAAGCAAGAGGAGATGATGGCTTAACGTATTGAATAGAGTGGATTGGGGAGAAGGCAGGGGGGAGAGGAGAAGATTACAATAGTCAGGGCAAAAGCTCACCAAGGTCTGGACAAAGATTTTAGAGCAGGGATAGTGAGCAAAGAGCAGATTTCTGTTCCATAGAGGTGACAGGGTACTGGCCCAGAGGGCCTTTGGGGGGGGGGGAAGAAGGGGGGCAGTTCCCACGGCCCAGTAACTTCAGGTGTAGTATTTATAAAAAGGAGACATGACGAACAGCAACAGGAGAGTGTGTAGCTGTTCATAAGTTTCTCACTGGAAGTTGTAATCATGATGAGTGCTTTTGTCCCCTCTTTCCCTGCAGATACCAATGTCATACGGTATATCCAGCTGACCGAGATGAAGCTTAGCAGATGTTCCCAGAGGGAGAAAGAAGCCTTGTAAACAGGAACCTGCTTCAGTGACAAGGGGGACATTTCCTTCCCAGTTGCTCATTGGGTGGATTTGTCCATTTGCTTCACTCTGTCCCCATCTCTCCATCCTCCCTCGAGCGCTCTTAATTTAATCCCAGGTTTTAGAAGAGACTCGGACTCTGGGTTTGGCTGCTTGGCAGCACAGTGGTCATTACCCAGTCCCCTCAGTGGGAGAGCACAGTGGCTGCAGCCTGCCTGATTCCAGGACAGTGGCAGAAAGTTGGAGGAAGCGATGAGAGGCACATCTTTAGCCTTGGACTGAGTGCTTGCTGCAATTCTGCACTGAAGAAAACATCTCTGAGGCTATGATTTACCAATCAACAAACTGGACACAAGCATTTCCTACTGGTAGCGATCACTGGAATTCTACAGAGCCAGAAAACTAAGAGAGCTGTTGGCCACTTCAGGAGGGGAAGCAGATTCCCCTTTCACCAGTTCCCTTGTGCCTTCCTCTCCGGCTCTGTATTTTGAGGCCCTGTAGGAGTTCACGTACTCCAGAACCAATGCCAATTAAACCCAGTCTAAACATCTTTTTAATAAAAGCACAGAGCACCCTGTGACACTCCTAAACAGCAGTCCCAATGCTGGGGGAGTGAGTTCTGGGAGTGCTGTGGAACTCTGAAGGGTATGACATGCACTGCACAGTACAGGGATTAAACTGTGGAATAATTATCTGCCAGTAAAAATTGTGAATGGTCAACAATTCCACACATTACTTTTAGAAGGGGTTCCTGGGTTCCTAATCTCCAGAGAGGCAGCATGGTCTAGAGAAATAAGCATGGGGCTGGGAGCCAGGAACACCGAAATTCTTATGAGCTCTGCCAATGCCTTGCTGTGTGGCCTTGGGCAAGTCACTTTTCCTCTCTGTGCCTCATTTTCCCCATCTGTACAATGGGGACAATAGCACTTCCCTACCTCGCAGGGGTGTTGTGAGGATTTATTAGTTAATGTTGTAAGTAAAATTACAGTAATGTACAGTGCTAAGTATTAGTACACTGGATGGAGGTTGCAATCTGTCTGGCTTGTGTTGCTGCTTCCTGTGTTCTTTCCTTTTAGGAAAATTAATGCTGGTGAAAGGTGCAGGATTGACCACCTTGGAGCCTGAAGACCTGTTTCTTCACTGAACAGGTACTATCAGTCCAAACGTCCCCAAATTCCCCCTCAGATCACCTCTGGGGGTCAGCGGGGAGTTCAGTCTCCATGACCCATCAGCTCTTGGTCTTTTTGCTGAAACTGCCAACAAGGGAGTCCTTTAGTGATGCGAACACACATCCACCGGGAAACAACCCTTCTCCCCTCCCTACAAGTGATTCCAGATGGTGCACTGAGCACCCCTCATACAGTCAGGGCTTTCACTCAGCATGTGAACTGGCTGTTGTCCTCCAGCTGTCAGTATGGAAATGAGCAGTGCATAGCACAACTGATGGGTTTGATGAGAAAAGTGGGCTCCAGTATCCCACACCCCTTCAAGGGATACATTGCATTTTCTGGGCAAGGGCTTGGAGGGTCAGGGTAGATAAATATCTAGACCAGCTGAAATGTATCCCTCAGGAAAACGCCGAATGGAACAGCACGATGGTGCCAACTTAAAGTCAGCACCCAGGCTGCCTGCCCTACTTGCCCACCCCTAGGACCGGCCCTGCCTCCACTCAGCATGACTGTGATGTAAAGCGGTAAAGAGGCTGGAGTCACTGCCACCATCATCTTAAGTCCAGGGTGAGGATAGACTAAGGAGAGAAGTTCTTTAGATGACCCTGCACTGAACCTCAGCAAATATAGGGCAATATAAAGAGAGCTAGAAGGCTGCCTGGCTAATGTGCTGGAAGGATGTACAGTGCTTTAGAAGACAAGGTCCCTGCTCCCAGGAGCTTATACTAAATCCTCCACAGTTCTGGGACTGCTGGGGGGGGCAAAGGGGACAATGGCACCCCCAGACAATCTTCAGGAGGCCCCAAATGATTGTCAGAAAAATCAAAATATGTACCATATCTACAGTGCTCATCCTTTATATAAACTATGTTAGCAAAATACTGACCCAGTAGCCACATTTTCCTTTTTTAAAATTCTTAAAATCCAAGCTTTCCCAGGGGCCTAACCAACCCCTGGACTCCTGGAAGGTTGTCTTTTTTAAATAGGGTTGCCAAAATACCCACTTGTCACCCTAATAATGGGACCTGACAACCAGCTCTGACCCTCAGTGAAACCTGTATGATACCCCAGTTCACTGTGCAAATGCAATATGACTGGGACAGAGATGGCAATCAGTTATTTATCCACTTATTTCACACACTGCCCTGGCTCTACTACAGCTCACTCCCCAGAGCTTCAGAGGGCACAGCAATCAGGAACAATCCTGTAGTGTGGATGAACATCCCCTCACTGCCACCTGATAGGGGCTGCAGGAAAGCACAGAAAGGGTGTCTGTGTGAAGTGGGGTGGTGGACTTGCCAGTTTTAATGAGTAAGACACCTACTTTTGGTCCCTTCTGACACACTGAAGCCCTGAACTTGAACTACTGGGGTGGGGTACATGCATTCACCCCTCCACACACACTCAGCCCCAACTCTTTTGAGGTGGGCCTATTTGCAGGCAGTATATGAATACTGTAACTCAGTCACGTTACCTGGTGGGAGGCAAGGGCCAGACAGGGGGAGATGGAAGCCAGACGGTGGACCAAGCTATTTGAGGGAAGGAGTAGGACCAGAGAATGAGGTCCAAGCTGGTGATGGGGAACAAATGAAGAAGCCAGCCTGTGGACTTAGAACGAGCTAAGCTAGAAGGAGACCAGACCCAGGGTCTAGCCAGATTATTTGTAGCTAAATAAAACCCAGTTTAATTGGCAGGCTACACAGCAGGGGAAAAGGACAGTGAGATTAGAGGGGACTTTCCAGCTGTGGGGGCAGGAGAGACTTCCTCCCTTTGTCACAGAAACATTTTTAAGTATATGTGAGAAAATATTAACACAACAGGCTGCAAAATTTTTCTGAGCACATGAGGACCCTTACAATGGAGGAGAGGGGCCCAGCAGTGGAACAATCCTTCACTTAAAAATAAGAGGTTGCTGCTTTTCAGAAGAGAAAGTTGAGGTCTTCGCCACTCATGCTCATAGAAGATCTTGACTCTTTTCATTAGTCTGAGGGTATTAACCCCAGAGTTTTGACCAAATTCCAAGCAGAGCACTTATATGCTAGCCCCGCAGAATTTCCCCACCTGTTCCAGTTGTATACAACGTGCTTCACATCCACTCCTAAACTCTAGCATAGTGTTACTGTACACTATTAGACAGCTGAGGCATTGCACCCCAGAGATGGCTGCATTTTGGTGGTGGGTAAAGTGACATACCAAGAGTCTATGTCTTGTTCCACATATAAGATTTCAGTTCAGTCTGTTGGTTGTTCCCTTTTCTTTGGGCTCAATGCAATCTTTCATGGGAGTTGCTGACCACATAGCTCTTCTGCCTCTACCCTCAGTTTCCCCCTATGCACACACACATACGCAGAGGAATGTGCACATGCTTACTGAATTCCACATGCGTAACTTCATACTTAGTGCTGTGATTTGAAGGACTGGGCAGGGCTATTTCCACTGATAGGAGGTGTTGTGGGAGGGTGGCGAGTGGTCCCATGTGGGATGCCTTGGGGGGGGGGGTGCTCTATGTCATCAAGAGCCTGTTAATTGCTCCACACTTAATTAGCAAAGCTACTAATATCGCTACAGGCTTAATGTTACGCTATGAGGTTCATGTTTGTGTTACTGCAACCAATGTTCGATCTTAGAGAAATGCCTGTTTGGATTCTCGTACGGTTCCTAGGTTTCTAAATGCTATGGGTTAGGTCAGTTCTGGCACATTAGGTTCTGTACGCTTGTCCTTACCTGGGTGATGGTGGTGAAAAGAGAGAGCATCTTCCTGTCTGCATGAATCCCTGCAAATCTACAACATAAGCCAGGTGAATTCATAGCAGCTTGATGGGAATATAGTATCTTGTCATCAAGCATGGTGGGGCCACTCAGGACCCTGCAGAGGCAGTGGGGAAAGACCTCAGAACCAAAACACTTCCAGAACCAGAGGCTCTTGCCACTTGAGCTAAAAGACTATTCTTCAGTTGTTGCAGTAATGGGCCCACCCAGCTGAGTATTTCAGATTCAATCCAGCTGAAGGCAGTGGTACATACAAACATCAGTTCATTACAGTGATGGTTGTGGGGAGAGGATTCCTTTGGCGTGGAAGCAAGATACAACTGTGTATCAACAAGGAAATTAACTGGTTGGCCTAGTTCGTCTCCTCCTCTTGGTTGCCTGCATTCCCTGGCTTAGGGAAAATTTTTGCCCTGCATTGCATGGATATGCTGGGGGGCAAAAGGATATGGCAAACCTTGCCCCGCGCCTCTCCCACCCCCTGTGCCTTGCACAACTGTATGGGAGCAGAGACTGATAACACTGAACACTCCCAAGCACTGACTGCTAGACTGGGGATCCAGCTAATAGGTTGGCTGGTCTTCCACAAACCAGAGCAAGGAGGCAGGGCCTCCAGGTTCCCTACATCTATACCACAAGGAGAAGCAGGCACTGGGGCTGGTTAGTTGATGGAGCAGTGCTCACTGCAGAGTGCCTCGCTTCAGGACCCCTCTGCCATCCTAGCAGGATGTCTACTGGAGCTAACGCCAGGCTACTACAGCTCTGCTACCCTTGTCCCCTTAGCACGCCTTTGGTGAGTTGGGGCAGGCTCTAGCAAAGGGCTCTAAGGAAGAGAGCTCCAGTCATGCTCAGAGGTCAGTGCAAGGCTGCGTGTTTTTCATGCAGCAAAGTGGCTCTGCTGAATGCAGGTTAGACGGGAACAAAGAAAAGTGGCAGGCAGCCACCTGCTCCATGGGCTGTAGCCTATTCAGTGTTCTGACTATGTGCTAGGGAGTGAGGGTGCGTTACAGGAAGGGAGGACTTCATAAGAATGATCCCCAGCCTTCCTTGTTCCCTGGGCATCAGCCAAGCTTTACAGATGGTGGCAACTCCGCAATAACCAATTTTCACAGCCTGCTGCTTCCCCACTGCCCCCTACTGATTGTCACTAGCTTCCTGAGTCTGCCTGGGAAGGGCTGAATCTCTGCCAGCTACCCAGCCCTTCTGACAGCAACCACTGTAGGGGAGGGGGAATGAAGCATACCATTGGAGCTGCACAGGGTAGTTTGGGAGGCAGAATGGGATACTTGAATTGGAACTTGTCCAGGACATTGGGCTTAGCAACCATCCTCATGTAAAAGTACTAATGGACTTTCAATGACCACAAGTGGCCAGGACCTTGGTTTTATATCTCATCTGAAACACAGCGCCCCTGACAGCTCAGTGCTCATGCACTGGTGCAAGACTGACAAAGAGGGCATTACCAGTGTCACTCCCTGTATTCTCCTTGGGAGCTGAATGTAACCCAAATGTATGTTGCCTTGTGTCTTGTCAGCTCCACAATTCACAATCATGCCTCATGACAAGTTGGCCGTTACTCATGTTAGACCCAACTTTACCTCAGGCCGTGCAGATTGGTATTTATTACTGTGAAATCTCAACATCAGAAATGCAAAATCTGGACACTGAGATCATAGAAAACTTCCTACACATCTGAAGGATTCTGTCAAGATAAAACTCCTATAGTTAATAAACCTGGTCTAGATTATGAAAGCATAAACTGGAATTAAAACAGAAACCACTTTAACTGGCTGCTCTGTTTTCATCATTTATGACAGCGTTCCCCACTTCGTGTGTGCATGTGCACCAAACTATTCCATGAGGACACGGGTGAGGAGAAGGGGACAGGGGCAGAGAAATTGGCCCATCCTCCACAGCTGCCGGTGACTCTGACAGCCTCCTATCTTCCCTCCCTGCTTCTGCAGGGGCCCCCAAATGCAGCTGACACTCAGGCAGCATCCTACTGACCCAGGCATCTTTCTGCTCCTGCAGCAGGGAGCCCCCATGCTCCCCGTCAGCTGTGAAAGCATCTGCCAATTCCTTGTCGGAGGAGACTCAGACAAAAGAAAAGTGTTGGTAGTTGATTTGTGCTGTTCATTTATTTTCTGCATTTCACTCAGCTTGGACAGTGAAATTAGCCTGGTCAGTTCACTTTGCATTTATGGGCAATTTCAGTTTTCATGCATTAGTCAGTGCTCTAGTGTTTGAGTTTTTGAAATAGCAGGACTAGATTTACATCCAGTAACCCAACAGTTTGAACTGAAATTAGCTGAGAGAAACTATATGAACCCATTTCTATTCATACTGAGTTTTGTTTAAAAAACACACACACCACACATCTTTGGAGGTGGGGCCTAAACTACTTGATCATGTCCCTTTATAGGAAAGAGCTCACCTCTTCTTCCAAATGACTTGAACTGTCTGATATTAAACATGCCCATTTGTTCGCCTGTCCCTGTCCCACCTTAAAAAGGCCAATATTACACATTTGAATCTTGGGGATTTGTGAGTCATGATGCAATCTCAGTAGCTTGATCATAAGCTGCTTTACTTTCACTGTCTGTCTCACTCACACACACATTCTTGACATGAACAGATCTCAGAAGAGTAGAACAGACCTCCTCTCGCTCTACCTGGCATGACAACATTTTAGACACAAAAAGCAGCAAGAAAAATCCCACACTAACTGGAAGGATATTGAATGTATTAAAAACCTCAACACCACCATGCTTTTGCTATTAGTGTTTACTGCCTATAGAGAAGAAAGAGCACCTGCCAACATTAAATGATTTAATCTACTTCAGATGAACTGATAGGAATTTTTATCTGTCTATCTAGGAACCTTCAGTTTGTGTGCGTTTGCACATACAGCAGGCTGGAAACTTAGCCTCACTGGCTTGCCAGAGGCCAATGGAAATTCAGTTTTGCTGAGAAAAGGAGAGGAGCTGCCTCTGAAGGTCAGGAGAGCCCGTTTAGCACTTAGCCAGTGTAGCATCAGACCCTGCAATTTGAGGAGCACCCGCAATCAGGGCCGGTGCAACCATTTAGGCAGACTAGGTGGTTGCCTAGGGCGCTGAGATTTGGGGGCGCCAAAAAGCGCCCCCCAATTTTTTTTTAAATGGTTGAGCAGCCCTGCTGCTAGGACAGAGAGGGAGTCTGAGCTGCCGGCGGGAGCCAGCAGCCCAGGGTGTCCCCTGGGTCAGGGCGCCGCTGGAGGGGGCGGCAGGCAGCTCCCATGGAGCTGCCGCAGTGGTGCCTGCGGGCGGTCCGTTGGTCCACGGCTCTGATGGAGCTGCCGCAGTCGTGCCTGCGGACGGTCGGCTGCTCACGCGGCTCTGGTGGACCACCCGCAGGCACCACTGCGGCAGCTCCACTGGAGCCGTGGGACCAGCGCGCGGGGTGGCAAAATTGCCGTCCCCCTAGGTGCTCAAAACCCTAGCGCCAGTCCTGGGTGCTGCCACAGGCTGGAGAAGAGTCTTAGGGAGCCAACCCTTGGAGTGGGGGCAGGGAAATAAAAAGAGTGATGTTTGCTTCCCTGAAAGCTGGGGAGAGGCTGTTGGGAGTGTCATGAGAGCCCTTGTGGGAAAAGGGAGAGTTAGTCTGGGATGTACTGGGCAAAGAAGAACATGAGAGAAAAATCAGGGTAAAGAAGATGTGGTAGGAGGGTAAGAAAGATGGAGGAGCCACCACCTGACCTGTCTCTGGGACCCCGCTTCTAGCTCTTTCTGGATGACTCAGCCATCTAGGGCATTTGTGCTACAGCTAAGGGTCTGTCCCTGAAAATGTTGGAGGGAGCAGTCAGACAGACTGCTGCCTCCTTAGGGGAATGGGGGGGGGGGGGGGCGGTCAGCTGGAGGAAGTAGCAGTCTGCTAGGTTTCTGCTCCAGGAAGAATTGCTAAAGCAAGTAAATACAGGTTGAGGTAGAGGAACAGTTTGGTCCCGGCCATCTCCTCCTGAAGGGAAGGGTTGTGAGGTTAGGTATGTAACAAAGCTGAACTAAATTTGGACAAGACATTTCTGATCTGCCACTGGTGATGAGTGAATGTTTAGGGTGGGGGGTTGACCTGTAACATTTTTGGAGCTGACTTTCCCTTTCCTAGTCTGGATAAGCAGCTAAGCTTTTTTACTTTATCTGAAACGAACCTTTCAGTATATAGTCTTTTTCTGTGCTTATGCATCCCTTTGCCTATTTTGCTGCTTTTTATTTCTGCCAACACACACATGAACTAGCATACCTGACTATTACCTGACCAGCCAGCTGCAGGAGATCACCAATAGGGATATAGAGCCATTGCCTGTACTGTAGGTAAATTTGAATCCAGGGCAGGCTGGGAAGAGAGGGGGAGCATTTAGCGTCTGTTTTTCTGGTAGCTGTTTGACGGGTCTACAGGAACTGAGCTGCTGGGTCTCAGTCCAGTTCCCAGGAATAAGAAAGGAGTTTAGTCTCTTTGATCAATTCAAATTGCCACCATAGGGAGCAATTAGTGCCAATTGTGGGGGTTGGTTTTGGCAATGGGGATGCTTATCCTCAAGGAAGTGACCTGATGCAGTTTGAGCGGCTGTTCAAACCCACATTACAGTTCTACTCTTCCTCTTCTGCAGCGGGATCTGTAACTCTGGTTCTAGATAGCAACCCTGTTGATGTTTCCATGTATGCTGCTGGGGAGAGGCATGAGACTACTTTTATACATGCAGTTTAATTGCTGGTAGATTTTTGGTTTTATCTGGCTTACCCAGAAAGAAACATATAGACAAAGCAAAGGCAGCTGTGGGATTTGCAGTTGGGAAGTAGCTCCTGAGCACACAGATTCTCATCTTTCAAGCAATGTTGGCTGGACTGCAACTGATTTGTCAGCCAGTCTTATTCCTCGCTGGGTTCTGATAACCTAAGCTAGGCATCTGGCTGGATAAATTGTAGCAATCAGCTCAGGAAACCCTCATGGAAGTAAAGATTTAGCATTGTTTTACTCAGCCACATAGCATTGGGTTACAGTGAAACTTGCTGCAGATTATAAAAACATTATTACATCACAAAGTACTTTACCTTCCAACCCACCAGAGTGGCTCCATGTGATGTTCACAGGAATGTAAGCACTTCGATGCCAAATTAGTCCAGTAATCCATCTAGTCAATATCCATCCGCCTTGTTGTCAAATCAGCAAGCTGTATGTGTTGAGCCAGGGAGTTCATAGAGGCCATGCCTTGAAAACGGCTCAGCAAGCTACAGCTGCTGAGCCATTTCCCAGCATCCAGCCCCATGTCATCAGCTCAGCAGCGATGCTGAGCCAGTGCCATGGCAAAGGCTGGTGCCTTGGCGCCAACAGAGCAAGCAGGGAATGGTGACTCACAGAGACTGGTACATTGATTTCAGCCAAACGTGTCTGTATTGCCATCTCTCCCAGAGGCATCACATTGTGATGGTGCTTTGCTTAAAGCCTCAGCTGCTGGAATCCGGTTGTTTCCCCCCCTAAAAGTCAGTGTTTAGCCCTCACGGAATGTGAAGGAAAGCTTTACAAATGTGACCCCTAAACGCACCAGCATCAGAAAGCCAATGGCAAGAAGGTCAAATGTGTTTTTAAAAGTCTTCTGATTTTTGGAATGGGGGAGTTTGCTGGTGATTTTTGAATGTTTGGATCTGGCAACGCTGCATGTTGAAGCATTTGAGCTAGTGATCTCAGAGGTCTGTGCCTTGCATCTACCCTGAAAACTGGAGTACTGAGCCAGTAACCTGCAGCGCCCTGGCTTCAGCCCAACAAGCTAGAGGCTCTGAGCAAGAGACTGCACAGAAGCCTGTGCTCGGACCTCATCACACCAACATAAAGGTGCTGAGGCAACAACATCAAAGGCCCATCCTTGAAATTGTCCTAGCAAGCTGGAGGTGCTCAGCAAGTGATCTCACAGCAGATGACCCTATGTCAGACCAATAAACTTCAGTCACTGAGCCAATAAACTCATAAGGCTCATCTCTTGACATCAGATCAGCAAGCTGAGCTAGTGAGATCACAAGGCCTGTAACTAGGCATCACCCCGCAGCATTACTACTTTTTACCTTTGCTAGCCCTGCCGGCTCATCATAGCTTTGGGAGAGCGAAATCATTTTATTTTGACCTGGCATCAATATAATTGTTTCCAAGACAAGAGAATGGGGTTTCCCAGCTGTAAATGAGGGTAGACAAACAATCAGTGGTGGCTCCAGGGACCAGTGCAGCAAGCGCGTGTCTGGGGTGGCAAGCCAGGGGGGGCGGCCTGCCTGGCTTCCGCGGTGGGTAGCCAAAGGTGCAGTGCCGCCAGATCACCCGCAGAAATTCTGCCGAATCCCCGTGACCAGTGGACGGCTGTGCTTGGGGCGCGGGGGAGGGGGAAGGTTGCCTCTGCAAACAATAATGCAGCTTGACACAGCTCTGAAGTTGAGTTTGTGATGCTGTCAGTTCGAAACATCATCTTTTCACTTGGAGTGTGAGCACATCCAAATGGGAATCAAGTAGAAAATAAACAAGGAGTCCTACAATGCCATTTTTATAGAGTCCCTTTGCAAAGCAGCATCTTGATTTGCTTGCTCAAGAAAGGGAGCTCTCTCCAACTAGGATGCAGGCAGTCCTAGGCAAAATGTGTCATTTTTGGTTATCGGGGACACGGCCACCCTTTCTCGTTTCACCAGTGACTCACAGTGTGTCTTTAGCATGCCACTGAATCTCTGAGCCTCAGTTTCCTCTGCAGTGCTTGGGCATAATAATAGTAGCATACTTCACAGGTGCATTGAAGATTTTAGTAACAATGCTTGCAGAGCACTTTTGATGGATTATATGAACATAAGGTATTAGTATTGTCAAAGACAAGAACGCAATCTGCTGCTGAATAATTCATTTGATGTGAGAAACAACCAAGTTGTTGAACAAAATTGCTGTACAGTGAAACATAATTGCAAAGTGGCTACAGAGAGTAGGATACAGATGGAGCTTTTAGATTGGCTGATGATGTCATAGCCAAAAACAATAATGACAAGTGAATGCACGTCTGTTTTCATACTTTGTATTCAGCATAATTATAATAATGCTTTGCCCTTCGCTAGCCTTTCATCTCAGAATCTTAGTGCACTTTACAGACGTTAATTACACTTCATAATACACCTGCAAAATTGATATTATAATCCCCATTTTACAGATTGGTAAACTGATTAATAGAGAAATTAGGTGATTGGCCCAAGGCCACATAGGTGAGTCGGTGGCTGGGAAAAGAACCCCAGATTCTGGCTTCTAGTATCTTGGTCTAACTAGAGACCACACCTTCCTCCCTTCCATGGTAGCAGTTAGATCATCTTAAGCCACTAAGAACTTCTAGAAGATGACGGCACATTGTAATCATTTGCCCTCTGCCTTGGGTCTTACAACACATGGCAGGTTATAGTCATCCAAAAGCTGCTATACCCTGCTGCTTCAGCAGGCAGTGAATTTATACTTCTGAGTGATAGGTGATTGAAAGCCATAAAATCTGGAGTCCTCTATTTGTGTACCAAAAGAGTACAGCTTGGGCAGCAGCAACGTCTGCTTCCCCTTCTCAGTTCCGCTGGTATGACTCAGTCCTGACCTAGAGGGGCCATCTCTCAGGATGATGGAGGATTTCAGACTCCATGGTCTGTTTAGTCCTTAACCTCTCTGCTTAGCCTGCTAAGAGAGGAACTAATTAGTGCTGACTGTGGTGCGATGTTATGTCAGTTGTAACCTCTTTGAGGCAGGGACTGTGCTAATGCTATATCTACAGTTGGTAATTTTGTTGAAATATGCTGTTTCATTGAAAGGGAAACATTTCATGGAGACACAGGAGCAAGTTAGAGAAACTCCATAGCCTGGTGCTTAGACAGAGCACTGCCCTGTGATGTGGGAAACCCAGGTTCAAGTTCCTTCTCTTCCTGATTTAGTGTGATCTGGGACAAAAAATTAACTCTGAATAAGGCAAAAGCATTGTCTTGAACCTGGAGCTCTCTCAGGCCATCCTGGTGTCATATTCACAGGTTTCAGCCTAAAAATGGACAATACTAGTGACCTGAACAGAGACCAAAGGGTGAAGGGCTCCTTAGTTCATCACCAACCCTGTTTCTCTGGGCACAGTCAGTCACATCAGAGGGGGGACGGGTAGAGGCAGCATATAGCACACCCATACAGTGAAGGTGTAGGTCTGTGTATTAGCAGAAGTACCTCTCTGCAATCTTACTGTACACAGAGCACAGCTGAAATGCTTAGGACTATTTAATGGCTTTGGTAATGGTATTGATCTCCTATCCTTTTAAAAAGGGATTGAAAGATTAATCTGATCTGTAAGAGTGTCTCTTATTATTTACTTTGCCAAAGAAGAGGATTAGATATCAAGAGGAAGAGAAGAGACTATAGATTGGAAGTATGCATTTGCACTGCAACATAAATGCACATCCACTTACAGTTCGCCATAAATGTATTAAAAAGAACAATTCTCAAGAACTTTCCAGGAGGTTTTGGTTTAAAGAAATAAGACAACAGCAATAAATAGAAGGGAACTCAGTGATACAGTGAACTGGCTTTTAACCTGTTGAGACCCTAGTTCAGATCATCAACAATATTCACCTGAACTCCACCTGCAGAATCTTTATTACATGTTATAGCATATGAGGCAGATTGAACAAAATTTTCACAGCCTAGGTTGGATCTGTGGGGCTAGAAGAAAAATGAATTTTGACTTATGAGCTGGAAAAGTCACTGAGAAAAAATAAATGAGAAACTCCATGACGGCATTTTGACCGTCACTTTTCAGAGCACAGAAACTGTTGGTCAGTGCTGCTTAGTCTGCAATGCCCTTTTAGAAATATTCAGGTTTCTTTTTCTTACCACTTTGAGCCATAATTTTCTCACCCATATTTCAAGTGGCTCACAAAGCATGCAACCTGTTTGTGCATCAGCACTTTTGAAGCAATGTTGGCCCAACTCAAGAGTTGGAGAGTTTGTATGCTAGCTCTGCAATAGGAGTGAACAAAACATTGCAGGCTGACCACAGACAGTGACTCTTCTGTTTTGTTTTTTTTAAAATGTTTCAGCGTCTCTTACAAATCAGCAATACCTTCAAGGCTACATATACATACACACAGAATCGATGCAATGAATAATCTGTGTGTATTCAGCTTGCAGGAAATACCTAAAATGGCCACTGTAATTCCATTCAAACTGCATTCTAAAACTGCCCCAAAGTCCCACCACAGTACAAAAGGAAAGATCCAGAAGCCACTGACCTCCACATGTCCCAGTCACCAGGTGCCTCCTTCCCATTGCTCCTTCCAATAACTGTTTGTTAAAAAATATATTTTTGAAGTCAGTCTTTCTTGAATTAATAGTTATCCATGTCAGACAGTACTTCCATCCTCTCTGTCAACCCTGATCTGGAGCTGCAGTTGGCCAGAGGTTTGCAATTGTCCTGCTAGTTGTGCAGAGCTAATTATGGTATATTATCTTGGGTCTGGAGATTTCTGGTCAGCACCTCCTCAAATGCCCTGTTCTGAAATGAAGAAGGCTAATTAACCCAAAGTATCTGAGAAGAGGTTAATACTTCCCTTTTCTCTCTTTAAATACTCTTCCCCTAACATGCCAGATGGGCAGCAGGGTGAAACTCATTATGTGGGAAATTTTCATTTTGGATTTCAAATTATGTGCATCTGGGTTGGTGTGACAGAGCTCAGAGATACAAGGTGGGTGAGGTAATAGCTTTTATTGGACCCAGTCTCGCTGGTGAGAGAGACAGGCTTTTGAGCTTACCCAGACCTGAAGAAGAGATCTGGGAAAGCTCATCTCTCTGACCAACAGAGGTGGGGCCAATAAAAGCTATGACCTCACCCACCTTGTCTCTCTGATAGCCTGGGACCAGCCAAGCTATAACAATATTGCAGCCAGTGCTCAGTAAATTAGAGAGCCCCTTAGACTGTTTAGAAAGCTACAGTGCAGTTGTCAGAGAAGCCTGAGAGCAGCTGTTGCGGCTGTAGTTTGTGGATTTACAGAACTGCTATTGCTGGTGCTGGTGCATGAAAAAGAGTGACCCCAGACGGACTCCAAGACCCCAAGGCTGGCAGTTGGGGAGGGGGGAATATCCCAATTTGTAAAACAATCAGATTTCACCCAGAAATCATTGTAAGACAATAAACATAGCAGTCTGCAATGCCCTATCTACAGTTCCTATTAAGCAGGGGACAGCAGTGAAGGGATGTTATTTATTGGCGGTACACTGCAGTGTAAGTATTGCAGTTTTGTGTTAGAGGCCAGGTACTGAGAAATGACTGTGAGTATTCATAGAGAGAGGAAAGTAAGGGATTCACCTACAATCCTGGGCTAGCTAAGAGCCTATGGGTGTATTCAAGAAGTTTCTACCTTTGATGTTCTGATGCAGATGCTGAAGGCAAATGGCAAACAGAAGCAGGCAGCCACTCTGAATGTATCTGCCGGTTGCAAAAATCCCCAGTGAAGAGCAGCTTGATCTAATAAGCAAATTTTCCTCTGACATTCAGCCACCGATTTAATAAAATAAATGAGTGGCTGCCGAGAAAGTGGCTTGTCATCAGTTGCAATAGAAAGAATCTATAGTTGATTGTAACTTGGCCACTCCTGCTGTGACTGCCACCCACAGGCCCAAGAGGAGAGAGCAAAACAGCTCCTTTCCCACGCTGCTGTTGGTTTGCTCACAGATATTTTGATCATCCGATATATTTTTTCCTTCAAGGTCAGAATCCTTTTCTTCCTATAAGCCAAAACCTGCCAGGGCTTTTTCTGGAATTCCCCTTGCAGAGTTGAAGGTATTTCTTAAAAAGAGCTCCATCAGCTTTATATGGTGTTTGTAAGCCCTCATAGTAGTTAGTGTCATCGATGTTGCTAACGCTTTTAACTATGAAAACAGGAAGCAATTTATAAGTCTAGTTTTCAGTATCCTTGTTATTTTCCTAAATGCGGAGAGTGGGGCTGGTTACTTGTTCTCAGCTCTGGAGCAAGCTCTCCCAGGTAAGCAGTAAACCCATCACTTTTTGTTCTGATCTTGGTGACTAATGAGAATAATGGATCCCTGTTCTCTTTCTAGCATCCCTTTCTTCATTTGCAGACAGGTACGTCTCCCTCTCAGATATCTTTTCTCCTCACCAACCCTTCCCAGCTCCTCTGGCTATACTCCTTGGTTTCAAACCCTTTATCGTTTTCTCCCTCTCTGCTCTACTCTGCACTTTGTCCATGTCTCGGAGTGAAGCCCAGACTGACGGTGGAATTGAAACTAGGATCTAACCCCTCTCAAGCAGGGTGGAATAGCACTTCCCTTGCTTACTATAGATAGTCCTGTCAGTGCCACGTCACATAGTAAATCCCCCTTTTTTTGGATTAGCATTGCTCTGTTAATTCATATTCGTCACTCACTTTAGCCCTAGATCCTTCATTGCAGTTCAGCTGCTCACCCAGTATTCCCCCAATCTCTAACATGCTTTTGCTTATTTGTTCCAGTATGAATCAATCCAGCTTTATTAAACATGGCATCTTTCATAGCAACTGAATTCCCAAGTGTCTAATAGCAGACCATGAACATTATCTGGGATAAATGACTGCAAAGAGTAAATACACTGCAGAGTGAATGCATTCAGTCACTTAATATTTATCTTTCCTAAAGCTCATGTCATTCCAGCTCCCAGAGCTCATACTGCATATCCTTCTCCTCCTCCATGGTATCACTGATTCCTCCCACCTTTCTCTCAGCTGCAGCTCTGATTAACACAGTCTACCCTGCATCCTCTTGATCTGATCATGAAAATATTAAATAGGCTGCACTTGTGACAGATACTCTGAGAGGCCCCACTAGACAGCTCTATACATGACAGTGCATCCATCTCATTAGTTCCACCTAATTATTACTATTTGTCCTGCAGTAGTGCCCAGTGACAACATGCCAAGTGCTGCACAGACACAGAGCCAAGATCCCTTCCCAAAGTGTCCAGATTTCGCTAGCTTTTCTACACAAGTATCATGTGGAGAAGGGTCAAATTGTCCTCTTTTTTTCCGTGCATGGAGGGAGTGGATGAGAAACTGTGGTTGCCCTACTGGGGAGCACAAAAAGGAGAAAGAATGTTTCTATAGCATTCTTCTACAGAAATCCCTCCTTGAGTAACAGTTCCATGCATGGGGGAGATATACATCCTCTCCCTACCGCCCCTGGGATAAACACTGCTACAGTGTCAGTATTAACTTTTCCACAGAGAGATTCTTGGTACTATTGAACCTTCCTCTGAAGGCAGGGTTGAGGGAGAGAAGGTGGTGAGGGGAGTAGTTGGCAGGGGAGCGTGTTGCATGAGGATTCAGTTGGATCTGTACTGCCAGGAAACCTTCAACAGTGGATTGCAGGGGCTAAAGGGGAATGTGGAGGACCCAGCTTTCCTCCCCTCTCCTTGCAAAAAGCAGAGGGAGAGATCCCCTCCTTGCCCCTCTCCCTGGCTTGTGGAAAGCAGAGCTCCAACACAGCCTGTCCCCCAAACCATGAAGCAGGCATCTGTGAGCTCTAGAGGTTCAACCCCACTTCTTCAATTAGAAGGAAAAACACCTTAGGTGAAAGAAGAGAGAGAAAACTCTGTAAGGGGAAGCTCACTTGGTTTCCTGTCACTGAATAAAGTTTCCCACGTAAAGGACTGCTTAGGCCTTAATCGCTTATGTTCAGCTAGAAGAACATGCAATGGACATAGCCTAGCAGACAAACACTTATTTAAGAACTACAGATCTTGATGAAGGGAAATGCTTTTTCCCTTCTGTGCCCACCCAGTCCTCCACCACCTCCATTTTATCCTTCCCCCCAAAATTAAAAATGAGCAGGTCCAGGGCTGCTCTGGATGCACTGAAATACTTTTTCAGGAACTATAAAAAGAAAAACAAAAAGGCCTGTGGCAGATTTCACAAGTCATTCTTCTTCCTAATGAATCATTAAAGGGATGGTTCTTTTGGTGCATTGCTTACTCCATAACTTGCCACGGAATTCAACATTTTCCTGCTAGTGGTGCCTGCTCTTACTGGAACCCTGCGTGTTTCTCCATTGATCTCTAGCCAGGAACAGCTATTTTGTTCTAATGTCATTATCTATGCTAACAATTGGATTTAGCTCTACAAGAGTTAGCTGATGTATACATCAGCTAAAACCATGGGTCAGGTCTGAGACCAGGCATGTAGCCAGAAGAGGGGATTAGGAAGTAGGAGTCGTACTAGCTTCTAGTCCCAGCTCTGCTCATCAGTTTGTACCTTGCAAAAGCAATTTCTGTGCCTCAGTTTGTTTGTAAAATGAGTCTGATAATAGGAGTGATCAGCTTTGTGGGAGTGTTAGGAGAACTAACTGGTGTTTGTAAAGCGCCACAGAATCCTTGGATGTACAAGATGCAACAGTACCAAGGACAAAGTATGCCTGTATGTCACAGGGCTGCCCTTTCCACTGCCTCATCACATTTTTTTGATGCAAGACGATCAGATTATTTCATTGAAATATATTTTTACCCCATATTTTTCTAGCTGTTGACCAAACACTCATTGTATCTGTGACAAAGTGCGACTGTTCTTAATGTTTCCTCTGAATACTGTGTGGGTGCCTCAGTTTCCCCTATGCATTTCTTAAGTCTCTAGTGTGCATAAATGGCCAACACTCTGTCTCCTGGCAACAAATGGCTGGGGCCCTCCCCCCAGCAGACTGGGTTGTCTGGCTCACTAGACAGAATGGACCCGGCTGAGGGATCCCGTTCTCTGTACCTACAAGCTCTGTTTTAGACCGTGTTCCTGTCGTCTAATAAATCTCTGTTTTACTGGCTGGCTAAGAGTCACGTCTGACTGCGAAGTGTGGGTGCAGGACCCTCTGGCTTCCCCAGGACCCCACCTGGGAGGACTCGCTGTGGGAAGTGCACGGAGGGGAAGAGGATGCTGAATGCTCCAAGGTCAGACCCAGGAAGGTGAAGCTATGTGAGCTTCTTGCCCTGAAGACGGTCTGCTCCAAGGGACAGGAGGCTCCCCAAAGTCCTGACTGGCTTTGTAGGGAGCAGTTTCAGAGCATCGCCCGGGGACTTCATGATAGTATCCAAATGTTCTCACTTTTTGATGAAAAAACTGTTTTGACTCCACATTTTTAGTTTTGGATAAATTTTTGATCTACATCAGATTTTTTTTCATGGAAACATATTTTTGTCCCAAATGTTTCTCTCTCTCCACCATTTCTTTTGATGGCCACATTCAGGCCCTGATCCTCTACAAAGAAAGTTGCAATAAGCAGCCAGTAGAAATTTATGAGCAACAGAGGGAGTACAGAGGAACATGATCTTCCTTTAACATTCCACCTCTTTATTTTTACCCTGAGCAGTTACAAATAATCCTGCCACTTCTAACACTCAGTGTGGTCACCATAGGGCTTAGCTTTACTTGCACTCATATGAAGCCTCCATTCACACTTGCACTAGAGCACAACAAATGTTTGCACTGTGCAAGAACATGCAGGGTCCAGAGTTCAGTCTTAATTTTAATAAACACACAATGAGGAAAACTGACTTCCCTGAAGGAAGATGGATCATCTGAGCAACCCACACTCTCACCTGGCTCCCTGTTTGTTTCCAGATTCAAATCAAGGTCCTGGTCTCTGTGACTTTCAACCCAGAACACCCTGAGGCCAACTCACCATCCATGACCCGTCAAGATATCCTCCATGAGTGAAGCTGTGGAAACTAGAAGTCTCCAGATGAAATTTTTGAAAGACGAAGACCAAGCATCTGGGGGTGAACACAAGGGATGGTGAAGAGTCATTTAAGCTAATGGACAATGCTGGTACAGGAACAAATGGGTATGAACTAGCCATGAGTAAAGTTAGTGGGGAATTAGAAAAAGGTTTCAAGTATCAGAGGGGTAGCCATGTTAGTCTGGATCCGTAAAAAGCAACAAAGAGTCCTGTGGCACCTTAGAGACTAACAAATGTATTAGAGCATAAGCTTTTGTGCGTGAATACCCACTTCGTCAGACGCATTTTGACAAATTGAGTATTCACCCACGAAAGCTTATGCTCCAATACATTTGTTAGTCTCTAAGGTGCCACAGGACTCTCTGTTGCTTTTTAGAAAAAAGTTTATAAACCTCAGAGAGTTGAGGTGCTAGAACAGCCTCCTGGGAAGAATAGTGGGGACTAGAAACCTGATTGGTTTTATAGCAGATCTTGATAAGCTTGTGAACAGGATTATATGACATGTGCCTGTGATAGCAGGGGAATGGACTCAATGACCCAGGTGGTCCGTTCCAGTGCTACATTCTTACATTCATTCTCAGTGCTGAGTCTTAGAGCATGGTATTCGCTGCCAGATAGACTGACCCTTAATATGAGCCGTTTCAGAGCCTGGGCAAAACCCATCCCTCCACCAAAGCCTACCAGCAATAGCAGAAACAGAAAGGAGAAAGAATTAGGAGGGCAAGGCATTCCAAAGGAAAATTTAAGCAGCTGAACCCTAACATGACAAGAGCTGAGTCCAATTCAACCACTATCGTTTGCTGATCTTCATTTAATATTGTGACAGGTTTCAGAGGGGTAGCCGTGTTCGTCTGGATCAGCAAAAACAACAAGGAGTCCCTGTGGCACCTTAGAGACTAACAAATTTATTTGTGCATAAGCTTTCGTGGCCTAAAACCCACTTCATTAAATGCATGGAGTGAAAAATACAGTAGGCAGCACATGAAAAGATGGGAGTTGCCTTACCAAGTGGGGGGTCAGTGCTAATGAAGCCAGTTCAGTCAGGGTGGATGTGGCCCGTTCCCAACAGTTAACATGAAGGTGCGAGTATCAACGGAGGGAAAATTACTTTTTGTAGGGACCCAGGCACTCCCAGTCTAATTGTGTGTTTCAGTGCTATTCTTGTAAACACATAACTTGGCAGATAGCTCAGATTTGACTAGATGCTACAAAAATCTGATTAATTATCTATGAGAAAATGCAGAAAAGGACACAGAATAGGAGAGAGATGGGCAAAGAGAAACTGAGTGGCAGTAGGTGGGATACGTGGAAGTGAGCAAGAAATTGACAGGAACACAAGCAATCAGGCATGAACAAGGAAATAGAGTGGGAGCAGGTGGCTTGAGAGAACAAAAGCAGAAATGGATGGAGTATGGGTATACAGATCATGTGGGGCAGCAGGGAGAGGGGACTGGCTAGCTCATGGACTGGGTAGTGCAACATGGAGCATTTTCTGATCACCAGATTAGCGCGGATGGGAAGCCTTTACCATCTGATGATTGTTGGCCTCTGTGAAATGACTTTTGTCATCTCCATTCAGTTCCTAATGTGCAAGTGTCCACCTCCCAAAATCACCACTGCAACTAGCAGTCTCAGCCTAGAAGCCAAGGGCTGAATGAGCCATGGACACTGAACTCCCTTCTCATCCCTTCTGGGTCAGGATTGAGGCACATAGGCAGTGAGGGGAAAGTTTTCACTGCCTTTATTTGTGCTTCTGTGAGCGCTCCATTTATTGTGAGAGGAAAGATCAGTCAGGGGATCTTCACTGTATTCCTGTAACAGGTCTAGTCAGCAGTCACCCATCAGTTGATGCAGGGGCCGATATAGTTTTAAGCTCCCAAAACCTGTTTGTTACTAGCAAATTAATCTGAAACTGGTACCTGGCTTTTTGTACAAAGCTGATAGGACATTTTCCTTGGAATAGGATGGCTCAGGGAAGTTGATTTGGGTGAAAGAATGTGGAAGGTCAGCCTCCAGAGAATAATTATTAGCCAGAATGGGCAAGGACGGTGTCCCCAACCTCTGTTTGCCAGAAGCTGGGAATAGGTGACAGGAGATGGATCACTTGATGATTACCTGTTCTGTTCATTCCCTCTGGGGCACCTAGCATTGGCCACTGTCGGAAGACAGGATACTGGGCTAGATGGACCATTTGTCTGTCCCAGTATGACTGTTCTTGTGTTCTAAACCCCATTAGCAAGCTGACAAGTTGTGGCTTGTCTCAGGAGAGATGCAGGCAGTGGTTGGGTGGTGGCACTCTGCCTAATGCCCATTCTACAATTCAAGCCCCACGTCCTCAACAAAATGAAATTGTGAAGGCAGCAAGCCACTGAATCCCATTAGAAAGACAAAGTGCACACACATTTCCTGTGCAACTCATAACTCCAGATCCCTGTAGAGTAGTGTTTCCCAAACGTGGGACGCCGCTTGTGCAGGGAAAGCCCCTGGCAGGCCGAGCTGGTTTGTTTACCTGCTATGTCCACAGGTTCGGACGATTGCGGCTCCCACTGTCCGCAGTTCGCTGCTCTAGGCCAACGGGAGCTGCAGAAAGCTACGTGGGCCGAGGGACATACTGGTCGCCATTTCCTGCAGCTCCCATTAGCCTGGAGCAGCAAACCGCTGCCACTGGGAGCCACGATCTTCCGAACCTGCGGACGCGGCAGGTAAACAAACTGGCCCTGCCCGCCAGGGGCTTTCCCTACACGAGCAGCGTCCCGAGTTTGGGAAACACTGCTGTAGAGTGATAAAGCCCAGAGAGCAGAGCTGATTTGCCCCCTAATGGAATACAGAATAATGTAACTGTTTTCTCTCCTGCTTTGTAGGATCCATAACCTTGCCAAATTAACATACGTAGCGTAGATGGAAGCCCTGCATATTCTCCCCTCAATGCACACAAACACTTATTTTTCAGCTACCTGAGACACACATGGGTTCCTTCAGGGCATCCTAATTAAATGCTCAGCATGTCCCTTTATCAACCATGGATGTTGTCATCCCCCTTATCAGACAGCACACAGCTGTGGAAGCATTGAGCCTTTGCAGAATTCAGTCTTCACTCAGGGTAACCTGCCCTCCAAGGTATGTTACAATGAAGGGCAAAAATCACAAAACCAGCTGGACTTTTGTTTTCAGGTTGTTGCCTGGTCTGTCAGCATGGAGATGGAGACACCTTTTTGCCCACCCTCTCAGACAAGGGGCAAAGAGTATGTGGGTGGGGTGAGAGGTGGAGAATGCTTTTTGACATCATGATTTATAATATGCCAATAGTATAACTCCCACCTCCCCTTGATCTGCATGGCATCAGCACTAGCTGCTGACATCATGAAGAGATTCCCACTTAGCATTGCTAAGAACCATGCAGAAAAACCTTGTTTTCTATTCAAAAAGGCTGCATACATTTAAAAAAAAATAACCCTCAAAAATAAAAAAAGGCTAATCCAAAACCAAACAAAGTCCTATCTGGTATCTCTGTCTATAAACTGCAGAGCATGCAGTTCTATCAGCTGGGGGCCATGTGGGAAGGACAGTGTTACACAGGTGTCTTTTGTGCTATCAGATTTTTTGAAGTGAATTTATTGCTGGCTAACAGCCCTAGGGACAGGACACCCTCTATCCTCAGAACAGGTATATCACGGGCAGCAGCAGAGCAAGCACCTGCAATGCTGCCCTGCCAATATGTCTCAGTTCTGCCTGGGGCTCATACAACTGCAGTGAGGTGATTAGCAGTGAGAAAAGAGTTCACTTTTCAGTCTTGATCCCCCTGCCCCTGCTTTTTAAACTCCCAGCAAATGGAGTCAGTTCACAGATTCATCAATTCCAAGGCCATACACACAGGACTTTCCCAAGAATAATTCCTTTTGAACCAGAGTGATCATAATTCTTTGCTCTTATAAAACATCTTTCACCCGGGATTTTAAAATGCTTTATAAATAATGCATTACCCCTCACAGTACTCCTGGTTGGGTAATAGTAACATCCCCGTTTTACAGACTGGATGACTGAGGGACAAAAGGGTAATTGATTTACTCCAAGTCACAGAAAATCTGGCGCAGAATGGGGAGTAGAACCCAGGCAACCCCCAGCTCTAACACCTAGATACAATCCCTCCAATGGTGTGACAGGTCTAACATGTACTGTCAAATGAGATAGGCCAGAGCACAAAAGCCTACTAGGAACCATACTGAAACCAACTCCCCCTAATGCTCATCCACTCAGCAGCTGCCACATGCTAGTGGTCACCACTGCCATGACACAGAATCAGGCAGGTGAGATCTATGAAAGGGTTCCTGTCCTCATTACCAATGGCCTATTTAACAGCATGTGCTGTTTCCATTTGAATTCATCTAAATTGCTTAGTGACCCCCACCTTCCTGCTGAACCATTCCCGGACAGAGAAACTTCAGTGCTATGGTGTGGAGGCAAGATGAGCAGGTGAAAATGAAAAAGCCCTTGCAGCAAATTTTGTCCTTCTAGACTGTTTAAAACAGCACATAGAACATCAGGGCACTGACAAACAACACATGTGTGCTTTCCACCCATGCCAGGTATTTCAGTGGAATCCCTTTCTGCAACCTCCTGTGGCACAGAGCTGCTAGTGATCAGTGATCCTTTTGCACTAATAGGTATGGGTCCTGTAGCTGGAGACCAGGAGCAGCTCCTCCTTAGTCATCAGAAGAAGCTGCAATGAGAGACTACCAGCTAGTGTCAGATACTCAATATCATGCTCAGTAAAAACTGTTCCTGGCTGCTGTGGCATTACCTTGCCCACAAACCTTTATTCCCAAAAGGAAATTACCTTGGCAACACTGACATTCCAGGAGATCTGGTGCCAAATCTTGCCCACAGGTCATGGACTTTAGATTGATCCATCCCAGCACAGCTGAGAAGACAAAAGAGTTGCATCCCATACAAGTTTCACATAAGCCATTACCTCTTGTGGTCAGATCAAGGCATTTCACCTGCACTTACAATTAAAATACACATTATAGTGCACATCAGCCTAACTAAGTGGTTCCCAAACTTTTAAAGCCAGCCCCTGACTTACTCTTAATGTAATTTCCCTCTCCCCTGCCCCCCCAGGCACTGGGGCTGGGAGCAGAGCCACGGTCAGGAGTACAGGTGACAGCTGGGGACTGGTGTGGTCAAGGCCAGGGCTGGAGCTTAGGGTAGAGCAGAGCAGGGCTAGATGGCACTTCCTCCATACCCCATTGTTGCTGGCCCAGGTCCCACTGTGCACCCCGAATATTCTTCTGCACTCCTCTAGGGGTTGTGCCTCAGAGTTTGGGGACGCCTGGCCTAACTCCAGCCTGACACCAAGACACTGCTGAGTACCTTCTCCGCTCATATTGCTGACCATCAAGCAAGTGGTGTATTCAGTGAGCTGTGTAAAAATGAAGGTAGACATACATCTGTAAGATGCTGATGAATGGGATCCTTAAGGGTAGGTGTGGGAGAGTGACAGACAAAGAGACAGAAATTGGCAAAGGAGAATTGTCAGGTCTCTGACTGACCTGGAGAGGGACAGGTAATCTCTTCTGAACACTTGCATGGACTTATGTTCAGACCTCAGAGTAATTTCAGTTCATTGTTTTCCAGATCAGAATACAGGTCAGGGTCCAGAGCCCCAGGCACACATTGCAAGTGTTAATGCTACAGCAGCAAATTGCTTTTACTGTAAGTTGCTAATAACCACCAGGAGATTATCATGTGCCCATTACATTACACACAATACAAGCCCACTCACACACCAAGGCTGGCGGTAAGCATACACAGAGGAAATAGCTTCTTGTGCCCTGCTCATTTGGAGCACATCTCTTGCAAGTTCTGCACCCTATGTGCTCATCTCAGAAGGGCCAGAAGCATAGCCTTGTTAAGATACAGGATTAGGAACACGGAGATGTAGCCTCTGCTTCTGGCTCTGCAGCAGACTCATGGTGTGACCACAGACAAGTCACTTAACCTCCCTCTCGCTCCATTTCCCCATCTGTAAAATGGGGATCAAACTTCTCCACATCACGATGTTATGAGACCTATTCACATTCACCAGTTTATGGGAGGGGCTCAGGCACTACGGTGGTGCGTGCCACACAAATTCCCATGAATGAACTAGACTCTACTATCCCACTAGAAGGGCCAAAGGGTGAGGCACCTTGAGGCCCTGCTGAAGGGTGGGGTCTGTACATAGTGAGGTTGTCCCGACATACCAGCTGTGAAGACCTGACAAAGGATTCTTCTCACTCCCAATGGGATGAGTGTGACAAGCTGTTTAAAGGTACAACAGGGGAATAGTTTTATTCTAGTTAGAAGCTTACAAAGAAAAAGTTCCAATACTTAGCTCCATGTGGACAAGGTGGGAATCTAGGACCTCATAGCAAAGCCTAAAACCCTCATCATAGGCCTGGTCTACACTACGCGTTTAAATCGATTTAAAGAGCGTTAAATCGATTTAATGCTGTACCCGTCCACACTACAACGCCCTTTATATCGATATAAAGGGCTCTTTAAATCGATTTCTGTACTCCTCCCCGACGAGAGGAGTAGCGCTAAATTCGATATTAACATAGCGGAATTACAGTTAGTGTGGACGGAAATCGACGTTATTGGCCTCCGGGCAGTATCCCACAGTGCACCACGACCGTCTGGACAGCATCTGACCTGATGCAGCGGGCAGGTAAACAGGAAAAAGCCCGCGAACTTTTGAATTACATTTCCTTTGCCCAGCGTGGAGCTCTGATCAGCACGGGTGCGATGCAGTCCAACAAAAAGAGCTCAGCATGGCCGTACGGGAGATACTGGATCTGATTGCTGTATGGGGAGGACAAATCTGTTGATCAGAGCTCCGTTACAGAACACGAAAAATGCAAGCGTTTGAAAAAAATCTGCAGGCTAACACAGCGCTGCGTGACAAGCGAACGGAAGCCAGAGACCAAATTGGACGCTCATGGAGGGAGGGAGGGGTACTGAGGACTCCAGCTTCCACAGTCCACAGCAGTCTCTGAAAAGTTATTTTGCATTCTTGGCTGAGCTCCCAATGTCTGTAGGTTCAAACCAGTGTCTGGCGTGGTTCAGTGATAAGCTCCTTCAGGCCACGTCTACACTATGGATAAATCAAATTTGCTAAAATCGGTTTTATAAAACTGATATTATAATTTCGATTTCATGTGGCCCACTAGGCACAGTAATTCGCGTTGTGCGTCCATGCTCCGAGGCTACGTCGCTTTCTGAAGCGTTGCCTTGTGGGTAGCTCTTCCGTAGCTATCCCATAGTTCCCGCAGTCTCCCCGCCCCTTGAATTCTGGGTTGAATCTTAATTGTCACAGGGGGTTCTGGGTAAATGTCATCGTCTTCCTTCCTCCGGGAAAACATCAGCTGACAATCCTTTCGCGCATTTTCCCTGGATTGCCCGCAGACGCCATAGCACCGGCAACCATGGAGCCCGTTCAGCGTTTTTTTTTCCGCACCGTATGTGTACTGCATGCCACGGACAGAGAGGCGATACTCAGCGCTACACAGCAGCATCACTGCTTTTTTGCAATGATAGCAGAGATGGTTACTAGTCGTTCTGTACCGTCTAACTGCTGGAAAACTGGCAATGAGATGACGGTTATCTCTCTCTCTGTACTGTCGCTCATCATAGCTGAGCTAAGGCCCCTGGCTGAAATCAGCTCGGGCGCAACGCAAAGCAAAATGGGATGATTACTTGGGACTGAGCAATCCCTTCCTTATGGTTTCTAAAAATAGAGTCAGTCCTGCCAGTATAAGGGGCAAGTATTAGAGGACCAGTGAATCAGAGCACAGCTGCTCCGTGTCAGTATCACAGGGGGTGCCCCTGCACAACCCACCCGTGCTTCCCTCTTCTTCCAACCTTCCTGGGCTAACCGTGCGAGTCCCCCACATTTGTTCATAGAAGTTATAAAAGATGCAGGAATAAGAAACAGAGACTTGTTAGTGAGATAAAATGAGGAGGGCAGCCTCCCGGGCTTGACAGTCCAGGCAGTACAGAATCTTTTCTTTACACAGGAAAGGGAGGGGCTGAAGCCCCCATTGCTATGATGAAGATGCTTATTAGCCGTCTGTCCTATCTACTGGAGTAACCAGAATCATTCCTCATGATATTGAGCAATTATCAGGCAGGGTTCATGAGGACGGTTACCTGTCCTACTGCAACGTCTACCACCGGGAGGGGAGAGGAGCGATAGTGCCCTTCACTCTGTAGACATCACGTATATACCACAGACTTCAGTACACATAGGGGACACTGGAAGAAGTCAAGAAATGATTTCTTCCCTTTTCTTCACATGGTGTGTGTGTTGGGGAACTGAGGAGCTATTCCTGAACCACGCCAGACACTGTGTTTGAACTACAGACATTGGGAGCTCAGCCAAGAATGCAAACTTTTCAGAGACTGCTGTGGACTGTGGATAGCTGGAGTCCTCAGTACCCCCTTCCTCCCTCCATGAGCATCCATTTGAGTCTCTGGCTTCCCTTACGCTGTACGCGCGCTGTGTAGCTGCAGATTTTTTTCGAACGCTTTGGCATTTCGTGTTCTGTAACGGAGCCTGATACAACAGATTTGTCTCCCTCAAAGCGATCAGATCCTGTATCTCCTGTACGGTCCATGCTGGAGCTCTTTTGGATGGATGCATCACCACCTCTTGATCAGAGCTCCACGCTGGGCAAACAGGAAATGTATTCAAAAGTTCGCGGGGTTTTCCTGTTTACCTGCCCGCTGCCATCCGAGGTCAGATTGCTGTCCAGAGCGGTCAGTGGTGCACTGTGGGATAATGCCCGGAGCAATAACGTCGATTTCCGTCCACCTAACCGTAATCCGCTATGTTAATATCGAATTAGCGCTACTCCTCTTGTCGAGGTGAGTACAGAAATCGATTTAAAGAGCCCTTTATATCGACTAAAGGCGTGTTGTGGACGGGTACAGCGTTAAATTGATAACACCTTTAATCGATTTAAACGCGTAGTGTAGACCAGGCCTCAGTTTCTCCCCCCCCCCCACGTGAAAGAAAAGGGGAAGAAATCATTTCTTGACTTTTCATGTCACCTATTTACTGAATGCTGCTTGTAGACGCGATGCTGCAGCAGTGAAGAGCAGTATCCGTCTCTCCCTCTCCCCCTCCCTGGTGGTAGACAGTGCAGTAGGACTAGTAACCGTCCTCATGAATATCTAACATGTTGACATGAGGGTAACATTCCTGGTACTCCCAGTAGATGGACAGAACGCTAATAACTAGCTCATCATAGCAACGGGGCTTCAGCCCCCTCCCTTTCCTGTGTAAAGAAAAGATTCTGTACTGCCTGACTGCATAAGCAGCAGCATGCTGTGCTCCTCTCCCCACACCGCTAATGTCTGTCTACCCTGGACTATCATCACGCCGCGGAGGCTGCCTCCCCCTCATTTTATGTCACTAATCAGTGTTCTTATTCCTGCATTCTTTATTACTTCATGACACAAATGGCAGGACACTGCACAGTAGCCCAGGAGGTTGGGGGGAGAAGCACGGGTGGGTTGTTCCAGGGGCACCCCTGTGAAACTGACACGAAGCAGCTGTGCTCTCTGATACACTGGTCCTCTAATACTTGCCCCTTATTCTAGGCAGGACTGACTCTATTTTAGAAACCATAAGGGAGGGATTGACTCGGGGAGTCAATCCCACTTTTGCTTTTGCGTGCGCCTCCGCTGATTATTCAGCCAGGGCACTCATGATAGCAGCAGGACAGTACAGAGGGGAGAGATAACGTCATTCATGCCAGTTTACTCCGGCAGTAGACACGTACGAACAAACTGGTAACCATCTCAATCATGCAAAAGCAAGTGAAGTGCTGTGAGCACTGGAGTATCGCCTCTCTGTCCGCCGCATCCAGTACACATACAGTGCCGGGAAAAAAAACGCTGAATGGCCCATGGTTGCCGGCATATGCGTCTGCCAGGGCAATCCATGGGAAATACGGCGCGAGGATGGTCAGCTGATGTTTCCCGAGGAACGACATGACTGACAACATTTACCTCAGAACCCACCCGCGACAAGAATGATGTCAACACCAGAATTCCAACGGGCGGGGGAGACTGTGGGAACTATGGGATAGCTACGGAAGAGCTACCCACAATTGCAAACGCTTCAGAAATCGACGTTAGCCTCGGAGCATGGACGCACAACGCCGAATTACTGTGCCTAGTGTGGCCGCATGAAATCGAAATTATAATATCAGTTTTATAAAACCGATTTTAGCTAATTCGATATTATCCCGTAGTGTAGACGTGGCCATAATCTGCAAACAGCTATTGACTTCCAGCTCCCCCTAGTGATATGTTGCATAACAGAATTACCTGCCCAAGGAATAAATCTTTGAAGATGCCCATGCAGTTATTACATTGATATCACAGGGCAAAGTTGAGACTTCATTGCGTATTTAGAGGAACTAACCTTTCCAAGGGAATATGGCATGATTGCCATCTCTTAGTAGTCAAGGCAGAACTTGCATTGACTGCTCCAGGTGCCCATTTATTAACAGTGTGTTTAGTTTTGTATAAGACACAATCCTTGCCTGAAAGAGCATACCCTCTAAACACCAGACAGACAGACATGCTGCAAGACCCAGGGTTATCATATGAAGTTTAAAAATCATTTTGCTGCTTTTATTGATTAGATTATTATTCTTCACTTTAAAATTGGCTGCTGCAGAAATGTCTCGAGGCATTTCCTGCTTAAACTAATTAGACAAAGAGTGAATGCAGTGGCACTTACTCAAAAAACACTGCAATTTAGACCCACATGGTGGTCCAAGATGTTTGATTTATGAGACTCCCTTATGGAAAAGTCACACAGAAAATTATAGCCTTTCTATAAGTATTTTGAAGCAGACTTTAGAATTTAATAGATAATTATATCCCTGTTATAGAATTCCTTAGGATGCTGCAAAAAAACTTATGGAAAGCATATACTTATCTACAGAACATCATAGCAGTTTCTTTTTAGAGGCATGTCAGACTGATTCAAGTCCTTCCTTACAGCAGACATCTTCCAATAGCCTATTAACCTTAGTATTTCCCTGAAGAAGGTCAGAACAGAAGAAAAACCCTTTAAGCACTATTTTGCTGTATCCCATCCTTCATCTGTCCATTGTTTATTCAGATACTAACCTCTTTGGGGCAAGGAATGTCTTCTTACTGGGCCAAGAGCACACATGACACAATCAATAATAAAAGGTGCAGTGGGTTAGTATACTGGCCTTTCACCTGTGTGGATCTGAGTTTAACTCCTAGGTAAAATAGAAATGTTCTAGAGTGGGGGATCCTTCAAGGTTAGTAATACTAGAGATTTATGCAGGTTAGAGAACCATCACACAGTTCAGCTTTGATATGTAGTTTTCGCACGAGAAGCCCAGGGCTGAAATAACATGACAGTGTCAAGATCAACAGCACTGACAGAATCATGAGGGAGCCAGGACTAGAATACCAGGGATGCTATAAATCAGGATCAAAGGCTATGCATTTGTAGAGGGCAGGGGAGCTAGCTCCAGATTAGAATAGTAGGGATTGGTGCAGATCAGGATTCAGGTGCTCTGTTAGAATACAGGGACAAAATTAGAATAGCTGAGGATACTACAAACTGAGGAATACTGCCATAGGTGTGCAGGGGCTTAGGACTGAAACAGTCTGTTTTGGGGGATGACTGCAATTCAGGACAGAAGTGCACAGGTGGAGCTGTGTAGAGAACAGAGTGCTGGAACAGTCCGATAGTCTTGCAGACACAGTAGAATCTTGAGGAGGGGAAAAAGAAGGCATATACATTTAGAGACTGGTTTGCTAAATGAAACAGTCTTTGCTCATTCTGAAGTCAGTATAAAAAAAAACACTTCAGGAGGTGCAAGGAAGTGACAGCTGCATTGTAAGAGAGGAGAGTTCACAGACTATCACTAAATAAGAATGGTCATACTGGGTCAGACCAAAGGTCCATCCAGCCCAGTATTCTGTTTTCTGACAGTGACCAATACCAGGTGTCCCAGAGGGAGTGAACTTAACAGGTAATGATCAAGTGATCTCTCTCCTGGCATCCATCTCCACCCTCTGACAAACAGAGTCTAGGGACACCATCCTTACCTATCCTGGCTAATAGCCATTTATGGACTTAACTTCCATGAATTAATCTAGTTCTCTTTTAAACCCTGTTATAGTCCTAGCCTTCACAACCTCCTCAGGCAAGGAGTTCCACAGATTGACTGTGTGCTGTGTGAAGAAGAACTTTCTTTTGTTTTAAACCTGCTGTCCTTCAATTTCATTTGGTGGCCCTTAGTTCTTATATTATGAGAACAAGTAAATAACTGTTCCTTATTCACTTTCTCCAAACCACTCATGATTTTATATACCTCTATCATACCCCACCTTAGTCTCCTCTTTTCCAAGCAGAAAAGTCCTAGCCTCTTTAATCTCTCCTCATATGGAACCCATTCCAAACCCCTAATCATTTTGGTTGCCCTTCTCTGAACTTTTTCTAATCTGTATGCAGTATTCAAGATACGGGCGTACTATGGATTTATATAAGGGCAATAAGCATAGGCATGCGCAGCACATTTCATTACGGTGTGCACCCAGGGAATTTTTTTTTTTTTAAAAAAAGGCAAACATCATAAAGGTTGGGGTTCGGGAGGGAGTATGCTGTGTGGGAGGGGGTGCGATGTGCAAGAAGGGGCTCAGGACAAGGGATTGTGGCACAGGAGGGGTGTGGGGTGTATGAGGGAGCTCAGGGAAGGGGTTTGGGCTGCAGGAGGGGACTCAGGGCAGGGGGTTGGGGTCCAGAAGGGGTGGGGAGTGTGGCAGGGGGCTCACGGCAGGGAGTTGGGGTGTGAGGTGCAGGCAGGAGGTGCAGGCAAGGTGTTAGGTGCATGGCAGGGGGCTGGGGTACAGGAGGGTGCGGGGTGCAGCAGGGGGCTTAAGGTATGGAGTTGGGGTGCATGGCAGTGAAGCATGCAGCATGGGGCTCAGGACAGGAGGTTGGGGCATGAGGTGCAGGCAGGGGGGCTTAGGGAAGGGAGTGAGTACAGAGGGGTGCAGGGTGCAGGCACAGGGCTCAGGGCAGGCGGTTGGGGTGCAGGAAGGGTGTGGCAGGGGGCTCAGGGCAGGGTGCAAGAGGGGGCTCAGGACAGGGGGTTGGGGTGCAAGGTGCTTTCCTTTTTACCATTGTCTTGGAAAACTGAAGATTTAGTTTAGTTAGTTGAGTTTAGACTGAGGTTTAGAAGGAGATATGGATGCGCTATTGTTACCATTACACTTTTCAAATACACCATAATAGAGGCCCAACTTAAATGTAAACCTGAAAAAATATAGCAAAAGAACTTAAAAAGAGCCACCGTGGCTTAACAACCATGTAAAAGAAGCAGTGAGAGATAAAAAGGCATCTTTTAAAAAGTGGAAGTCAGATCCTAGTGAGGTAGATAAAAAGGAGCATAAACACTGCCAAATTAAGTGTAAAAATACAATAAGAAAAGCCAAAAGGGAGTCTGAAGAACAGCTAGCCAAAAACTCAAAAGGTAATAACAAAATGTTTAAGTACATCAGAAGCAGGAAGCTGATTCCCTATGTTGGGATTCCCTATGTTGCTAGGACAGAGCAGGACAGCCCCCGTCACAGTCACCACAGGTAAGAGTCCCACCTCCATCAAGACAGGAGAAAGAGTTAATGTGGTACCACCATCGTACATTGCAAGTAACACACTGAACGTCTGATACCCTCAGTTCATGCTGACAGATTTTATCATCTCCCAAGATACAGTCAATACAGAAACAAATTGCTGCTTCTTTAACTGCCAAGTGAGAGAAGCATCAGACTGTCCTTCAAGTCAACTTACTAAATGAACATTTTAGACATTTAAGCAAGATACAAAAAAGTGAAAATGTCATATGATCTGAATGACATTCCCTCCCATTAATGGAACAAATTTAAAAAAGACAGAAGGCTAATGGAGATGGAACATCTTCTTGCATATCTGTTGAGAAGTAGACATGTAATTAGGATAAACATCCTCTATACCAAAGTTACGATTCACATTTCAAACTATTCCCAGCAGTTTATTTAGTTACTTAAAAATGAAAATGTCTTCAGTAAGCACAAGATATACAAGATTATTGGACTAAGCACTGTATCATGAAGCCATTTGAAAAGATGGGCCTCCCTCTGATTTCATGTATTTATTACTACTGTTGGTACCTGGAATTTGGAGGTGGGAGTTGTAAGGAAAGAGAGACCTTGAGGTTTGATGCTGACAGCCCATTAACCCATTTTCAATCTCCACACAAGCAACTTTGTGCTAAAGATCCCAAGGTATCCTAATGTATTTCAGCAGGTCATTTCCTATACTAAAGTATAATACTTAGACCTACCAATAGAAGGCATTTTCTGAAAGGAGGAGCTAAATCGATCCATGACAGAACTCAAAAAGTTACAGCTGGGATGAATTAAGTCACAAGTACACACATTACAAGTTTGAAGACAAGGATTTATTGTTTTTCATAAAAGATGTGCGATACCCAAGTAGGGGGTAGCATGCTCTGATCAAAGATAAAAAGATCTTATGAGATAAGTTTGTAAAATAATAGGAACAAAGAACAATGAATGTGCCATTAAACACATCTGGTAAATCAAAATGTGTATGTCTACACACAGCTGTTTTAATAATAAATTACATTACTAGGACACCTTTCACGCATAAGGAGCCAAAGTGGTTTATAAACTATATACATGCAGGAATGACTTCACCCGTCACTAAAATACATCTGCTCAGAGAGGAATGTGACAAACAGGACACAAACACTGAAAAACAGTTTAGAACAGAAAATGAAGAATCCCATATCTAATGAAAACTGCAGGAGGAATCAGAATGCAATTTCCTGCACTGGAATTTTGCTGCGTGACTGGGGTTAATCCCCCCTACTGCTGTGAAAAGCGCCATGAGATTTCAGCTCAATGTCCCAACCACGGGAGGATATCTCCTCTACATTGTTTCTTAACTGGTGGAGAGCAGTCCTACAAACTGAATCACTACCTAGAGGATTCAAGAAGTCTCCCATCCAAGTACTGACCCAGCCCAGTCCATTTTACTTTGTGAGAACTGACAGAATTACTGGACACAATCTATATCAACAGTTAACCATCCCATGGTGAGTGCTTCAATTAGGTGGTATTCCCATTGTGACACCCTGGCACCCCCCATTCACCACTGTCATCTAATGATGATATATTGTGGACAAATATTCTAAAAGTCTTGATCTGGTAGCCATTAATATCTGGTTGGGTTGTATGTGAAGTTATGAAGTTCAGCTATGTATGTGCTACTGAAACATGTAGTAAGGTTGAAAACACCCACAAGCAGGTTTTCAGGTACAACAGTAAAAAGGCCAAACAATGTTAATGGCTTATTGAGGACACACACACAAGCACAAGGATTAGCCTAGGAACTGTGTACAACAGAAACCTCTCAGAGATAGCACTACAAAATGGGAACTGTTTGACCCAGGTCACAGCAAAAGAGTTTTCCAGCAAGTGGGAAGAAGATATAAAAGGGGGAAATGATATCATGATAGTACGTCACATTTCCCACAACCACACACCTGAAAGTACCAGAGGAAAAAGACTGAACTTGGGGGGAGAGGGCGAAAGAGGGATTTTAGCCTGTGTATGGAAACCTGGTGGACTGCTTGTATCATCAGCCAGTGTGAGAAATTGCTAATTCATACCCAATTTTTCTAATATCTTAGGCTTAGTTTGCGGTTTTGTTTATTTACTAGGTAATCTCCTTTGATCTGTGTGCTATCACTTCTAATCATTTAAAAGCACTATATCTATAGTTAATAAATCTATTTTAGATTTTATCTAAAACACTGCATGTTTGACATGCAAAGGGGATAAATCTCACCTCATGAACAAGAGTTGGTGCATGTCCACTTTCCTTTGTAGAAGTGGTGGACTGGGTAATAAATTCATGCTGGTTGGGTTTTGACCAGGGCAGGACTGTACAGCTTTGGGGTCCTAGGCTGGGGAGCTGGGGGTATTTGGCTGTAGCCTCTCTGTTGTGGGTTCATGAGTGGCTGGCCAGAGCAATAATGAACACAGCTGGGTGTGATCCCTGCCTGTGGATGTTGGTGTGAGTGCAAACTTGGAGGGCTTTGTAGCTTGTCACAACGTCCTGGTGCAAGAGGGAACCCAGACTGGTGAGACAGAGGGTTCAGCTGTACTTCAGTTCCAGGTGGCACCCTGGGGGGAGGGGAACCCATCACCTAATAATGTCTTCATAATCCTTAGTACCCTTTGAGGACATCAGCTTCAGTGAGAATGCAGAGCATTTTGCAGGAGATCCCCGCAGGCTGATAGTCAGCAACAGATGCTAAGACTGAAAGCTCATCTGTACCTGCAGGATCCAAGGACAGAAAGAGTAGTGTGCCTAGACCCTGTTCACATCAAGAAAGGACAGCATCTCATTAGGCCTCTGTTTCCTGGGCCGAGTCCAGCTCAGATCTGTTCCTCTGTTTTCCATTTCTCATAAGCCTCTCATATATTCTCCCAGCATATAGGCCAAGAAAGCTTTCAAGCAAAGCCTGTTCAGAGAGAGCCCTGAGCATCTCTGAAAAAACACAGCTCAGCAGCCACCAATGTGTTTTCAGCCACTATTTCCCTTTTTAAATTGCATTTTGTTGTCATAATGAATTATAAAAATAGACATACAAAATAATAGCTAAAGAGGAGAGATTTACATCAGGATCTCTGTTGAGAACAGCTAAAAATTGTAGGCCAGATCCTGATATCACTGAACTTGTCACTTACTGAAATGGTAGCAAGATGAGACCCTTCAGAAATCTGTGTGTGTACACTTATGTACACACACAGATTTCTGAAGGGTCTTATCTTGCTACCATTTCAGTAAATGAAATGTACACACACAATTTTATTTCACCAATTAACATAGCAACAAGTTCAGTCTTCCTAAAAATTAGACACTAAACGAACAAAAACATTTACTCATGTCTGTATGTGATTTGCTAGCACCGTCACAAGTATGGCTCCAATAATTATGGCATTAAAGAGGAAGGTAGCCTTTCATCTTGAGTAACTCCAAATGACATTTAAATGTTGACTCAAAGGATAGTATTGAATTGTTACAGAAATTAAGAAATGTTCACATAAATAATAAATGAGAACAAGAGCAAAGTAAATAAGAATCACATAAAACCAGCACAGCAGAAGGTATTTGTGACGAGCTTTCTCAACATATCATCAGTTTTTGCCACCTAGCAAAAAACCAAAACAAAACAAGAAAAAAAACACCAACATGGTAGGATAACCAGACCCCTAAACAATTATATTCATCTTGTTTATCAGCAGCAGTAGCAGGTGCCCAAAAGAACCGATGGGTCTGCTCACCACATTGCCTCCTTTCCTTCTTTCTGACACTGCCCTCCGCCTTCCCCATCCCCGTCTCCAACCCTCTCCCAGCAGGCTGACCAAATGGCAGAAGGAAAGAATTTACCCCTTTTCTCTTCTACTCTGGCCTTTACTCTCCCCCTCACTTCCCAGTCTCTCTCTACTCTCCACACATCCTCAGGCGTGGTCTACACTATGCGTTTAAACCAATTTTAGCCGCGTTAAACCAATTTAATGCTGTATCTGTCCACACAATGAGGTCCTTTATATTGATAAAAAGGGCTCTTTAAATCGGTTTCTGTACTACTCTCCAACGAGAGGAGTAGCGATGGTATTGGCCTCCGGGCGGTATCCCACAGTGCACCATTGTGACCGCTCTGGACAGCGATCTCAACTCTGATTCACTGGCCAGGTAGACAGGAAAAGCCCCGTGAACTTTTGAATTTCATTTCCTGTTTGGCCAGCGTGGAGCTCTGATCAGCACAGGTGACCACGCAGAGCTCAACAGCACAGGTAACAATGCAGTCTCCTGAGAATCGAGCAAGAGCTCCAGCATGGACCGCATGGGAGGTACTGGATCTGATTGCTATATGGGGAGAGGATTCTGTGCTAACAGAACTCCGTTCCAAAAGACGAAATGAAAAAATATTTGAAAAAATTTCCAAGGCTATGATGGAGAAAGGGCACACCAGGGACTCAGTGCAGTGCAGAGTGAAAGTTAAGGAGCTCAGACAAGCCTACCAGAAAACCAAAGGAAGCAAACGGAAAGTCCGGGGCAGGACCAAAAACAGTTTCCGCTTCTACGCCGAGCTGCATGCAATTCCTAGTGGGTCCGCCGACCACTACCCCACCCCGTCGTGGAGTCCAAGGTGTGGTTTGTAACTCCAGCCATGCACTGAGGATTTCTGTGGACGGGAAGCATGAGAGGAAAGAGGAAGAGCTTTGCAGAGAGCACACAAGCACGTCCGTCTAGCCCAAACAGCCAGGGCTTTTCTCACCCTAGACGAATACCACTCAACAGCCCCTCACAAAGCACACTAGCCCAGACAGTGAAGCCATGGAAGCGACCCCTCTGTGAGTGTACCTTGGTAAATATAAGAACATGGTTTTAAAGCAAGCATTTTTTAAATGATTGATTGGCCACTGAGGACTTGGGATGCATTTGCGCCAGTTTACATTATGTGGGAAAAGTTTGTTAACATGTCTGGGGATGGAGCGGAAATCACTCCAAGGAGATCTCCATGAAGGCTCTCCTGGAGGTACTCCAAAAGCCTTTGCAGAAGGTTTCTGGGCAAGGCAGCGACCTTATTTCGTCCGCCATGGTTAGGACACTTTTACAACGCCAATGCATGTAGCAAGTAATCGGGTATCATATGCATGACAAAGCTAGCTGCATATGGTCCCGGTGATTGCTGGCATTCCAAGCAACATCTGTTCTTTATCTCGCTGTGTTATCCTCCAGGAGGTGATATGTTCATGGTAACCTGGTTGTCCCCTTACTTAATAAGGGACAGAGATGGCCTTTTCCTACTGGGCTGTTTGCCTGTTGCTTAAAAGAAATCTTTCCTTGCACGTAGCCCCCAAGCGGGGGGAGGGGAATAGCGCTGAAGCTTTTCCACATTGGCTATCAGGGATCTTCACTGCTACCAGCCACGCGGTGGGGTAGGGAAGGGGTGATTAGTAGGACTTCACATGATATATCAGCCATGCGTGGGGGGAGGGGTGTTAAGCGATCATCCCCAGAGGTCAATTGGCAGGTGGGGTGGCTTTGCTGCTCTGCGTACGTTAAACAGGAAAGAACAGCAATCTGAAACGGGTATTGCTTGGTATTTGGGAAAGAGGGCACTGTGATAGATAAAGGCTGCAGAAGCGAAAAGACAATGGCTTACCATGGCCGCATGCATAGCTGATTCTGATGCCTGGGCCATGCATCTGTGATCTGTAACACCAGAACCGCAGGCACGTCAATATTAAGATGCAAAATGCGACCTTGTAGTGAAAACTCGACATGTGCATATGTAAGGTAGAATAGTGTTGTTCACTGTGAAAGAGAGTATACATTGTTCTGTAAAATGTATCTTTTTAAATACTTCTCTCCTTTTTCCCTCCCAATTCATGCAGCTGCACATTCTTCAAAGTCTCCCTACTCCATCCGAAGGCATCTCAGATAAGTGGAGAAAAAAGACGACGCGAGACGAAATGTTTCTCAGAAATCATGGAAGTGACCACAATGAAAAGAGCTCATCTGATGAGTGAAGGACATGGTATAAAGTTTACAGGAAAGATGCCAGTGGACGTGAGGCACAGGAGGGGACTCAAACGTGAGTAGGAGGAGAAGGGAGACGCGTCCGAGATAGGAGGAGACGCTCAAGATGAGAGGTGGCGGCAGGAAAGATCGAGCGTGGTGGGGATCACAACGCTGGGGCTGCTGCGTGATCAACTGATAGTCGGTCTTGACGTACTGGTGGACTTCAACGAGGCAGGCGGAGGTCACAGAGTGCCGCTGCAGCCCCTGTTGTAACCACCCTCACCACTCACCATGTACTCCATGTCATCCTCACCCAGATGATGTAAGAACTGTGAGTAAGGCTTCGTGCACCTCGCCCAACTCCATTCTCTGTTGGACAGCCCAACAAAGCTGTCATTACATTGAAAATTTTTACAGTGCCTTTTCCTCCTACTCCTTCTCCTCGCAAACCATCACCTGGGGTACCTGGTCAAGTTTCTCTCCTCTTTTTATGAATGACTTTTTAATAAAATGAATACATGAACTTTAAAGAACGATCACGCGTGAGCTTTATTTCCTCAAAAGCAAGCTGTGAATCGAAGAAGTGGATGGGTTGACTTACAGAGAATGCGTCAATCAAGGAGCCTGGTGTTCATCCAAGGAGAAACAAAACAAACATTCACACTGTAACCCTGAAACCAAGTCGATGAAACTGGTTTTCAAAGTCTTCTCTAATTGCGACAGCCGCTCCCAGGTGTGCTCCTTTTAATCACCCTGGTGCTGGCTGTGCGTATTCAGCGCCAGTGTGATTTGGCCTCAGGCTCCCACCGCGCCATATAATGTCTCCCCTCACTCTCAACATGATTTGGCTGACAGGAAGCAGCATAACAACGGGACTTGGTTTGGCTGAGGTCTGAGCGGTCGTAATGTGTGCCAGCGCGCCTTTAAACGGCAAAATGCACATTCTACCACAATTATGCACTTTGCTCAGTGAACGTCCTGTAGTTGATAACAGCTCCTAACACTGTCCAGGCGCCTGTTATGGCTTCATGAAGCCATGGCATTCAGGAGCGTAGGCTGGGTCCCCAAGGATGTGTACTACAGCATTTTCAACACCCACTGTTATTTTCCGGTCCTGGGAAGTAATTTCCTTGCCGTCAGCCGTTTAAACAGAGTAAGTGTTCCTGAAAACGCGAGCGTCATGAACCCTCCCAGCCATGGCCACTCGGTGATGTTAGGTGAAACGTTCCCTTGTGAATGCACCAGTGCTTGCAGCACCATGGAAAGTACCCGGTTGCGGTTATGGTAGTGGGTGCCCTGGTGCCTCCGGTGCCAAAGATAGGGAATAGTGGTTTGTCCTTAAAATCCATTCGCCCCCTACACACACAGTTAGGAATCCAATCTGCAGGCAAAAGCCATCACTAAGTGACCTGGGCATTTCCCAGCAGTCCTTACCTTTCGTAGCAGCAAGCTTAGTGATTGCTTTGGCTACTTGCATCACAGCAGCCCCGTCACAGTAGATGTGCTCCACTCAAAATTGATTTCCCGAACTGAACCGGTAGCTGTAGCTGTCTGGCATTGCAAGCTTCCAGAGGGCTATTGCCACTCGTTTCTCAACTGTGAGGGCTGCTCTCATCTTGGTATTATGGCGTTTCAGGGGAGGGGAAAGCAAGTCACAAAGTTCCATGGAAGTGCTCTTATTCATGCGAAAGTTTCGCAGCCACTGCGAATCGTCCCACACCTGCAAAAACTATGCGGTCCCACCAGTCTGTGCTTGTTTCCCGGGCCCAAAATCGGCGTTCAATGGCTAGAACCTGCCCGATTACCAGCAGGATCTCCAAAGCGCAGGGGCCCGTGGTTTGAGAGAATTCTGTATTCATGTCCTCATCACTCTCGTCGCCGCACTGCTGTAGCCGCCTCCTCCTCCTCGTCTGGCTTTGCAGGTCCCGGTTCAGCATAGACTGCACGAGAATGTGCGAGGTGTTTACAACGTCCATGATTGCGGTATTGATCTGAGCAGGGTCCATGCTTGCTGTGCTATGGCGTCTGCACAGTTCACCCAGAAAAAAAGGGCGTGAAACGGTTGTCTGCTGCTTTCAGGGAGGGAGGGGTGAGGCTGTACCCAGAACCACCGGCGACAATGATTTTTTTGCCCCATCAGGCACTGGGATCTCAACCCAGAATTCCAAGGGGCGGGGAAGACCGCGGGAACTATGGGATAGCTATGGGATAGCTACCCACAGTGCAACATTCCAGAAATCGACGCTAGCCTCGGACCATGGATGCACACCACCGAATTAATGTGCCTAGCGTGGGTGCGTGCACTTGACTTTATACAATCTGTTTTACAAAACCGGTTTATGTAAAATCGGAATAATCCCATAGTGCAGACGTACCCTCATTCTCATTCTCTCACTAGAATTTCACCCCCTCAACTCCCAGTCATTCCATTTGATCCTATTCTCACTGCACTTCCTTGCACACTCACCAGTGTTTAACCCACACTCAGCCTTGCCAATCCAAACCTTCCTCCTCCCTGTTCAGAACCCTGCAGAAACCTCTTGGTTCCTTCCAACTCAACCCCCCCAAAGCTCATAACCTCCCCACAACCTCCCAGGCAGGCAATCCTTCCCCAGCTCAGAATCCCCCTCTCTCAGCTCTGCAGCCTATCCCCCTTCCTTCCTATTTACCCAGCCTGGTTCAGACATCCTCCCACTCTCATTCCTACCCCCTCCAGGCATATATTCAGCTGCTTCAGTGGCACAGCTACAGCGCTCCAGTTGTGCTGCTGTGGTACCATAGGGTAGATGCTTCCTACAGCAACAGGAGGGGTTTTTCCACCCGTGTAGTTAGTCCATCTCTCCAAGAGGCAGTAACTAGGTCAATGGAAGAAGTCTTCCTTCCTTCAACCTAGTCATGCCTACTTCAGGGACTACGGCACTTGGGGAGCAAAGTTTTTCACAGTCCTGAGCAACAGAACTGGGTCAACCTAATCTTCAAATATAGACCAGACCTTGCATGTGTCCCCAACTTTACACACACACTGAGTAATCCCACTGAAATCAGTGGAAATACAGTGTGACAAACGAAACAAGATTTTGCTGGATCAGGGCGTTGATTTGTTCTCTATGTCTACTTTCTTATAAGGGCATTTAGCATCAGAGTACCTGAGTGGCTCCCGTGAGTACTCAGAGTTTGTGCCTATTTTGTTTTAAAACAGTGCAGTATCAAAACTGGAAAGAAACTATTAGTTAGCTCAGTATACGTATGAAAGAAACCAAGTGATTCTTTTTTTCTGGTTTACAAGGACCACAGTACAGTGACTGCATAGAGAGGTGGATCCATTATATGCCACACTTTCAAAACTATACATTAGAATAATACTTTCCAAGACATTTAAAGTAACATTTTAAAGCTGATCTGAAAGATCTTGAGCAACCCTTCATGGTACACATCACCAGTGACTCATGTCTGCACACATTCAGACTTTCCAAATGACAAACCCAATTCCATCTCCATTTTCTGATATCTCCAAGAAAGGGAAGTCACAGGAAGTCTTTGGATTAAATTTACACCTTGGACCCTGTGGAGAGAGAGATTAAGTGGTTATGCAAATAACGATGTAGTTTACCTTTTTATCTTGTTTGTGACGCGAGTCCACAGAAATGCTGCATCTTCTGCCCTTGCCACTTTACCTGCCTGCCTACTTCCTTCTTATCTGTCTCCTCCTTCTGTGGTTTCCCCACAAACGGCACTTCAGCAGATTCTCTGTTTCTACTTCCCAGTCTACTGCCTTTAAAAGGATGAAGTGGAAGGCAGTGAGAGCAAGATCCTTCCAGACTGAAGACAGCAGCAAGGAACAATCCACTCACTCAGGCCTCTGAGAGATAAAGTCTTTGATTAGTTTGATGATGCAGGCTGTGCTAAGGAGAAGCTCTCAGCTTTTTTATCGCACCACTCCTGAAGGTGTTAGGAGGAGAAGCTGTGACTGCCTGGCTGGGGGAACAGGGCTGCCAGTGACAAAAGAGGCTGCAGCTCTTGAATAGGTGCAGCTCCAGACCCCACCACGCCCAAGGTCCCGCGGCGGAGGGTCCGCTGGTCCCGCAGCTTCGGTGGACCTCCCGCAGGCATGGGACCAGCGGACCCTCCACAGGCAAACTGCCGGAGGCAGCCTGCCTGCCGTGCTTGGGGCGGCAAAATCCCTAGAGCCGCCCCTGCTCTTGAGGAGAGGGGGATGCCTACAGGAGGTGGTAATTGATAAGACGACCTCGGTGAAGGGTACACTCACTACAGGTGGTGCCTCCTTGTGGCTGCTCTGGGGATCAGCTCTCACCTAGTATGGCACCCCCTTTCATTGGTTACTCATCCTGTCACTGCTCCTTTTCGCTCTTCACAACTCTCTCTTCACAACTTGGCATGCTCCCTCTTCAGGACTCAGCCATCCAGCCAGGTCACTATGTAGTCCTCCCCTTCCAGGGTAACAAAGTCCCTTCAGACAAGCTGTCCAGTTGGCATCTCCAACAATCTTGTCCCACTTCTCAGTGGCTGGTAGCAGAACCCAGGCTCACCTTCTACAGAGGGTACCAGCCCAAGGACCCTATAAAGAGCAGCCAAGGTCTGGTCAGTCCTACTCCTTGCAGCTGTTTCCCTGGGCTTCTTCCTATTCAGCCCTCTCAGACTCTCTTTCCCCACAATTCCTCTGGGATCCCAGGGCTTCTCCTCCTTCTCCAGTTGTCTCCTCTCCTCCCAATAGCCAGAGACTCCAAACTCTCTCTGCAGCCTCCTTCTGCTCTCAACTGCCTGGCTTTATACTAACCAGCCTGCTCCTGCCTAAGTGGGCTTCATGTTCAGTTAAGTCTAGCTCTCTCTCCAGATGCAGCCAGATACTACAATTGGCCTCTCAGACCCACAACCCTTCAGAGCCTGGTTAGGGTACATACTCCATCACCACTCCTAAAACCCTTGATCGTAGGGCTCTGCTCCAATACATTTCTGTATAATTTACAGTTTGATGCATAATTCAGTACTGCTCTGCTGCCTAAATCAGGAGGCCCTGTTGCATAATTTAAGTCTTGCCTGTCACATGGTACATAACTTTATTTCTCTCCAGCTATCTTCATTATACTGTAGCACATTGACAATCAGCTCTGTTATATTCAGGGCCATTGCAGAATGGGATCATATTCCACAGCAACAATACCCCAAATCTGCATCAGCAATTCATAAATTCCAAAGCAACATGAATTTATTCTGTTACTATGAGATCCTCTTTGTTCCCACCTCCCAAGCCCCACCCAAACCATGGACTTGCTGGAGCTCATACTTGGAAACACTCACAGATATAAAATTAATGTGTGATTATTTTTTAAAGATGGGTTTTTTGTTATGCTTTTCAGACAGCTCAGCTCCACTCCCCTAGTCTCTGCATCCATAGTGCTGCCCAGGCAGTCTAGCTCAGAATTTCCTTCCTCTAATTTGTGCCAGGCAAAGAGAGAGCCTGTAACCGGCATTAATGGCTCAACTCCTCAGATCAATATGCCTCAGCCACTGTGTTGTCTCTAAGCTGCCTAGTTTATACTTCTGACTCCCTCAACCCCCACCCCTTGGCTGCAAGCTGGACTGCAGCTCTGGTTCCCTCGCCCTGATCCCTGCTGCCCAGCTCTATTGAACACTGCTGGGAGCTTGCTCCCTAGTCCTATCCAAATAACTGGACACTGTGAGAAAAGCTAGAGACTGAGCATGACTGAGGCCGCTACAGTCAGGTCCCAGCAGGTCAATGAGCCAGGAAACAAAATTCTGCATCAAAATGGTGAATTCTATTATGATAGAAATGCTAAATTCTGTGGCATTCTGGAAAAATGCCACAGAATTTAGCACACTCATGGACTCATAACCACTGTCTCACAAGCTCTACAGCTGTTCAAATGGAGATGAATGTAATATTCACAGCAGTTAGCGCTCTGTGCACAGGTTAGCTGCAGTCTCAGATGCAATACGATCACTTTACCCTTGGCTTGCCTATTCAAGGTTATTTTGGCAACCATGAGAGATAAAACTTGGTTTTAAAATGAGGGCTGAGATTTTGGAGCATAATTTTTGTGGCAAGGGGTGAATTCCACAGCAAATACATGGGGCTCTGGGTATACTTAATAGTGGTAGTATAGTCTTTTTCTCTCTTGTATTTATTTTAGAGTGACATCTTTGATCCCATCACCTTTCACTGCACTTGGATATTTTGTTGAAGGATTTGTTCTTTGTTAATTAAGGAGGATTTAACTGCACTAATCATATGTGATATAGTAAGGCTCCAGATTAAGCAGCTTTAAGAGGTAGCCTGTATGCCAGAATCTCATAGAAAGTCTCCATGGAACATGTAGAATCTGTGAGTCAAAAATATAACCAACTACCCATTCTTCTCTTTGTAAGCTGGTTACAGCTTCACCCCACCAGCCAACTGAACTGTAGTTTCCTTTGAGACTGCAGTACTCTTCTGCTCTGGCAGATGAAGGGAGTCCACATCAGAGAGGGAACAAACTGATTGTAATAAAACAACAATCCAATCCTGCCCAAAACACAAACCCAAACTTCTTACAGGTTTGGAAAAATTAAGGTAACTTTTCGTCCCCAAACCAAAACCTGCGATGCAAACAACCCTGAGAAATTAGAGGCAATTCAGATCAGAATTCTAATTTATCAGCTCAGGATTAGCTCTAATTTTCAGACACTACCACAGTTCTGGGACCCAGCCAGGACCAAAAAAATGTCAAAGTCAAAGGCTATTCCACCCAGTGTTTCTCTCCCAAATGGAAATCTGAAGTTTTAGCATATCACACACGAGAGGACTCATTCTCAATTTCCAGCCCAGGCCAGTTTCTCAGGACATCAAGATGGGGTTCAGATAAGCATTCAGAAGTTTGGAAACTTAACTGAACCATTTGCAGTTTTATCCATCACTAGCTACAATCTTACCTCTGTCGCCCATTTTCCCTACTGCCATAGCTAGGCCAATCACCACATAATCACACTTGCAGCTGTCTCAGTGAGCCTTGCTTAAACTACAGTAATATTTGTTCAGCTGCACATTCACTCCAGCGCTTTCACTAAGGTCTGCAAACTCCCTAAAATGATATCAACTTACTAGCCAGCAGTGAGAACTTCCAAGCAAACCTATCATTATGCAATCAATTAGGTGTCTGCTAAGCACAGGGGGTGCTTTACTGAGATTGCTTTTCTCCACTTCCCTTATATTTAAGAAGAGCTAAGCAAGTAAACATTTAATTAAAAGAGGAGATTAATGTTATTTTATTAGCTGAAGCTGGATCAGATGGAGAAGTCTGGGCTCTTTCTCCTTAATCTGTTTAGAAAGCTGCTAGGAGTTTCCTCAAAGAAATATATTCTTCTGATAAAAAAAGAAAAGATAATTAAATGAGCTGTTCTAGCATGTGACATCTGCTGGCTGCTCTGATGCTTTAGTAAATCAAAGCCTCCAAGGGAGTTCACCTCTACACCTGATCTTGTATAAAGCACAGAGATCACATGAGAAGCTGTACTCCAGAATGTGTCCACCTTCCTTTTATAAGCAGAAAGATAATTATATTACTCAGTCACAAAATAACTCCCCAGGGTCCTTTTTCTGTGTATAACTCAGCCTTAGTGCCCCTACTCACGCTGCCTCTTAATGTGAGGTGCATACTCAGTAACAGATCATCCCTTGAAGGACCCTTCGTCTACTACGTCTGGTCAGAAAATGGATGCCAACACCAAGGACTTTTGAGTTTTTGCTGCTGCTGTGCCTCATGCTCCCATTCTTCTCTGTAGGCTGTGTTCCCTCGTCCGAATGCTTCTGCTATGCTGCGCCATGGCCTAGCCTGGCCTCTTGGTGAGGGGAAGCGGTGCTTCCTGGCACTCGCATCGCCATTGTGCATCATGGGAGATTATGGAGCAGACTGCCCAGATGGACTTTGCGGGGAATGGAAGCATAAGGTACCTGAGCTACAACTCCCATGAGGCACCCCGTAGCAGCATTTCAAAATGGAAATATTTTGGGTTTAGGCATTCACATTTTTGATGAAAAACCATCAAAAGTTTCCACCGGACACCTTTCTGTGAAAATGTTCATTTATCTGAACTGACTTAGAATTTTGTTTCCATTTTAGATGAAATTCAATTTTCCATCCAAAAACTGTTTCAACAGAAAACTTTCAACTAACCCTACTCCATGCATTCCTGGGCTAGATAACATCCCCTCGACTCCTTATGCATCACTCAACCACCCAGCATTTCTTTTTACTTTTGATGGAGAGATCCACCGTTTTATCCCCTTTCTGGCATACCCTAACGTTATAAAATCCTCCCTCTCAAAGGGAGCTGGGTAACTTGACTGCCCATAGGACCATCAGTGCAGCTCCATTAATTTACTACAGAGGGCTGCCTGACAGCTGTATGAGATGCCTCCTTCCATTAGGAGAAGAGTATGCTGCCAGGATTGAAACTCAGATCCCTACACATTTCCCATCTGCCATACAAGAGCAGAGTAAAGATTCTGAAAAGGCCTCTGCCACGCAGCAGTCTGACGGGTTCAGTGAAATGATAGGAAGACCAAAGAAAGTTGTCATTAAAATTTTAAAAAAGTCATCTGCTAAATGTCACGATTCATGAGCCAAGTGGGTTACTGTATTAGCCTTTTGACTCTGGACAGCTGTAGTCACATTTTTGCTTCGTCATATGTAGAATAAGGAGAAGAATAGTCTTAGCTAATTCCTATATGAACATTAGCCTTAATAAAAAACAATATACAATTAAGCAGTCTGTTCAAAGGCGGTACAGGATTAGGTTAGCAGATGCTCTTGAAGGTCAGAATTGAGAGGCAAAGCTGTACTGAGTACCAGGAATGGAACAGCAGTGGTGCTACATGTCAACACGGAGGTGGATTTGCAGAACTATGTGGAGGTCCAAGACTAGAACAGCAGGGATGCTGCAGGTTTGAACTGAGGTGCACTGGCAGAGCTACATAGGGTGAGACTGTAGAGGCATGCCCTGCTTTAGCAAAGACTATCAGTTTTCTGCAGTCATGGTCAGAATTATCAAAGCCTGCTCAAAAATACTTGAAAAATGGAACAAAAACTCAAAAGCTAAAGTCAATGACAACAGTTTTATTCAAGTCTCTGTGCTCCGTGTTCAGACAAGGCCTAGATCAGCATTACACTGTAATACAATAATAATTTTAGCCATTGAACCAAGCCTGCTTGGCATCCTTGGTTTACAATTTACAGTACATCCAAAAAAAGGCAGAGAAACGAACAAAAAACCTGACAACATTAATTAGCTCTTTGAGTCACTTAAATATTATTCTACAACAAAAGAACTTAATACAAAAAGTAATGGAAATCTAAGATACACACAATACATTGACACGGAACTGAGGAAAGAGATACAGTAGATTATACACAAGGGTAATCAGTTGATGTGTTAGCTACAGTGAAACAAACCAGACTGATATAATTTAACTACTTTTTTTTAAGCCCCAATGGGTCAGAGGCAACAGCTGTGTCACAAATAACGCTTTTTAAAAAAATGAATTCAGTCTTATTTTCCCCATAGGCGTGCTGCTGAAAAGAAGAAAAGGAAGGCTCCAGCAAATCACTTCATTTAACAATAAGTCATCACACACACAAATAAGGAAAGAGTGGCCTCAATTGTTTTATTTAAACTTGCAGGAGGAAATTAGCATTTGCAGTTTTGACCACTTTGCTGCTGACAAATATACTGTGTACTTTGGGCAAAGAACATCTTCTAATGCTCCCTATAATGACAAATTTGTGAAGACCCTAGATAGGAGAGATAAGCCACACTGCAAACTGAGGTAATTAGCAGGTCATAATAAAGGCCCAATCCTGCAGGGTGCATGGTGCTTATGAGGTGTCCAGCACCCTTTACTCCTAACTGACTTCAACAGGAGCAGAAAGAGTTCTGCACCTCAAAAGACTGAGCATAAGGGCATGATCTTACTACCCTGAAATCTGTTTGCCTGATTCTGTTCCAGTTACTCCAGTTTAATGGCATTAATTCATACTTACAGCACTGTAATACAGCAGAATCAGGTCAATGGGATTTTTGCCTTTGAATTTAATGAGCAAGATCAGCTTCACAGCTTGTAAATAAGGCAAACAGAGGAGAAATATACTGCATAAAAGGAGCAGAAAATATATCTCTGGCTGAGAAGACAATGACCTTTCAGATATACAGAACAGTTAAAAGTACAGTGATTTCCCTGACCTACTCCATAGATATAAACCACTCCACACAAAGCTCAGGCAAAACATCTCGGATGCACCAGAAACATCCCCACATCTACAGTGAACACATTACACACATCAGCAAATACTGTGCTGGACCAGCAGCAAGTAGCTGAAAGTGGCACAAGAGATTGATTAGCATCAGAACAAAAGAGGGTATTGACTGTTGCTGGGCTTGGCAACTGTAGCCAAGACAGAACTCTATCCTGAGTGTGGATTCTGCAAGAAGGTGGGGGAAATAAATCTGACAAAAGACATCAGGGTTATTGACACTTCTGTCCCCTCACCCACTCGTGCCTCCTCACAGCTCACAACCAGCCCACATGGAAACAGTGCCTTCACTTGTTGCAAGAGAAACCACCACTTCCCAAAGTAGTAAGAGCTAGCATCACAGCAGCAGTCAGCAGCTACAAGCGCACACAAGCTGGCATTTTCTTAAAGCCTTATTGAGGAACTGGAGGAAGGAGTCACCTGTCAAGTATCAGAGGGGTAGCCGTGTTAGTCTGGATCTCTAAAAGCAGCAAAGAGTACTATGGCACCTTGTAGACTAACAGACGTTTTGGAGCATGAGCTTTCGTGGGTGAATATCCACTTAGTCAGATACATGAGTGACAGTCACACACTGCCATTCCTCTAAGGTTATGTCTACTCTGCAAGTCAAAACCCACATCTGGCCCAGGCCAGCTGACTCAGGCTAAGGGGCTGTAACTGCAATGTAGACATCCAGGCTCAGGCTGGGGTGTGGACCCTAGAACCTTATGAGGCGAGAGGATCTGAAAGCTCATCTCAGGCTGCAGCTGGAACATCTACATTGCATTTAAACATCTCCACAACCTGAGCCCTGTGAGCCTGAGTCAGCTGGCACGGGCAGGCCACAGGTATCTAATTGTAGTTAACACTTATCCTAAGAACAGCAGCCTGGGGTTAGAACAGACAGGAACACAACCCTCCACTTTAGCACAGAAGAGCTCTAAGGCCCCACATTAGCAAAGCACTTCAGTTCCATTGACTTCACTGGAAAGGGTTTGCTGAATGGGAATGGATGCATATGCTCAAGAGTTTTGCAAGAACAGAGCCTAAAAGGGTTCACTCATTTCCTTACTGTGTGTATAGCCAATAGGTAGCAGAACCAGAGGAACATCTTTTCTACCTAGATGCTCCCCACTTAAAATGATTTGACATTGGGACAGTTCCTCTCTGAATTAAACAATGGCCTGCTCTCACCCAAAACTAAACTGACCCACTGGTGAATCTGCTTTGGAGTTCCAGATGCTCAGCCAAAATCAGTCTTGCATTAGAAAACTCATCATCCAACCCCAAGATTTAAAACATTTTAGTGTATTTAGACCTTTAGTGTATTTTCAACTTCTAAATAAGGTGCCCAATCCTGAGATGCAGAGACATCTATTGACTTCAATGGGAGCTGCAAGTGCCCAACATCCTTTTTCTACTCAGCACCCTAGCCTTTCCCCCAGATGGATCCATTTTAAAGAGGAACACCTTTCAATCTCTGCAAAGCAGAGTTCAAATTCAACTGGTACATCACAGTATACAATACTGGCACCTCTGCCATGCTGCTGCTTTATTCTCCAGAATCTAAGTTTTGAAAGGGGGAAATGTCTACCTGCTATGGTTGCTGAGATAGACTTGAAAATGTGACCAGAGCATTACTGCAACATCTGCTTGTGTTTAAGAGCCCAAAACAACAGTTCTTGGAGGTATTAACTATCCTACGCAAATACTCAGTGGTAACAGTGCTTAAAACTGGCTATTTCATGTCTCAAAGCATGTGGGAAAGGAATAGAACCATATTATGAAGAGCTCCACAATGTACTGTGTGACAGTTCATTCTGCTGCCACGAATGACTGGACTTGAGAGCTACTGCCATGCTTTCCCACCACCATCAAGAAGCCAAACCCAAGATGCTCGCCAGAGCATCTAAGATCTCCTAAATGGAGAATCAAGTTCAAGAAATCCAGTAGGGATATGAGCCTTATCAAGAAGTTGAGAACAAAGACATGGTTTTTTTGGGACCCCAGTTAGGAGCAGCCAAGCCCAAGGATCCCAGGGAACATAAGTGATCATATTCTGATGATCTAGTATGAGTGGCATTTCATTTGAGCTGAGTTTGGGATACTTCTGCCACTTCACCCCCAACCCCATTTTCTTCCTTTATTGCAAAGATGGAGACTTTGGAAGGCAAAAGGATATGGCCAGGGCAGGCCTTTACCCACACTCTAGCTCTCTCTCTCCTACTGCGTTCAAGATGGGAAGCAGTTCAGTCTTCCCAGACTTCATAATCTGCTCTTGGGAAGGTCCCAACTAGGAGATTAGGACATCTGTAGGTAAGCAAGCTGCACAAAGGGGGAGAGGTTCAAACTACTCCCCAATGAGATACACAAAACACTTAGCCTGGTCTCTGCTGGCATTTTGGCCACCAGTGTAAATATATCCCCTTAAAACTGGGATAAAGCTGCATCAATGCAAATCATGTTGCACTGGTATATATTGTATACACTAGGAGTTTGACCTATTGCAGCTACAGTAGTGGCTAAAATTCCCAAGTGGGCAAAGCTTTACAAAAGCATTTCTATATGGCGAGGGGGGTATTTGTCCCAACACGAGACTATATCTTGCAAAGAATTAAAATAAGCATGCCTCACTGGGTTATCCTCAAACTTGCATCAGATCCCCACTTGCTATTTGTTTGTCCAGCTGAACCATCAGCTCTGGAGCTAACAGTGTAATTAAGCAAGAGTCCACATCTAGCCAACATTACAATTCTCATGAGGCACTGTGGCAGCATTTCAAAATGGAAATATCTGGGGGTTTGGGCATTCAAATTTTTGATGAAAAATGTCAGTTTCCACAGGAAGCCTTTTTGTGAAAAATTTCTTTTTCTGAACTGATTTAGCATTTCATTTCAATTTTAGATGAAACAATTTTCCATCCAAATATTGTTTCAACAGAAAATTTTCCATCAGCCCTACTCCATGCATTCCTGGGCAATATAACATCCCCTTGACTCCTCATGTATTACTCAACCACACAGCATTTATTTATTTATTTATTTTGTGGAGAGGTGAAGCTTTTTATAATATCCACTGCTTTGAGCACTAAGAATACATCATGCTTTCCTAATAGTTGTTGCCCTGGACTCTAACTGCTGGATACTGACACTCAGATGTTATGGTGATGAGTGCATTAGCTATAGATAGATTAAAGGACCAGTATTGTAACTAGAGAAGTGCATCATGGTAATGTGCAGTTCTGTTTTAAAATACATGATATGGCATTTTTTAATCTGCATGTTTATGTATCTGTATTATTAACAGCAGTAAAAGCCAATATGTCTTGCAGCTAATGACTGGTTGACTGAGGGCAAATAACTACACAGGTCATAAACTGCCAAGAAACATGCTCATTATTTTGAGACTCCAGCAATAGAAAAATAAGCAGAATCTTTTAAATAAAGCACATACATTCTATCTTATTTTACATCATATATCTGAATATCTGAGACCCAACAGCACAGTGTTATCAAGCTGATTTCTATCTTTGCTGTGCCAGCTCATAGCTCGCTAGTCCAGTGTTCACTCAAAAAAATGTTGCGCCTTCCCCCCATTCTAATCCCTATGATTCCTGTAAAAGCACAAAGCTACACTGTCCTCCTTCAAATTCCTCCTTTTATACTCACCTTTGCTGTGATACCTACAAACCTCTCAACAGTGATTAAGCCTGTGGAATCTTGTGACTGCTTCTTACTGTACTAAACACAGATCATTTCACTATTGCCTGGTCCATCCCTGCCCACCCACCCCCGCTAGCATCGATGTTTGTTTTTCTCCATTTGTTGATTCTTTTTTATGCCTAAATTATAAGCTCCTTTAGGATCTGGCACTATCTATTATGTGTGTACAATTTCCTGACCTTAATTTGACCCTAAGGCACTACCACAATTCAAATAAATAGATAATATTATTAATAAATAATAAACTGATGAAGATGAGGGGGATGGAGCAAGCCATTAAAAGCAGAGATTTAGAACAATAACTGAGAGAAGATAACTGCTTGCTTATCTTTACCCCAGTAACAGAGACAATTCAGTGCATGTTTCAATTAATGGGAAGGTATAAACCAGGGGTCGGCAACCTTTCAGAAGTGGTGTGCCGAGTCTTCATTTATTCACACTAATTTAAGGTTCTGCGTGCAAGTAATACATTTTAATGTTTTTAGAAGGTCTCTTTCTATAAGTCTATAATATATAACTAAACTATTGTTGTATGTAAAGTAAATAAGGTTTTTAAAATGTTTAAGAAGCATCATTTAAAATTAAATTAAAATGCAGAGCCCCCCGGAACGGTGGCCAGGACCCACGCAGTGTGAGTGCCACTGAAAATCAGCTCGCGTGCCGCCTTCGACACATGTGCCATAGGTTGCCTACCCTTGGTATAAACTCTGCAAGTCAGGTATTTGATCTCACATGCTATGAAGCACACTACAGTACTGAAAGCCGCAGTGGTGGTCCTTTCAAAGGAAACAAAACCCAAGAGAGCAGGCATGTGAAATATTAAGGAACCTAGGATGCCAAAAAACCTCCTAATTATAAAAATAGCTAAACTCTGGACTGGGCTTCCAAAGGAGGTTGCGCAATCCCCATCATTGGAGGTTTCTAAGGACAGGTGAGACAGTCAGGGATGGTCCAGATATACTTGGTCCTGTCGCAGAGCACGAGATGGACTAGATGACCTCTTGACGTCCCTGCATTTCTATGATTCTTTGAAACTAAACCACGCAGCATTTGTTGTATGCAGCTCACAAATCAATCCAATGCCACATTCAGTAGGACAAAAGAAACTATACACTGAGACTCCCTGTCCCATACACAGCAACCACCTGAGGCAACAACAGTATACTGAGAAAAAATACCCTAAGAAAAATAATATTGTACTACTGATGTGGAACTCAGGGAGATGGCATGGGATCTCTTTGATGGCAGAGCAGGATCATCTAGCTGGTCTGGGAAGAGGCTGCAACTATTGACATTCTGGTTTCTTACATAAAGGTCATCTCTCCAATAAAGTTTTTCAGTTTACCAGAGATTTATCAAAAGAGACCTGTGGTTCTTAGGTTTTGGTTGTTCTGGTTGTACACGATGAACATGGAGAACAAAGGACAATCAAAATCTTCAAGGCAATATATTATAAGGGCCCAAGAGAGTTTTTTTATTTCCTAATTCAGCATCTCACTTTGTGAACTAAAGTAACAGAAAAGAGAATGAACTGATGGGACAGGGTAAGAAAAGAAACAAAAGTAGAAGAGATCCACAAAGACAAATGTGGGAGTTACTTTGAAAATGTTATTTATTCAATTCAATTCCTAGATAGCAGTTTTTAAGAAGAGTGGAGTTTCTCAGATGTAAATATATTTTCTCTTAGCACCACTCTATTTGCTGCTATTATCGCAGATTCCAACATTTGCCATTAACTATTTTTAAACCTTAACACCTTTTACCCCAGTATTTTGCCATTATTTCTTGGACAACTCAAGTGAAATTCCAGTCACGCACTTTCCCTTCCCTTGCTTGGCAACTGGCACATGAATTATTCAGATGCCAAAGAACTAATATATTTACCTGAACGGTGGTTTTCCCATAATGAATTTACATTGCCCACCTTCCCCTTCTCAAGAATGATTGGTTACAACGACACACTAATCCATTATTACATTGAATACTGGGACTGATCTGAGATTTCTCCATTTGGCAACATGTGGTCAAAAGTAGCAATGGGGATTTGTGCTCTTCCAATTGGCTCTTAGCTTCCTAGCACCTAGTGAATTGTATCTAAGATCTCTACTGGAGATTTGGAGCATCCCAGCTACTGACAAAAGGGAAGAAAAAAAGAGATTAAAGTAGGAAAGACATTAACCCAGGATAAAAGATCTAGGAGTAGGAACAGGATAGGATAAAGAATGGAACTGGTTAGGACTTTAGCTTAATCCAAATACATGTTTTCTACATGATATGAGGCCTCAGTGCGAGATCTGGCTCCCACGGATTTTGATGGAAGCAGGACATTAGGATTACATACCTGATTTTCCTAGCATTGACAGGGTGAGGAAGAACCTCACTAATGAATACATTGAGTTCTTTCTGCAAGCCAAACATACTGTCTGGTTCCTAATGCTGATGGTTTTGTTATACATCATCAGTGTGGAGAGCCTGCATCTGAGGTCAAACAGAACTCAACAGAAGAGTGAATTACTGTTCTAACCACAGGTCCACTCGTACAAAGGGACTACACTATATTATATAAATTAGATAGATTTGATTAGATGGAATGTGTCAGATTTCCAGATGAAAACTGCATTTGAGGAACATTTAACAAAGAATTTATTAGAGATTAAAATCCATGCACGTGTGGGCCAGGTGCTTCTGCTGGAGTAGCGGGTAGATGCCAGACCAACCCTGCTGTAAGAATGAGATTCAGTGACGCAAATCTCCAAATATTTGCTATTTCTCCCATTTGGACAGCCTTGGGAAAACACCAAACACCAGTGCCTGATATAGTGTAATACTTGGGATCTCAGGATCCAGGTTAATACTGGGATATATATCAATATACAACATTTGTCAAGCTCTGTGAGGTCAAATATAGAGACTTTGATATGATCATTTTTGCTTATTGTCGTTTCAAGCTGCAACGACAAGATAAGGAAGACTACAGAAAATCCCCACAGCAGAAGTCAGCAGCTTTGAGTTGCCCAGTTACATCCAACTGCAGATAAAAATCAGGCAGCCAGACAACACATTTTCAATAGAGGCAGCACCATTATGCGATCTCAGTAGCATCCCTCCATTTTATCTGTCTTCAAAGTGCATTCTCAGTGCAAGTAGTATGATTGACTCTAAAGAGGCTTACTGCCCCCTAATGGATTTCATGCTAAGACCAGAACTCTGGTTTCAGTTCATACACTGCAGGTTTGGTTGCTTTAAGTTCAGTTCTGCATAGCGGAACCGTGCGGTCCTGGCTCTGCCCCTCAACATCTATATCCAATAGCATCCGCTCCTCTACAGGAACACCCACCTGGAAAGGAAGCAGAGCAGTAAGTCCTGCCCTCTCCTCTACGGTGCTGCTGCTACTAGCAAAGCAGGAGTCCAGATTGCTTGGGGTGTCAGTACTTGAACTGTTGGCAGAGGATTCACCCCTGGCTTGGCTGGGTGACACAAACCACCAGGGATCAAGCCGCTGCCGATTGGCTGAAGGGCGTGGCCTTGGCAAGAACTCCAAGGTCTTGGGTCTTTCCAGTGTGGAGTCCTGCTGTGCATTCCAGCGTCTTGGGGTTGGAGGAAAGACAAGGCTGGGGTCTGGCAGGCGAGGGACCTCATTTGGATCTCGGCTTGGGCTGGGAGTTTTTAATACACCTATCAAAAAAGAGAAAGAGAGAAAAAAAAAGACACATCAGTTAAGTTGGAGTTATTTAAGGCATCTGACTTTAATGCCCAGATACACTAAAGGCAAGTGCAAAAATAAGGTAATATATCCAAAATTCAGAACCCCTCAGTTTTCATCTGAAACACTATGTGAGGTAGACCACTGGGAGCTTGGGGGAGCTTTGACCTTTCCCCCAGAAAATTTTGGTATTGCATTAATAAATATAGGAAACATTGATTTGGGAATAGAAGTTCCAGTGTGGACAAATGATTAAAAGGGGACAAATATAGTTTTCCAAACAATGAAGAAGTCTATAGCCCTGTTGTATTGATTTGAGATAAGAGACTGGTCCACTGGCTCCTGGACTATTCTGGATGCACTAGTGAGACACAGCTGCTCCAGTGCTATATGATCAGATCACTTAAAGCTCGAGTAGGAAACCTTAATCTAGTCATTCAGTGGCTCTGGGACGCTTCACTCTATCATCTTAATGTTCATTTAATGTATTTTAATAGAATATACACCAATAAGCACAATGTCTCATCCTATGAATTTGTATATGGTGAAGAATTCCAAAGCAGAATTTATTGTTCAATAAATGAAGTTTTAAATTTTCACTAAAGCTATTTTTAAAAGCATAAATGACTATGTTAACTTGTATCTCACTACAGACCCTGATACAATAGGCCACTGTCCGGGCAGGCTGCAGTTGTTCTAAGTTGCTACAGCCACTTAGATGAGAGAACAATTCCAGTGTTTCTCCCCCTATACTGGTAAGGAATTTTGGATGTTGTAGAGGCTCAGTCTCTGGTAAAGGTTTGGCGGCAGAGCACACTTTGTACTCCCCAACATGAACCCTCTTGCCAATGAACAAAAAGTGGCACCGGCTCAGTCCAGAAGGCCTCAGGTCCATTTCTTGTTGGCTTTCAGAATAGGAGGTGCCTTGAATGCATAAGGGGAACTTAAGAAAGGGTGAAGTGTGAAGGTGGAATTCTCAGAACCGAACAACGGAAGTGACGTTATACTCGGATAATGCCTTCTGTCTAAGAAACCAATGTAGTAAGCCTCACAATACCCTTTGATGAGGAAACAGAGACAGAGAGGTTATGTGACTTGCCCAAAGTTGCACAGTGAATCAATGGTGACACCAGGCCTGAACTGATTAGAGCAGGGGGTTCTCAAACTTCATTGCACCACAACCCCCTTCTGACAACAAAAACAACACACAACTCCAGGAGGGGGAACCGAAGCCAGAGTCTGCTTGAGCTCCGCTGCCCAAGGCTGGGGGGGGGGGGGGGGGGGCAGCAAAGCCAAAGCCCCAGGATTTCAGCCCTAGACAAGGGGCCTGTAACCTGAGCCCCGCCAGCCAGGGCTGAAGCCCTCAGGTTTTGGCTTCGGCCCTGGGCAGTGGGGCTTGGGTTTTGGTTTCAGCCCTGTGCCCGAGCAAGTCTAAGCCAGCCCTGGTGACCCCATTAAAACAGAGTAATGACCCACTTTGGGGTCCCAACCCACAGTTTGAGAACTGTTGGATTAGAGTATTATTTTATTTATTATTTGTATAAGGTAATGCCTAGGAGCCTCTGCCACAGACCATTGTGCTAGGGACTATATAAACACAGAGTACTCATTCTCTCAATGAACAAAGGCACAAGAGGGAGGGATAGGAGAACCACTGCACCAACTGCCTGGCCTTCATTCTGAAGACTGAGAAAGAGGAGAAGGAGAAACTTACCTGAGCCCAGTGCACCAGTTAAAGAGTTACTGGAAGGGCACCCATTGGGAGAGCACCCACTGGCAACCAGTCCAGCCGCTTTGATGGCCCCATCAGAAGGGGTTCGCCTGTGCCCCCTTTGCTGGGCATGGGAAGAGAGAGTCACATGTGTGGGAGTCAGGGATTGGTTGGGGTCCTGCTTGAACCTCTCAATGCGTACATTGACCAGCGGGTTGGTAACTACTGGCAAGGGAGCCTTGACAGTCACAGGGCTGATGGGCATCTCATACACCACAATCTCATCACTGTCTGAGCGCAGCAGGGAGCGGGTGGAGTTACATTCAGAAATGGAAGACAGGGAGAGGAGGGTCAGTGAGGTGGATGGCTCGCCCAGCAGCAACAGGGGGTCCTCTTTCTTGAAGAGCTTCCGGGAAGGTGGGCTGGTGCTTCTGCGTGGGCGCCCAGATCGCTGGAAAATACTATCACGCTTCTTCTTCTCCTCCTTGGGTGGTTCCAGCTCATCCTGGGTCAGCAACTGGCACTTGCCTGCCTCCAGCAGATCAAAGCCCAGGCCTGCAGCAGCCAGCACTGCTCCGCAACCAAGCAAGGCAATCTCCCACTGCTTATGCTGAGAGCCACCCCGCTTAAGGCTATTGGTGGGCGTGAGCTGAGGGGTGCTTGTAGCAGAATTCATAGGGGTGGACTCCTCATTGGCATCACTGGGTGGGCCATCCAAGTCTCCACTCTTCTGAAAAGGAATGCAGAGGTATGAAGGGGTGCGCCCAGGTGAAGGGTGCACTTCGTCTCCATTAACACACTCACTGTCTTCATCCTCTGCAAAGCAAATGAAAAATACTTTGTGTTGGCATAACATTTTCACCAGAGAATCACAACGTGCCTTACAAACATGATGGATTAAGCTTCACAAAGCATGCAAAGGAGGAAATGCCTTAATCTAAGCACTAACTGTTTAACCATAGTCAAATGTGAATAGGCACTTTTGTCCAAGCTAGGTAATCCAAGACTGCACAAAAAGCTGGCCCTTGTGGATGTGAATCCAGCTCTCAAAGCTGGTGCAGGCGGGGAGCACTGAAAAGGTGGAGAACAGATAAATCACATGTTCAGCTATGACCCCTACTGGCTGACCAAGAGTAGCTTTCTGAAAAGAGCTTGTCAGCCTTCCCAGCTGCAGTATATTTACACATGATAAGGACATGAATAGAAAGGTAGGAAAGGAGACAAGAACCACTCCCACAGTATTTCCCGTAAGTGATCTATCCCTATATTGCAGCACCCATATATCCTTTTCCAACAGCATTATTAACAAGACCACAAAGTTTCTAAGGAATGCTGCGCTACCAAAGAGAACAGAGAGCTGGACAGTGGTTTTGAGACGTTTTGGGTAAGAACTGGTGAGCTGCAGAGTGAGAGCGGAGAGATAGGAGGGGAATGAACACACAGAAAATCCAAAAGACGAGTTAAGAAAGGGCATTCCTTGTGGAAATTAAGGGGAAATAGTGAGACACCAAAGTGAAGACATCAGAGTTAGATGCCTTAGATGAATAGAATTGCTCACTCAAGGATGTGTGCACGTGCGTGAAATAAAGTACATGGTCTGCCCTTACCCATCTCTGCTAGGCTGGTGAATCCTGGCAAGGCAGATATAGTTCTCTGGACCTTCCCTAGGTTTGGGGTACTAGATGACCATTGTTTGTATTCATCTACCAGAGACTTCAGGCTGGAGGAGGAAAAGACAGGGAAAAATATGTATTACACAAGACTAATATAACTGAGTTCAAAAAATAATTAAATAAGTTAATAGAGGATGGCTAATAGCCATTGATGAATCTAAGATAATCAAGGATTCAACCTCATGCTCTAGGCATTCCTGATCCTCTGACTGCTAGAATCTGAGACAGGCGATGGATCACTTGAAAAATTGGTTCTGTTCACTCCCTCTTAAGCATCTGGCACTGATCACTGTCAGAAGACAGGATACTAAACTAGATGGACCACTGGTCTGACACAGTATGGCCTCTCTTATGACTCTTCTCCCCTATGTTTCCAAATACTATTCCGTTTAGGACTGCAAACCTGGGCCAATTCATCTCCACATAGAGCTCATGGCCTCCTGAAGTAAGACATTTTGCAACAATGACATGTTTCCACCACTAAAGAAAAAAAATGAAAAGGCATCTCTCCTACTATACTACAACGTGGCAAGCACAGGGATGTCCGCTGAGAGTCAATGATGTGTGGGGGTGCAAGACTTTACAAAATACCATTTTAAACAGAACATGCAGAGGCAATTATAGAAGATAAAGAAACTACGCAAAACTCAGTTCTTTTACCAAAATGTTACAACTCGCATTTTAAGGCAGGTGCAATAATATATAGTGAGCAAAGAAAATTAATCTCCAAGAATATTTCAGTATAAAACACAAAGCAATAATGAAATCTGAAAATCACTGCAGGGAATGGGATGTGCCAAGGTCATGCCTTGTATATTTAACCCTTTCCAAAAAACAATTTTAGAGAAACCAGTTAACAGTGGTAATAGTCACATGTGTAACACCAGTGCACCTTGGAATGATTATACTACAGACCCAACAGTCAATGCAGCCATCTAGTGTATGACTATCATTCATTTTCTTCTAAATATGGGCCAGAACTAAAAGCTCTAATGCAAACTCAAACTTTAGGGGAGTTAGGATCTGCAGCCAAACTTTTTGTAGCCCAGATGGATCTTTACTTTCCATCCACACAAGCTTGTTACCATCACATTGTTTACTTCCTAGGGCCACTGTCAAGCCACTGCGAATGTCAGAACTTTCAGTGGTGCAACTTTTTGGCACATCAGCAAGGATATCAGCACCCATTAACTGTCCTGTACTATCTGGACTTGCAGATTTGAAGTGACTCCCTTCAAACTCCTAAACTTATACATTTCACAGCTTAGGTGAAGAGCTAAGACCCAGCTAAGAGAGTCAGAAGCTGAGAGAGAGGCGATCTAACCATGCCGATAAGTCAAGGTCAGCAATCTCACTGTATATGTGCACACATGATCTCAATGGGCTGGGAAAGAGCACGTTTAATGGTCAGAGAATGAGCGTGCAGATCAGGAGATCTGGGTTATATTCCTACCTGTGTTGTTGACTTGTGTGATCTTGGGGAAATCATACAATTCTCCTGTGCTTGTTTCACAAATCTATAAAATGGGAATGATACTGACCTCCTTCCGGGGTTCTCATGAAATTTAATTCATTACTGGAGGCACTCTGCACTTTTTAGTGCCTTTCACCTAGGATCTGGATCTCAAAGTATTATTATTACAGATTTCATTATGTGGGTATGGATTTCCTTTACTCTCTTTTTAATTAAGGTGCTCCTGTAGCTCACTGGACAGAGGACTATCTTTTTGTAGCAAAATTGCAAAGACTATACTTGATTTTGCACATGATCAGTTGGGTAATGACTGTTATAATATCTTAGAACCACAAATATTATTTCCAATTTAGGGGCATAGTTTTAAATAACATTAAAAACATTCTGTTCTCATCGGTCTTGAGATATTATCATTCTTCCACATTAATCATTCCCACTAGAGTGTGTGCAATATCCTGCCATGAGTTTGAACCCAGTCAGCGCAATGTTGATCTTATGTCCCAATGGAAGGCATCCCTATGACCTAGCAACAAGAGTGTGATCGATGGGGTGACCTATACAAGGACAAAATTCTATATCATGATTTATTCATCCCAAGATGTGCTGCAACTATGTGATAAAACAACCTGGTAGCTTTAGTTATATTTAATCATCCCATCTATATATATACCTGGATAAACAAACACAGAGGAGACATTAAGGAATGGATAGATGGTCAATGCAAGCAAAAAGAAGAGCGGGCACTATGCTCACCCCAAGGGTAAATGCCAAGCTCTTTTATAAGGTATATAGACAATCAGTATGGAGTCTTCCTCCGTGGAGTTGGAAGGGTATGTACTAGGTTCTCAATGTATACAGACGGTAAACAGCAAAACAGTGAATAATGCACAACTATTGTCAGTCTAGCCTTCACCTTCGTCCTGATATCCCTGAAGATTACAGGGGTGGTTCTGGGCTGACCTTTGTGGCACAGCACGACATCAACTTCATCTGCTTCTCTATGCCTCCTTCTAGGCACAGCTTCCTTCATAAAAAAGCAGAGGTCGAAGATTCATTGGCATGAAAGTGAGCCTTACTTTGAATATGAAGACTAGGAGTGATCAGAATAATTCCAAGACTTTGCTGAAGTTGACTAATTATTACTTTCACCTCATGCTTACATTCTTTTACCATTTCACTCCCACCCAAATTACAAACATTGCTACCCACAGTCCCTGCAGGCCCAATAACAAGACTGCTGCACAACATATACACCACTAGGGTGTGCTTGAAAGCAGTTCAACATATATATTTCACTTGCTAAAGCATGTCACCTCTGGAACAGTACTAGCAGGCAAACAACCTACTTTACCCCCACCCCAGCACTTTTTTTTTTTTTTTTTTTTTTGGAGGGGACAGGGCTCGGTTTAGATTTTTTCAGTTTGGGTGGGAAAGCTGATAAGGTATTCTTTCTCATAACATAAATATATGAAGTAACTACATTCGTCCTCCTCAGCTTCCCTTCCTACTAGAAAACCTGTTATCCCTCTCCTTGGGAATTCCTACAAGCTCCTTCTTTAGCCTGTGAGTTGATTAGATCTCATTTGGTCAGTAAATTGCCAAACGTGTAATGGGATCCTTAATAATGTCTCATCTGAAAGAGAGTCTCCAACAGTACATTGTCCTTTAAACACCAAGCTGGGGCATTGGTACAGTACTGACGCAGGAGAGCATGTCTGCTACTGAATTTCCAACACCACTTTTTGCAGCAAATGCATTTTCTTTGAAAGTCCCTCATCTATGTATTGATCAGGTTATGTCCTGCTTGGCTTGCGAGATCTGAAAGGGATCACAGCTCAAGGGCCTATAGCTACCATAAATCCATAAATGTCACCTTCAGTCCAAAAGAACATTAAAATCACACAAACACTAACAACCCAACTGCTGGTATGAAAACCTGAAAGTGTCTATCCCTAGGCAGAACAAAAATCTCCCATGTCACAATAGCAGGCTGAGGCCAGGTCACTCTAGCAGCTGACTTGAGGTCTACTAGGGCTAGTGGGGCTCAGAATTAGAAGACTAAGGGTTTCCATCACACACCCTAAAGTAAATATCACAAAGTCACAATGTAAATGTCATGACACTGTTCCAAGTTATGTTCAGCCTTAATCAGCCCCTGCCAGTTCAGCATATCAGCCTGTTATCAGGTATGCATCTCTCTGCAGTTCATAGACAAGCTTTAAAAGGATAAAAATAATCACTGTCATTTTTCAGTGACTGGCTTTATATAAACCTGAATTTACAGTGCAGGTTCCCCCCCATCCAGGAGTTCTGGCTATCAGCCCCAGGTAGCTAGGGCTCGTGCAAAAGGAACATGCACCCCTGGGAGGTGGGGATAAAAGGGACAGTCAGAGTCTCACCACCCAGGCTCAGGCTCTCCTTCCCCTCCCCTCAGTCTCTGACTGGGAGGCAGCCCAGGCTTGGGTGCTCCCCGCACCAATCCCTTACAGGGAGGCAGCCTGGGCTCTCCTCCTTCCTCCCACCCAATCCCTCACCCGGAGGTGGCAGGGCTCCAGCTGTCAGCCCTGGGGTGGCAGCAGCAGAGCAGAAGTAAGAGTGGCAACGAGGCATTAAGTCTGCTGTGAAAAGTGATATTGATGAATATCACTTATCACATTGCCACCCTTACTTCTCTGCTGCTGCTGGCATGGCGCTGCCTTCAGAGCTGAGCACCAGTGAGCAGCTGTGGCTCTCCACTCTGCCTTGAGAGCTGGGTGATGGTAAATGTATTTGTGGGGGGGGTAGGGGCGGCGCAGGGAGTATAAAGGACTACAGACACACAGAAGGTGGGCCCAAATCAAATAAGTTTAAGAATCACTGATCTAGTCTGACCTTTGGTAAAACAAAGCACACAGAACTTGTCTGAAAAAATTCCTAGAGGATCTCTTTTAGAAAAACATCCAATCTTGATTTAAAAATTGCCAGTGACTGAGAATCCACCACGACCCGTAGTAAACTGTTCCAATGGTTACCACTCTCACTGTTAAAAATTTATTCCCTCCCCTCCTCCGAATTTGTCTAGCTTCAGCTTCTAGCCATTGGATTGTGTTATATCTTTCACTGATAAATTGAAGACCTCATTATCAAATATTTGTTCACCATGTAAGTACTTATATGGTAATCAAGTCATTCCATAACCTTCTCTTTGTTAAGCTAAACAGATTGAGCTCCTTGAGTTTACCACTATAATACGAGTCTTTTAATCCTTTAATCATTCTCATGGCTCTTCCCTGAACCCTCTCCAATTTATCAACTTGTTACTGTAATTTTTTTTTTTAAATCCCTGTTGGAAAAAAGACATGGCAAAGGATAAAGGAAATAAGGATTCAAGATGCCTTGGCAGAGAGCTATGTAGACAACTGAAATGACAAGAATGTTGTTAGCCAGGATTAAAGAGCACTGGCACAGCTCTGTGCAAAAAGCTTGCAAGGGGATTTTTTACCTATGTCTGGCACTTTAGTGAGTGAGCCTTAAAATTTACCTTTAACTAACCAAAAATAAAATAAAAGTGGGCAGCGTGCCTTAGAATGACTGCAGCTTATTGCAGCTCTGTCTGCTTTGAAGAGCCTCTCAGTCTGGCACGATTTCAATGAGCAGCAAGGGCTCATCATATATTCACTGCATTGGCCATTCAGCAAAATAGTCACCATGTTCCAGATGCTGCTTTGTACAATGCTGTGACCTTACTGAGTTCCTCTGTAAGAGATGAACAGTCAATTACAGAGATAACACCTCAGTTTTGCAGGGAACAGGATTAAGTTAATTTCAACCACTCTTAGGAAACTGGCAAATCCCATCCTCCTAGCTCCCTGTGCACAATAGATGCTTCACACTTTCCAGCTGTTGTTTTGGAGAGGAGAAGTGGAAGAGATGAAGAGGTTTTAGAATCATAGAATATTAGAATTGTAAGAGACCTCGGGAGGTCATCTAGTCCAATCCCCTGCTCAAAGCAGGGCCAACACCAACTAAATTAGAGTTCTAACTCTCTCAGAGTTCCAACCAAAGGCTTCTGGACTTCAAGGCAGAACTATTTTTCTACCATCAACATTTTTTCCTCCTCCTGTTAATTGTAATGCTGGTGAAAGGCATGGGACTATGTGATAAATAAAAGCATTCATTTTCAAGAGTTATCTACAGAACAGATATAGCTTGAGTAGTGGCCTTGCAAGCTCTCTCCACATTGTCCTGCTAATATGCCTCAAAAGCCTGGGCTAGAAAGACCACCATTTAAGGGCGATTGTAATTGAATTTCCATGGACCATTCAATCCTTGGCTTTTCTGCGGGCGGGCAATCAATGTCAATTTTGGTGGGCAGGTTTGTTATATGGACTCATGTCTTCCAGGAATTTGGCAAACTAACAGACACCAGACTCATTTCAGATAGGCTACTGACCAGCTATCAGACTTTTTTTCCTCTGCAAATCTGGGCTGCATCCAGACTAGCAACCTAGGTGTGAAAGGCTCTATATCCAGCCTTCAAACCTATAAGGCATCAAGTCACCTCAGATTTTTTAATCATATCATTAAAAATAAATACTAATCTTTTAAGTACCATCACAAAAATGCTGAGGTTTGAATCCTGGTATACAGTCTTCATGTAAGACTGGAACCACAGAATAGAAATCAACAGCAGCAGACTTGGCACAACAAGTATACACATACTTTTTAAAAAGGCTGAAAAAATATCTATCTGGCTCCTCTAGTCCCAGCTTAATAATACTACACAAGAGAAGAAAAATATGTATTCGAAGGGTATAAATATGAAGGATAGAGAAGAATATTTCAGGGTAGTCCAAAGAGGATATAATTAGAAGCTGGAGGATACTGAGCTACAGAAAATTGAGACTGAATATCAGGAAAAGACACCTAATATCTGAGAGTTATTAGTTGTGCAATAGTCTCCTAAGCAAAATGGAAAAACCCTACCCCTTTAAATCTACCCTGGACGAAGTACTGGAAAGCACGCTGAAAACAATGCTGCACTGGACCTCAGGATGGATTAGATGAGACTTTACCTGTTTCTTCTATCTTTAATGTTTGTGAGACAATGGATAAATAATTATTTCAGCTGAAAATTGTGGCAGATCTGCAGGACAGAGCTGGAGTTTTACCAGGCAGCCCTTCTGAGAACCAAGTGTTCATAAGCAGCTTTAAAGTTCAGAAAACTTTGGCCACTCACACTTCCCGCCAAGACCCTCCCTGTTTGTTCTTACTCATCTTCTCCTGCAGCTAACTCCTTATGACAAAGAGAACTTGGTCCCCAGGTACGCCCTTTCTTCTTCTGGCTTCTCTTCTCTTCCTCCTCTCCTTCCTCCTTCTGTAGGACTGAGTTGCATCCCCATGCTTTGCTGCTTTCGCCAGGTGTCACTACGGAAACCAATAAATGGGGGGGGAGAGAAAGGATGGGCATGTGGGGCAGGAAAAACACAAAATGCTGCCTGCCCCTCTTCAGTGGCAATGTAGCACTCTGCAGCACTGGTGAAAAGAGATGCAAGGCACAATGCTACAGACCCTGAAGGAAATGTATTAACACTACTTAACCAACCACCTGAAGAGTGTGAGGTGCTCACCAACATCAAACAATTTAGCCACACAACACCCACATGACACAGAGAGATTTGTTTTAATCCTTACTTTAGAGATGGAGAAACTGGCACAGAGGTTAAGTAGCTTGCCTAGGGGTCTCATAGGAAATCTGTGGCAAAGTAGGGAATAGAATACAAACCCAAAGGAAGTTTGCCAAAGGCAATGGCTGTGTAATCCTCCTTTATCATGCCTCAACCCTGAGCTGGAAAGAGCACCCTGAGAGGCCTTCATAGCCTATTTAATCCTTGGGTTCTCTTCTAAAACTGCCAACAAGAGAATAGAAATCCAACTCTCATGGTGCTGAGACCCACACTAATCACTAGGCAACACTACCTTCATATTGCTCTTCAAGATGTACTTGTGTCCCCTATAAGGTCTCCACTGCTTGTCATGACACGGCTACATACCCACACCAATTGCTTTCATTTTTCTTGAAATGTATTTACCAAACAATTTCCATTCCTTTGCCACACAGTTCTCTTTCAGCCTATTTAACTGATCCACTTCAAAAATACATTCTGAACTTCCAAATATATCCCATACATTCAGTTATGGCAAGCAGGCTGTATTCCCGAGAAATATACTTCCAATACAATCAATCAGCAAGTGCCCAGAAACACAAACAAGTGAGGTTCAACTTCTGGGAGAAGGAACATTCCCCACCTACTCCTCACAGTTAGACTTCATTCAGGAACGTTTATAGGCCTTTCCTAAACAAGACTCAACACCCCACTGCAGCACCTGCTAGACATATTATATTCTTCCCAAGTTCAATGTTATAGCAAGCTCCTTACACTGTATGGCCCTGAGTCTGGGAATGACTGTAGGACTTGCAGGAGGACTAGAACAACTACTGATCAAGCTTTTCCTTTTGTCCATGGTTGGAGATGCTTGCACAGTGAATTTGTGCTGGAAATCTGTTTAAAAAAAGACAATCACAATTAAAATACTCATTCATGAGACACAACAAGGAAGATTATTAATTCTTTCTGGTACCTTTGCAGAATGGCACCAGTGTTTCAGTGCATCTTTTGCAGGCACATAAACCCCCAATTTGCACACACACCTAACGCAGCCTGAACATTAGTGCTTTGCATCTGGACATACAACTGCAAAGGAGCCGCATATAAGGGTGTCCAGTTGGGGACTGACATTCCTACCCATACGCACCTGAATAATTTTTCTGGTAGAAACCTTTTCATCTCATTTCCCAAAGAGACTTATGGGGCAAGCAAAAATTCATGAAACAAATGTTTACAATCTTATTAAAGATGGTTGTTTTTATCAAAAATATAATCTACCACCATCTCTCCCCCCAACTCTCAGTCTCCCTGCGGAGAGAGAGTTAACAGTGCAGTACATGTTAAGAACCATCTATAACAAGGCTGTCAACTCTGGGTGAATTATATAATCAAACACATGCAGCTTTCTGTTTTCCAAACTGACGGGACTCCCCAAGCAATTTGCACATTCAGTACCCACTCTTATCACAATGGACTCACTGCTCAATTGGCAGCCATCCTCATTCTCCCACCTACTTCCCCAATTGTTGGCCAACCAAGTGACATTTTCCATCCAGTCTTGAGGGAACGAAGCAGCAATCTAATTCTGTATTTATGAGCTAAATGGTGCTGAAAAGTTGAGTGCTGTAGTCCTCAATCTTCCCTTAGCTACCCAACATGACTCTCAGAGTCCCACGGTCATTTCCCACACCACTTTACAGCAGTGTAATGGACTATGGTTGCTGTTCTGATATCAAATATACCTACATAAGCTTTATTTAACAATAAGAAGACTCCAGAGTAGACACTTCCACCACTTTCAGGTACTGCCTTCAATGAAAGTGGGCATTTGGGGTATTGTTGAAATAAATGTTGCATTGGTAGTTAAAATTAATATTTTGCTTTAAAGTCAATTTCCTGATACAAGCTGCAGACTAGTGATGTGTGCTACAAACACTCAAACATTCAACATCCCTCTTTAACCACATCCTTACCCTTTGGACAATGTTATTCATAGTGCATCCTATTGTTACCATTTCCTATGTTTTTCCCTATAACCACTGATCTTTAATTTCTTGATGCCAAAGAGGTTGGGATTTCTTAAGGCACATCTTGTGACCATCAATGGGACCTTCTATGATTGCAGGCACAAAGGAGCTACATTTAACAGAAACTCATTTGGCACAAGAGGACCCTCTATAACCCGGCACTACAGCATCACTGACCTGAAGGGAGGCTAATGCGATTGCCATCTTTCAACTTCAGACGGTTCTTCTTGAACTTGCCTATGCGCTTCTTCACCTGAGGCTTCTCCTGGCACAGCTGGTGGATGATGATGTTGAGCTCCCTTTCTAGGATGTCAATCTCACGCTCCGCCAACTCCTGCTCCCGCCGCCGCAGCAGCTCCTCATGGTTCTTCTGCTGCACTGCAGCACGGGTCAGCTCCTCCTCCCATGTGCGCAGCTCCTGCAGGGAGGAAAGAGAGAAGAATTCCATAGATCACAAGTATGACATATGAGTTCTGAAACTAGTCTACCTACTACAGGAGTAAATCCAAAGATGGCTGGAGTTCATTACTGGCCTGGTTCACATACTCAGCAGGGAGGCCAAGGAGTGAAGTGATAGAGACTGAACTCCACTCTCCCCTTTCAAAGCTGTCCCTCCAGCTCAGGGTTGAGACACTTTGACAGGGCAATCTGGGAGAAGCTTATTCTGCTACTGGTCATGATGTGTCTGATCTGTGATTAAACAAAGGACTGACCTCTGTAGAGACTGAAGCCAGGCACCTTTCAAGCACTATACTGACTGTAAAAATAAAATAAACATTTCCAATGTTAGCATGTTAAAAGTTGTTCCCTTTAACAAGAATAAAATATTTCAGACGTAGGTGCTTTCCCTAATATGTACAGTTAGATATTTAACTTAGAGAAAAATGTTTCAAGATAAAAGACTGAACATTACAATGTGCATCAAAAGATTCGGCTCTGCATCAGAACTCTTGATAAGCACAGATTTGACTATGCTACTGGAGGCTCAGCCTGAACTTTCACATATGCTGGCTTGTTCAGGTCTGGGTATTGCCATTATCATAGGGGAGCCAGGGAGTAAGTAGCATATGTCCACATCAATGAACACAGCAACTTCAGACTTTCCACCTTTTCAGCAAGATGGTAACAGCAGTTGAAGCTGGATGCTTGCCTTCCAGGTATCTGGGAGGGTGAAAGGGGGAAGACATGGGATATGGCAGCTCATTTTTGCAGGATTTGTTCAGACTTTCCAACTGTTAATTCCCCCTTGTTTTCCTGCCTAAATCAGCATCTACATTAAATTTGTTTAAATTGACTTCAAAACAATTAAAAATTAAATGTTTCGATCTAGCACATCATAAGACAGAAAACAGAACAAAAAACCTAGCTCCAACGTAAGGTAATCAAACGGAGGAACTAGAATTACTGGTGCAGGAAGTGAAACAAGGTATTATAGGGATAACAGAAACATGGTGGAATAGTAGTCATGACTTGAGTACAGGTACTGAACAGTATGTGATGTTGAGGAAAGACAGAAATAAAAGGTAAAGGCAGTGGAGTAGCATTGCACATTAATGACAAGGTATACCATAAAGAAATTAGAAGTGATGGAATGGGAAAACAGAATCTGTTGGTGACCAAAAGCATTTTGGGGAAGAAAGGTAACAGAAGCTCCAATGAGATAGTGCTTGGGATATGCTACAGGCCCAAAGGATCCTGACTGGATATGGAAAGAGACCTTTAATGAAATAAGTATTCATAGGAATTGTGTGATTATGGAAGACTTAAATTTCCAAGATATAGATTGAAGGACAAGTGCTACTAATAACAACAGGGCCCAGATATTTCTCGATGTGATGGCTGAAAGTTTTCTCCACCAAATAGTCACCAAACCAACAAGAGGTGACACCATTTTAAATTTAGTATTGGAAAGCAACAAGAACTGCACAAAAGAACCAGCTATAGAGGGCAACTTTGGATCAAGTGATCATAAGCTAATTCAGTTTACACTAAATGGAAGGATAAACAAACATAGGTCTGCAAGTAGGATTTTTTATTTCAAAAGAGTAAACTTTAAAAAAAATTAAGGGAAGTAGTTAGAGAAGTGGACTGGACTGAAGAACTTAAGGATCTGAACGTGGAGAAGAGTAGGATCCAAGAGGTGGCATTCAGCTGCTGAGGCAGGACCCAGAGCGCAGGGCAAAAGCCGCTCCGTCCACTCCCCATGAGCCAAAATGTGCTGGGGAGCAGGGTCAGGGCACAGGGTCAGGACACATTTTTCCCTGGAGTCCCCCAATTGGCCGGGGACCTGGGATCCGTCAGCTCAGTGGCTAATCCACCACTGTGAAGGAGGATTGGAATATCCTACAAGATGACCTTGAAAACTGGAATAATAGAAATGGGATGAAATTTAATAGTGCAGAGTGCAAGGGAATGCCTTTAGGGACTAACTGCAAGAAATGTTGCTATAAGCAGGGGATATATCAGTTGGACGTGACAGAGGAATAGAAAGACCTGAGTCTATGAGTCACCAATGTGATGTGGCTGTGAAAAAGCCTAATGCAATCCTAGGATGAATCAGGTGTGGTACTTCCAACAGAGACAGGGAAGTGTTAGTATCATTATACAAAACACTAGTGAGACATCATCTGGAATACTGTGTGCACAGTTCTAGTCTCCCATGGTTGATACAGATGAATTCAAACTGGAACGGGTGCAGAGAAGGGCTACTAGGATGATCAGAGGAATGGAAAACCTATCTTATGAGAGGAGACTCAAGAAGCTTGGTTTGTTGAGCCTAACAAAACAAAGGCTGAGGGGAGATATGGTTGCTCACTATGATACATTAGAGCAGGGGTTGGCAACCTACGGCAGGCATGCCAAAGGTGGCACACGGGCCGATTTTTGACGGCATGCGGGGCGGGCTGAGCCGCTCAGCCTGCTGCCACTCTGGGGTTCCCGCTGCTGGCCCCTTGCCAGCCAGGGTCCCACCGCTGGTCCCACTCAGCACCCGCTGCTGCCCTTGGGGAAGGAACCCCAGCTGGCAGGAGCTGGCAGCCAAAAGCCCAGAGCAGCGGTGAGCTGAGCTGCTCAGTCTGCCACCTCTCTGGGGTTTCCACCACCGGCGCCTGCCAACCGGGGTCCCACCGCTGGTTCCACTCAGCGCCCGCTACTGGCCTGGGGTTCCTTCCCCAAGGCTGGCAGCGGGCTGAGACCTCGGCTGGCAGGAGCCAGTGGCCGAAACCCCAGAGTGTGGTGGGCTGAGCTGCTCAAGTGACGTCATCGAGAGGCGTCACCGCCAAAATTCAGTGGCATTTCAATGGATGCTCCACTGCCGGCCAGGACGCGGGCGCATTTAGATGCCCCCCGGGCGCCATGGCACCTGTGGGCAGCGTGTTGGGGACCCCTGGACTAGATGATCACGATGGTCTCTTCAGGCGTTAAAGACGGAGTCTGTGAGCTCTAACACAAATCTACACAATAATGTTATCAAGAGAGATGAACTGAGGTTTATTTGTTTCCTTTTAAATGTTCATTATATAGAGGTCATTCCTATCAACTCATGCTAGGGTGCAGCATCCCTGTGAACATGGAGGATTTTAAAGTTAACTATTCACCTTGCCCTTTGTTGATGAAATGGATCAACTGGAATTAATTGTTCCTGAGATCTCCAAATCCTTTGCTCTCCCCATCACATTCCTTCCTTCTCACCACATGGACAAAAGGTTTCAGAAAAATCACAGAATAATTATCTCCAGTTGGTCAATTTCACTGCAGAGGTAAAAGTTGAAAAGTTCAAGTTTAATTCCTTTTGGTTTGGAAGCATCCAGTTAAATTGTATTGATTTTTAAACTGATTTTCTCTCTCTCTTTCCTTCTTCTTTTTTCTGTAACCTCACTGTTATCTGTAATACCATCCCACAAGCTTAATGATAAACTTTATTTAAAAAACAAACACTAGTTGTCAAAGTAAGTATTCTTCAAAATGTCCTTTTCTGAATGCTAAAGATGATTCATGTTTTCACTTCTCTAATAGTAGCACCAGAAGCTCCAATCAGGATTGGGGCCCCCACTGTGCTATGCACTGTACAGACAGACAGTTCTTGCTCTGAAAAATTTATTAATTTAAGAAAAACTACACATTTAAATAATTTTTTAATTTAATTCTCATAATTGGTGGTTTTGTTTACTGTTTGCACATCACTAAGACTGGACACTGAACTTGGACTAATTAGAGCTGTTTCATTGTGTGTCTCTCCAGCACTAACAACGCTGTTGTACCACGTGTACCAACGAACACCACCATCAGAAGGAGGTGTTTATATGTAAAAAAAGTTCATGTAATTAAAAAAAGAGTTCTGAACACATTCCTATTCACATTAAGGGTTGGTTTTTTTGCTTCTTTGTTGTTTTATCTTTTTTTAAAGACCCCTTTCTCCCTCAACCCCTAAATTAACATTTGAGCCTAAAGCAAATTGACCTTTAAGAGACACTTTCATTATAGATAAGCTCATTGTTCCCTTAACCTTGGTTAGGCATATATCCACCACCCCAACTGCTGGACGTATTAAGTCACTCCATTGTAATACACTAATGGGGACTTCCTCCCCTCTTCTTATACTGACCATAGTAAGCAGATGTTCTACGAGGGCAGTAACAGAGTTGCTGCAGTTTATGTTCACTTTTCTGACAGTACTCCACTTTTCTGACGAGAACTCCACCCCCATTCACTGAGTAGCCTTTATTTTTGGTGGTGGACATTGTCCATCCCCTTGTCCTTACTATCCTCCAGTGCTGTCTCCACTTAGTCTGCTGCCACACTCAATCACCCAGTGTTTCTCTTACACTTACTAGACAGCGCAATACCACTATGGGAAGGGAAAGGAGGGAAAGGAAAGGCAAAGGGACCTGCTGGTGTCTTCCAGGAAAACAGAGAAAACAGGGTAGGGAGTAGCTGGGCGACAGATGCTTCAGTGGCTCCGGTGACTATTTGCAGCAGAGACCAAAAAGAAAAGTATATGAAAGGCAGATAGCATTTTAGCGAGACAGCCACCAGCTGTGTTTCTTTTTCCTCTGGCCCTGCATCAGTTCCAGACACATGGAGAACTCCCACTATGAGGAGGGGGCAAATCAGAGTACAACAGCTCTGTCTACTTGAACTTCTCTTCTCACTGATTCATCCTCTGAGGTTATTTCCATTTTGTCTTTACTGTTGCTCTTGCTTGTTGGCAATCCCTACAGTCTAGAGCCTGGGGAAGACACAGATTAGAGGCTCCAAGTGTCACAATCTGGTTACTGACACTGCAGGCCATACGGTGCAGACCAAATCCAGTACATTTTATGTGTACATGTGTACTTGACACCTAGAACAGCACTGCAAATTTTTGTGCCATATCAACTAAATCAGTCAAGTGGGAAACTCATATGATTTGTGAAAGAAAGAGGTCAATACCATTACTAGCATGATTATATCAAGAGACCCCTAAAAACACAGGCATACTGACATTTTTAAAAGCTTCCCAAGTACATGATGAGCTGAGCTAAATCCCTACAAAGAGTCAAATTGGGTTGGCAGATGTACCTTGTGCTCCAGTATCTGAAATATAATTAAAAAAATGTAAGTCTCTAGCCCTTGTGGCTGTGACCAAAACCTTGAAAAGGTGACTGTCGTGTAACCAATACTGATGTTCGCTTGAATTTTCAGGCAGCCAGAAACAATAACTCTGAGAATGTGAACGGCCTCTTCCATATTATTTGGGTGTTGGCATCTAAGCCTAATGATAATGTATTTGTCATGATTGTTAACAATTTCACTGCCACATGGAAAAATGGAGAGGGACTATCATATTATGGAAAATCTTCAATATTTGTGACTGGACTCTCATTTTGATGTCACAAGCGGGCAGAGTTTAAGTGTGGACACAGCATGGAAGAGTACTACCACCTAATTTGTTCCCACTCCCACCCCTTCATGTACATATTAAAAACGCCAGTAAAAGAAACTAACACACAAAGATGATACCTGTTTAGGCTGCGAAACTAGACAAGATCACAGTCCAAGATAACATGAGAGTGGAATGTTGTTCCCTTTTTACCTTTTCTTTGGCTCTGAGCTGATCAAACATCTCCTGGATCTCATGCTTCCAGTCTTCCTGCAAGGAGTGGAAGGAATCTTTGGGCATTTCAAAGAAGCCAGACTCCTCTATGGTAGTGAGTTGGTCTAGTATATCGGTGAAAGATGGTCGTGAGTGTGGGTCAGAATTCCAACAGTCTAAAAGAGGACAAAGGCAAGCAAGTTGTTAAACATCAGAATAAGTAGGTTAGAGACTAAGCAGGCGGTAAGTTGTGTTTACTCCTTCTGACTGGCTAAGAATTGTGCACTATCGCATTTTTGTTACCCTGCCTCTCCCATCCCCCAACCTCATCTTCATGTCTTCTCTTGTAGACTAAGCTCTTTGGGGCAGGGACTGTCATTTTAAATATGTCCTGATTTGGTGGCTTCTAAATGCTACTGAAATATAGACAGATGTTAACTAAAATATTGTTAGAGACTGACTCAATTTATAGATAACTACACTACCAAGCTTGTTAAAAACCACACAGCATAAATATTTCCCCCAAATACTCTGCTTTAAACTCTAATTGGTTATGGAGCAGAGACTGGTTTTGCTGTGAGAGCATAGCTCGGCATAGAGAAGCAAGGGTTAGTATTAGCTTCTTCTGCACTTCATTGGAGGGTTAATTTGGATGAATGGTACTTAAGTTAGCCTAGACTGGGTGTGAGCAGCCACAATACAAAGCCATACCCAAGTTATTGTGTCCTCACTGGTGCTGTGCTCCCCCATGTGTGCTGCTAGGATTTCTGTGAGCATGTCTCATAGCTCTTTGTGCTGCAGTTAGAGCCACTCTATGGATTATTTTCCAGTGAGTTGTAGGAGAACTCATCTGTCCTCCTGCACACAGAAGGAATTGTGAGAAGGCTTGAAGGACTATCAGCACTCTTGTGATTTAGTCTGCAACCTCACTGCAAAGTGGGCAGGTTACCAGTCTGAGTGAAAGCAAAGCTAGGCTCTAACCCATACCAGCTATGCCAGCTAGCTGAGGTAGAAAGAACCACCTAACTCAGGTAAGAAGGCTGATTGTGTGGATGAAAGGGAGGTGAGGGGCAACAACTGAGTTAAGAGCCTGAGCTAACCTTGCAGTGAAGATGTATTCTATATATCTTCATTTCTGATCTGCAATATACCTTGCTATTCTCTTCCAAGGCAGACACAGTCAGTCCTTGACACCCAGTTGCGTGGTGTGTGTTTGTTTTAGATGAGCAAAAAACAAGTAACTTTTTCCACTTAATCTGAACCAGATCTGAGCTGCCATGTTTCAAAAAGTGAACTCAAAATGCAGTGAATTATTCTATTATATAGCTCCCAAAATACAGAATTTAAGGCGCCATCTTACTACATGTACAATTCTTAGCCACTGCTAACAGGCAACAGTATATAAAAGATGCTCAGGTACTACGATAATGTGGACCAGAAATATTAAATAAAGAATGGTGTATAATAAAATCACAAACTCTTAAATTACCAAGATCCTGCTTTTAAAAATACCATCATGTTAAGTGGATAATCTGAAACTCTCATGACCAGGAAAATCCCAATCGTTCAACCCCCTCACCTAAAATGTAGGCCCCCTACCTCAGCAAATGTCAGTTTTTCATTCTACATTTTTTTCTCCTACTGTAGTCTTCATATTGTCTTCTAGTGCAGTCTTCGCAGATTCCTGCCTGAGCAATACACTTATTCCGTTTAATGCTAGAGAATTCCTGCATGCCAATCCCCAACAAGAAGTCAAATAGGAAAGGCCTATCACATGACCATAGTCCCAGAGGTGGCAGAGTACAACAGCCTCAACCCCCCACAGCTGCAGATACACATGCTGTAATGCAGAGGGCTTTCCCAATGTGTAAATGTAACCATTCCTTCCAACCAGTACCTGGAGGGGCAGAAGCACGGGCTTCTCACATGGCCAAGGGAAGTTGTGCAAATTGTGCAAAAAAGTGGAATATTGCTTGCTTGCTTTTTTGAAGGAAAAAAAAGGAAGTTTAGAACTGTCAAACAGATTGTTAAGGGTTAATGTCTCTTCTACCTGTAAAGGGTTACAAGCAGGGAACTGGAACAGCTGACCAGAAGACCAATCAGGAGACAAGATACCTGGGTGGAGGGAAGCTTTTGTGTGTGTTCTATGTCCGTTGTGTGTGTTCTTCTCTCGGGGGGTCTGAGAGAGACCAGACATTGCTACAGGCTCTCTAAGTTTCTGTTCAAATAGTAAGTAAAAAACAGGCGGTTTAGGACTTTTTGGTTGTTTATTCTATTTGAATATTGTGATCTGGCTGGTTAACTTTGATGTGTGTAGTTGCTGGGAATATTTTGATTTTATGGTCTGGGGGGAAAGTTTCTGTCTGTGTCTGTAAACTATAGGACCTGTAATATTTACATCTTGAAGTTACAGAGATAATTCTTTACTTTTTCCTTTCTTTTATCAAAGATTTCTTTTTAAGACCTGATTGATTTTTCTCTGGTTAAGGCTGAGGAACGAAGGAGGGGATCTCTTGTGTTAGATTTACGAGCGTGAATCTTGACTGCCTCAGGGAAGAGGAGGAAACACCCTGCTCTCGTGTGTTCTTGGAGTTTGAAGCACAGGATCTTCTAGGGGAACCCAGGGGAGGAGCCTAGGAGTAGCACTAGTGAGTTGGAAAAGAGTTCACTTCCCCTGTGTTAAGATCCAGGGATCTGGGTCTTGGGGGTTCCACCAGGGAGGTTGGGAGACCAGAGTTATCAACACTCAGAGTTTTGATTGGTGGCAGCATATCAGATCTAAGCTGGTAATTAAGCTTAGAGGAATTCATGCAGGTACCCAAATTTTGGACGCTAAGGTTCAGATTTGGGAATTATACCTTATGACAAGAACATTCCAAGAACATTAAATATTCTACTGATGCTTTATAATTTTAAAATTGCCATTTAGATTAGAGGACATCATAAGCCAAATTCATCCCTGCAATAGTTCTATTAATTTAACACAATTAAGCCAGGGATTAATCTGAACTTCTATTTCTTATCCCTTTCGACTCTGCTGGGATTCTGATTTTGCATTTTTTTTTTTTTAATTTTGAAATTATTGCAATTCTCCATTTGGGAATTTTGATACTGATATTTTGGGCATCAGGATGCTGTTCTTTAGGCATCTGACTGGGTTCCAAAAGCAACACAGGAATGAACATTTTTTTATGGCTCACAAGATGCTTCTTATATTTTTGTGCAGAACCAGGGACATCCAAAACTGCTTCGTAGCCTCCCTGCTGCTGACCAACTAGTGACGATGGGCAATACAGAAAAATTGACAAGGGCATAATCCCTGCCACTCTATCCCAGTTTTTAAGAATAGCAAAGCAAACATGACCCAGTGTAAAACAAAGTGCTGCAGCCAGCCAAGTGCATGAGTGAGTGAGCTTGATAACAATGCAGGTGGTCCATGGCTTTTATTTTCCCGGGCCTAGAGCTGCCATTATCTGCACTAATTAGGACAGTTGTAACTTACAAATCTTTTCTCTGAAGAGGGCAAGTTCATGTTTGTCATCTCAGTAAAGACCACCAAGGCAGTAATTCAAAAGCAAAATCAGCATTAGGGGAACCAGAGTTCACTAGGAAGGGAAATGGTGTTTTTGACAAACAATTCTGACAAAGGGGGAGGAAAGTGATTGTTTTCTTATTCTCTTCCAGTTGTTCTCCCTGGATATCATGAAGCTAACATTCAAAAGTGGAAGTGGTATTGGGCTGAAATATAGGGCATATGACTTTACTTCACACCTTCCAATATTTTCCACCTCATCAACACCCACGTTTGATTTTAAGAAACTGACTCCCTTCTCCTAAGAAACACTGTCAGTATAAAATGCACTGAACTATGACTGCTTGATGTTGTCATTAGCTCTTTTAGATGGAGCTTGCTGCACTGCATTCTTTGTGCTGTACATAAATTCACCCGCATACAATCTGATTCCCGTTGTTCCCATAGTATGTCCTGTGTATCTAACCAGGGGAATCTCAGTGAACAAGTTACATTGTTTCCACTCTTAGTGGCTACTATACTTTCAAGTGTTCATTTACAGTAGTTTCTTGGTAACCACATCCACCTGACAAGTTGCTCCCAATTTCGTAACCAGACAGTCACTTACAGTCATAGTTGTAGTAATGCATGTACTATATCTGCAGTTCTATTGTTTGTAATCCTATGGCTCATTGTTTTAGCAAACCACTATGCAGAATTCTAGATTATTAATTGAACTGTGTTTGTAATCTGTATCAAAGGACAGAGAAAGACAATAGTATTCCAGAAGCAGACAGACCTCTCAGTGACACCTACTTAAATCAAAGGCAAGCCTATCCCACTAACAGGGGGAATCAATCAGTAAACTGGGTTTATTTCCAGTCCTGCCACAAACTCATTGGGTGACACTTAACAAGTCACTTCACCTCTCTACGCCTCCGTTTTCCCCATCTGTAAAGTGGAGGTAATACTACCAGACTCACGGGAGGGTTGTGAGGTTTAATTCTTTAATGGTTGTAAAGCGCTATGAGAGCCTCAGCTATAAGGCACAAAATAGAAGTTCTAAGCATTCTTTTAGAATTCTATATACATATTTTGATAAAACTTAAGAACTGGATTGGAGGGGATGGCTCAGGGGACATTTGCAGAGTTAAAATAGCCAGAGAACCCATCTGGGCCATCACCTGAATTGCACCCTACAAAAGACTATTCCTTCCTTTGGTATTATATTCATACTATAACTCACCTCTGGCAACTGATACTTTTTTATTTTAAAAAAGCCTTCAACCACCTGGGGCTTTTCAGCATGTCAAAGTCATGATTAAATCCCCCACAAAATTTGAGTATGACATTACCAGATTGATGGGGATACAGATGATGTTTAGCACTAGTACTATATAGAACTTTACATTTTGAGTGTACTATACACACGTTAAGCTTAACAACCCTCCTCTGTGAGATAAGTGACTCATCAAAAGTCCCATACCAGGCCCATTTCACCACCAGTGTACTGCAGATAGCATTCATTTCAATTACTGTGTCAATACTGCAAGCAGGTACTATTCCACTGATTACAAAATACATTAATGTGGCCCACCAAGTCAATGGCACAGCAGGAATAGAACACCAACCTTCTGATCCCCAGCCAAGAGTTCAATTCACTAGACTAGTGGTCCCCAAAACTTTTTACCTCGCGTCCCCCTTACCCCTGTCTGTGTCCCCCTCAGAGCTGGGAGTGGGCTGCGGCTCCAGGAGGGGGGACGCAGACAGGCACAAGGGGACAGAGGCTGGGGCCACAGCTGGAGTCAGGAGCAGACCCTCAGCCAGGGGCTGAGGCCCGCAGCTGCGGCTGGGCACAGAGTCCCAGAACCTTGAGCACAGGGCTGCCAGCCGCGGCTAGCGGCGGATCTCCAGGTGCGGGGCTAGGGAGGCACTCCATCCCCACCCCCTGTGGGGGTTGGTGAAGGCCCCAGCTGTGCCCCCGCAAATGTTACTCTGCACTCCTCTAGGGGGCTACACCCCAAAGACTGAAGACCTCTTCACTAGACCATTCTGATTATATATAAATAGTGATAACACTATTAGCTATCAATAGGCTCAAGCCGCAAAATTCAGAAGTGGACTTAGATTTCAAATATTCCAAATGTGGTGGTATTTGGATCTTGGGGTTTGGTGTAAGCTCATCAACCACAATCAAAACCGCAAGACGACAAAAACATCCCCTTCCCCTCTTCACAAAGGCTTTTATATCTGCAGCCTAGAGGTCTTATGATACAGTAACTGTCATAGCAGAGTTAGTATGGCTTCTGTAATAACATGGTCCACTGAGAAAAACCATCTAATTCTGTGGTCTGAGCTACTGAAACCTACAAAAATAGGCACTCATGGAAAGCACTCAAGAAAAATATATAAACACTCTCTCTCCCACTGCAATTGGCTCTTACCTTCCATGAGTTTGGCAAAAGGTTCTGGGCACGTGGATGGGATCGGAAGGGCAAGTTTATTCATGGCAACTCCATATGCAACTGCTAGACCATCAATTCCTCGGAATGGTACCTCCCCAGTTAGCAGTTCCCAAAGCAGCACACCATAACTATTGAGAGAGAGACAGAAAGTGCGTGTTTGGCTATAACAAACACTAATAAACCTCAAGCAAAAAGAGGGCATAAGGCTCTCTTATTTATCAAGACTGCCTCACATATTAGAGGATACTAAATAAATCCAACTTTTACAAACAAAGAAAAAAATTAGATGGACTAGTATGTCTGTACACAGACCACCTGCTTTTGTGGGATGTTTGGCCAGTATTAATCTGTGCAGCCCCCTCTTCCTGAATTTAGCTGTCCTGTTTTGGCAAACTCCCTTTCCCCAAGGATGTGACAGGGTTCCTGATTTGTCAAAGTTACAGAAGCACAGTCAATATAGCAACAATTAGGGTTTCACTATTTTTGAATGAGCAGTTTACCATTTTCATTTTAAGCAATAAATACTCTTTTAAAAAAATTGTGCAAAGGTTTCTTAATTTTACCATCTAAACTCTCTAAAAATAGAGCATGTAGCAAAATAGTCTATGTGGATCTGTATAGAGACTGGAAATTTTTTCTTTAGACAGAATTTAGTCTTCCAAATATTTTTACTGTGCTCATTACTGTAGTTTTCAAGTACCTAAAATTCCAAATCACACTTTGATGGATTTCTGTACCTCTCCATCATCCCAAAAGATAGCTTGTATATGCTTGTACTGATTTGGGATGGCGAGGTCAAAGAAGTGGCTATGCTTTATTTTTTGCTCTGAAGGCAGAGCGATTTGTGGTCTCTCTGATCATTCTGGTTCACAAGCCTATAGCAGTAACTTATGTGGCAATTTAATGACAGACTGATCTATGATTAAATGTGGTGCTCCAGAAATAAATATTTTGTTACACCACTCCTGCAAAATACTTGAGTACTGATTTTCTGAGGGATGGGTGGGAGGGATGCCAGCTTTTTCCTATAATACGCTACTGAACCTTAAAGGAGGATGTGTAGTGACACAATCCACCCAACAGCCTAACTGGGGGGAAGGGGTAATAAGCCTGCCATATTATATTTTTGCATAAATTTCAATACACTCAGGTACAAACTTCAGAACCAGATGCCACTCTATTTTAAAGTTATGCTATTACAAAAGTGCAATGTGGAGAGCTGATTGTGTTTATGGGGAGCAGAGAGCTAGCTAGATGTCAGGTATATAAATACAAAAATAAATATGTACATTGACATGCCATACTTTCAGAATTAGTTCTATTCTCTTTTTCATGACAATAAGCCCCAAGAAATGGGAAGGTGGAATGCCTATTAGTACTACCCTAGTTTAAGGATTTCATTAACCCTGAAAATGTCAATAAGAAAAAGTCTACATCTAGATCATTTAAATTATGAGAGAAGTTAGGGAAACAGGAAATGAGGACTTTAAAAACACTAAAGTGCCTTGCCTTTTTTGTCATTGTTAAATACAAATGATTTTCTGATTTCCTATGAAATCCCTCTGCAAATGAGCCTTGAGACAGGTATCAGGAGGGGAAAGCAGGGCTAGTACTAGAAAGAGCAATATGGCAGTGGAAAGGGGGGAAAAATAGACTTGGCAGGTCTGTAGGGGTGCGATGGAGTATTCATCACACCCGCAAGTGGAAGGGGTTAATGGAGGCCTTGGATGCCTGCCACACCCCCTCCCAGAAAGAAGCAAGGGAGGTGAGTCCTCATAGCAGCCTAGGGAAGCTGCACAGGAAGCAGCCAATTGGAGGGAGGCTGCTTGGAGCCGCCAATCAGGGCCCAGAGAGCTAGTACCAAAAGAACAGAGAGCAGAGGAGAGTGAGTTGCTGCAGGGAGCCTAAAGAGTGAGAACTGTGCTCCCAGCAGGCTGCAGCAAAGGCAGCACCGTTGCTGGCAGGGACCAGAGGAACAAGGAACTTCTTCTGGCTGGCTGCTGGGATTTGCTGACTGAATGCCCTGAGAAGAGGGAAAAGAAAGTGCTGAGGCCACTGAGAAGTGGCCCAGCCAATTGAAGCACCACTGAAGGAAGTTAAAGAGACACAGCAGGAGGGTGCTATCTGCAGGGTCCCTAGGTCAGGACCCAGAGTATTGGGTGGGCCCAGGTCCCCCCATTCACCACTGGGGAAATTGCTTGACTACTGAACAGTAGTACCCATCCTGGAAGTGGGAAATACAGATGGTGACTCGGCCAGAGGGCCGAGTCATGAAGAGGACTTGGACTGATGCAGGTCTGCAGGCAGAGATGATGATGGGAGAGGCGTCACATGGAGTGGGCACACTGTTTGGCAGAACTAATCCCCATGATGGTCAGCAGGAGGCACCACTGTAGTGAGTGGATCTCATCGCTCTGAAAAATCTGACTTACCAGCAGCTGTACTCGGTTTTGAACATTAACCATCAACTATGATGTTATCACAAGAAAGAGTACTCCCATAAGAGGCACTTCTGCCAGCAGTGATGACATATCAGCTAACCAGTGTTTGATGCAGCAACTTTATTTATGGAGGTTCAGCTTGTTGTGGTTAAGGAAAGGCTTGGCAGTGGAACACCATTCCAGACCATACCCCCAGGCAAGCAGGTACCCACATTTGGAATAATCTGAAGTGTCTTGAACCAGGTAGATGTGTCTGTACTGGACACAGTGACTTTCAGAATTGGTTTGTGCTCCACTGTTGACACTAGAGAGCATGTGATACAACTAGGTCCTACTGTACGTGAACTGATGTACCATTCACAATTTACTGTTTATTTAGCATTCATTCAGAAGCATCCCACAGCACTTTTCAAATTATAGCTATTACTTCATCTACTACTGAAATATCTCTGGAATGAAAGAGGGAAGCCATTTAGCGCTGACAGGAACACAAAAAAAAGGAAGCACCAAATCCGATTTAAGCCATAAGGGAAATTTTTAAGTGATGTGAAGTTGGAATATGAATCATGTCCTGTTTTTTATTTAGCAACTGATGTGACATAATACAGTAGAAGGCAATTCAACCCAACATACCATACACTGTTCTGTCATGTGATTCAGTTTTTATGAGACAGATGCAGAGGTTTTAGGAGATAGGCAATGTCCCGTTGAGCCTCTTAATACTAACAAGTAGTCTGTCTCTTCTGTTTCCCTGAAGAAGCAGCTCCAGCAACAGATCACACATGCTACTCTACATATCGGTCTGTCTTTCTCACTCAGGAGTAGCAGCAGAATGAAATTTACCAGGTCCCTCAACAGTCTCTCTCTATAGCTGCTGCTCCTATCAGTGCTGCTGGGCAAGTGTTATGAACACGATACTCCCTCTGAGGGAAATTTCAAAAAGCAGAGTGGATGGGCAAATATGGGATTCCAGCAATCCTGTGCTGAATTTAAATGCTTGCAAGAGACATGATTTTGATTCCTGCTCCCAATCCTGTCACCATCTCTTCTGTAGGGTGCTCAGAATTCTCTGGAGACAATGTTCTCAGCCCCAAATGGTAAGGGAAGGCTGCATTTTTCCAACTAATTAAGAAGCGATATTGATAGATATTGAACACAGTGTCTTTCAGCCCCTCTCAAGCAGAAGGTTGGTGGTCATAAAACGGAAACCAGAGGATGGAAGAGGTTAACACATTGAAAGGAAAAACAGCAGGAGAGACTCTCTATCCCCATTAAGGAGATAGAGAAGGAGATGAGGCCCAGATCTTTTTACAACGTTCTGAAGTGTTGTTTGGACTTTAATTACAACAGGAACCACAGAATACTGACTGCACACCCAAGTGAACCAACGTTCATATGAATAATCAATCTCCTAGTAATCCAGTAATCCTTTAAGCCATTTAACCATCAGGTTCAATCCTACTCAGTGGATTTTCAGGGAGTGGGAGGGGCTATGTGATATTGCCACCTTCCCTGATGTCTCTGAACTTATTCAAAGGTCTTAATTTCCTCTCTAGTTTTTATTTTGAAATGTCAGTAGTGCCCTATTTTCCTTCTCTGCCTCCCCCAAGAGTCTGCGCTTAACATGAAAAAGGAATTCCCCCCGCAAACAAGTGACAGCAAAGTCAGACAGGGAATCCAAAGGATGGAAACCCCCCCCCTTCCCCTGCAGCCCAGTTCCTTCACCTTCCCAATGTAAAACCCACTGGGAAAACTGACATTTTCTATCAAGAATGAAATCTCACTTCATTTTAAAAAAATCCTGATTATACTTTAGTGCTGACAAATAGTACTGGACTGAGAACATGGGAGACTGTTTATCCTCAGAACAGGTATAGCATGCAGTGCTAGCTTCCCCAATCCCGCCCTACTCAACCCTGACCTGGAGGGACCACCACAGAAGCTGAAAGGGAAGTTTAACTTCACTACTGACTTCTTGGCTTTTCTGCTAAGGGCTTGGCTACACTTGCGAGTTAGTGCGCAATAAAGGAGACCCATGTGCACTAGCTCACTCCCCGTCCACACTGGCAAGGCACATACAGCGCTTTGACTCCATGGCTACAGCCCTGCTGGCACTCCACCTCGGCGAGAAGAATAACGTTTGCTGCGCCTTGGCTACAATGTACAGGCATCAGTGCGAATGAGGTGTTGCGTTACTGTGCTCTGATCGGCCTCTGGAAACATCTCATAATCTCCTTAAGCTCCGTTTCTGATAGTTGGCATGCAAGCCTTTACTGTGGAATGCTGTGTGAGAGAGAGGCGGGGCGGGGGGAGAGGGAGGTCTGCTGCTGTCTGAACTTATCAGACAGCATGTTGACATGCTCTCAGCCCCTCAAAAACCCACTCTCTCCCCCATATACACACACACCACACTCCCTGTGACACTCCATCCCACCCCTCCCATTTTAAAAGCACACTGCAGTCACTTGCATGCTGGGACAGCTGCCCATAATGCACCGCTTCCAAAGCCACTGCAAGTGCCACAAATGTGGCCACGCCAGTGTGCTTGAAGCTGTCAGTGTGGACAGATTGCAGCGCTTTCCCTACTGCACTCTATGAAGGCTGGTTTAACTGAAAGTGCTCTATATCTGCAAGTGTAGCCATGCCCTAAGACTGCAAGCAAAGAGGATAATTAATGATTTTGAGATAGTGGCTGGACAGTGTTCATGAGATATGTATCTATCCATTGGGATAGGAATTGCCACCACTGACTCATTTCACATAGTCTCTTTCAGTCACAACAGACTCGCTTGGATTCAAATTAGCATTCTAAAAGGTAAGTATAAGCCTCTATATCCAATACTCAGCCTCTGAATCATCTCCCTCTGCTAGTCAGACACGTCTAAATGATTCCAGTACTTTATTCCCACAGGTGAAAATTTAAAATTCTGGGCAGATAACTGGTCTGAAGGTGCCACACATGCATCTTGTACATATTTAATTAAAGAGGCTAAGTGATATTGTAGCATCACTTCCTGCATTATGGTAATATCACTGACACGGATAAAGAAAAAAATTATTGTAAAAAGTGTAAGTGTATCAAAGTGAAGTATACGCAGCGGTTAGAAATTTCCATGAGAAAATGGAAAAAACCTTGCTATACCCCTAAATGGTCTGCTGGTCTTGCACTTCTCCTCATTAATAAAATGGCTCTCTGAGGAAGCGTTTACTTTGAGATTCCTCCCTTCCCCCACGAAACACCAATTTTTGGATGTTTCTAAAAAACAGCTGAGCATTCCAGAATCTGGGAGAAAGGAAAATGCACCAAGGAATAAATAAAGGTAATGTCCTATAAAACAACATGCGAATACTGAAGTAGTTTGCTGGGCATACCCCTTTCCAGGTGAGCTACATCCATGGATGAAAGGTGCTATACAAGAGCAAGGTATTAGATACCAGCAGAAACCAAACCTACAAATTAAAAGGTATGAGCAGTTATGTTTGGGGGTGGCAAACAACAGATAGGAATCACAGTTAAGTAGTTACAGTACCCAGCTGATATCTACTTTACTGTATGACTATGCACAAGTTGCAATTTCTGCGCTTCCTTTTCACCCTTTGCAATGTGGAAATAAATATCTATTTTCCCTGAGAGGGCTGTTGCAAGAATTACATGTCTATAAAGTACATTGAGAGCCTCAGATGGAGGGACTGTTTCTCATGTGTTTGTACAGCATTGTCTATAACTGGGGCCCGTAGGTGCGACTGCAACATAAAAAAAGTAAGTGATAATAGTAAGGCATGCATGTGAGGTAAGTGCAAAGTATTGTTTACCAGCAAGCCTAACTAAGGCACTGGTGGGAGAAACCACTCCTCAGAGCATTGCTGTGGCCTATAATAAGCATCTTCTCCAACAGCTACCTGTGCATTTGTGCATCAAGGAGATGAGCTGGATAAGCTCTCTGGCAAAAGACTAGGACCCCCATTCAGACAGGAGCTCTTCCAATAAATTAAGAGACCTTTTAGGAAAGGTGCTGGGTTAAAAGAGTTTGCATCTCTCAGGAAGGGTGACAGCTAATTTTGTTGTTCTTATAGAGATTAATTGTATGGATGCTTATCAGCGAAATTCCAATCTGGCAGCGATTAGCCAGGAGAGTGGTGTCGGGGAGAGACATGTCTAATAGGATAAAAGAAAAAGTCTATCCTGTCAGGGATTTGAACAGCATGCATAGGTGGGAGTAGAAGTCTTTAACTGTGTCTGTTTGTGAACAGCCTAATGCTTGCAAATGACAATACTGCCTGGGTGGCATTTGCTCCTCTATATGTGTATCTCAGACACCACGTGGCCAGGGACCATTGTCCAACTGGACCATGCTCTGTCCAACACACCTCAACTGTGATCCTACAAGTGCCAGTATCTTGTTGCCAGGGCTAAGAATACCACAGAAGCAACAAATATTTCAGGCCTGTGGAGAGGCAGAACATTGTGGCACTCTCACCAGCGAAGCTCTCCAACTAAAGACCACCACAGATGGCTCCAAAGGGAAATTCATTCTGTTCTCTGTGAGAAGGCTGGTAGCCAGAAGACAGGACTTTGTAGTTGAGAGATGTAAAACAAGGAAAATGGGGAGAGAGGCTCACAGGAGGATTATAATACTGTGCATAGATATCATAGGTTTTCCGCATGATATACACATTCATTAAGGTCTTGTCTACACTGAGCTTTTTTTACTCCTGGGGGAATTCTGTGCCACTGCGCAAGTGCAGAATTAATGCTTCCCTGCAGATTTTACTCTTTCCCTGCAGAATAATTGATTCATGCACTCCTCCCAGGAAATGCTCCTGAGCCAGGTCTAGTTCAGACATCAAGAGCAACCAGGGGAGACATAAATCACCATCTCAGGGGCCGTGGCTGGGCATGCGAGCCTCTGTCCCTCATGCATGCTATCGCAGTGTGCCCAGAGTCACGGAGGGGCAGGACTGGGGATGTCCCAGCCAGAGGCTCCTATGGTGAACCAGGCTACAGCTGCTAGCCCCAGCTGGGCTGGGTAAGGAGACAGGACTTCCTCTTCCTCTGCATGGGTCACTCCTGGGGCTGGGTCAGACCCATCTCTAGGAACCTTCCTCGGCTGCAAGAAGCTCTGCACGCAATCCTGCTGCTTCCAGCACCCATTGCTCCCTAACTGCCGGGGAGGGATCATTAAATAAGGAGCTGCCACGCCATCCGCCCAACCCCCATGCATCCGTCACCCTCACACACACACACACACACAGGCCTTCCCCCTCGCCACACCCCACCCCCTGTATCCAGACACCACCCCCACACTCAGACCACCTCCCTGGATCCAGACTCTACCCTTGTTGAGTCTCCTGCATTTGAACCCCACCCCGTCACACCCCACCTCCCCGCACCTGGACCACCATGTTGAGCCCCCTTCAAACCCCGCTGAGCACCAACCGGTTGCACCCGGACCCCCACCCCAACAAGACCCACTCCTCCAGCACCTGGATGCCTGTGATGAGCCCTCTGCACCCAGACCGCCCTGCCGAGCCCTATCTTCACACACCCAGACTCCCCTGCTGACCCACCCGAGTCCCATTCTCCCTGCACCTAGAACCCCCCAAAAAGCCCCTGTACATCCAAATTCCCCCACACCCAGACCATCCACCAATCCACCCGCACCCAGATTGCCCCACACTGAACCCTCTCACCCCACACCTGGATCCCTGCACACTAAGCCCTTCCACAGTTGGATCCTGCTGGACAGAGCCTGCTTGCCCCACCCCTGGATCAGGCGGCAGGGCTGGATGTGCATGAGAGACTGTCCCTCTTGCTCACTATCGCAGTGCACCCAGAGCGGATGGGTATGGCCCTCAGGTGTTTCAGGGGCAGGCCTGTCCCTTGTGCTGTGTCAGGGTGAGGTGCAGCATTACTGCCACATCCACCTCCCAGGGAGGGGACAGGGGCTACAGAATTATCCCCCACCTCCATGCAGCCAGTGGCCTGCATTCTGCACTGCTGTGCTGGAACCTCCACTCCCATTGCCATTCTACTCTATTGTCTGCAGCAATTTCAGTTTTAGACCAGTGACTGTATGATGACATGCTGAGTACTACTTAGCTATGCCATCCAGTAAGGTCCCGACCTGGCAAAGCCTTAGTTTCAATGGGGATACTTTATGCACATATTTAAGTGTTGTACCAAATCATGGCCTACTTCACTCCTAAGGATATGTTTACACAGCAAAGAAAAACCTGTGGCTGCCCTGTGCCAGCCAATTTGGGCTCACAGGCCTTGGGGTGCGGAGCTGTTTCATTGCTGTGTAGACTTCCAGACTGGGGTTGGAGCTGAGGCTCTGGGGCAGAGGTGGCCAACCTGTGGCTCCGGGGCCACATGCAGCTCTTCAGAAGTTAATATGCGGCTCCTTGTATAGGCACCAACTCAGGGGCTGGAGCTACAGGTGTCAACCTTCCAACGTGCCGGGGGGTGCTCACAGCTCAACCTGTGGCTCTGCCACAGGCCCTGCCCTCACTCCACCCCTTCCCATTCCCTCACTCCTCCCCCTCCCCCCAGAGCCTCCTACACAAGAAGAAACTGCTGATCAGGAGGGAGAGGGAAGTGCTGATTGGCAGGGCTGCACGTGGGTGGGAGGTGCTGGGAGTGGCGGGGAGGAAGGGGCTGCTGACATATTATAATGGCTCTCTGGCAATAAACATTGGTAAATCCTGGCTCCTTCTCAAGCTCAGGTTGGCCACCCCTGCTCTAGGACTTTGAAGAGTGGGAGGGTCCCAGAACTCTGGCTCTAGTCTGAGCCCAGAAGTCTGCATAGCAATGAAAACAGCCCTGCAGCCTGAGCCCTGCATGCCCAAGTTGGCTGTGTAGACCCATCATAAAAAGTCTTCTGTGCTTGACATACAAGGAAATATGAGTATTGCCATATAGATGGGCCAATATGTCTAATAAGGAATCTACTGGTCAAAACATGTGTCCTGAATCTTTTTTGTTTTCTGCATTGTTACTTGTCAGCAAGTATGTCTATTTTGAAATAAATTACCAAAATAATTGAAAATGGTGTGATTATATTGTGTTATTTAGAGAAATAAAACATGCAGAATTTTTAGGTGCAGAATTCCCTCAGGAGTATCTTTTGCACAGGTTTAGTGGGGTTTGGTAAAAAACCTCTAGTACAGATTTGTTATACCAAGGTAATGAATAAGCTGAACTGGTGCAGCCACACTGCTGCAAGTCACTTTTTACATTGGTGCAGCACATGTATTCTAAAGGCGTGCACCAACATCAAAAAATCCTTGTACTGATAAGCTCTAAGCTTCATATCGTCATTATATAGATAGGAAACTGAGGAACAAAAAGTTGAAGTGATTCGCATTAAATATGCAACACTGAAAACTGGCAAAGTACATGTAATCATGTTCCTTCCTTGTTTGGTCTGCATCAGTGATAAGAGCCTGCTGTTTATTTATGGCAAACAGTTACTCCTTTAGCTCAGGTGGCAGTAGTTTTGGGGTTTGGTGACAAAAGGTCCTGGTTTCCAACACCATCTACAATAGTGACTATATGCATCCATCACCCATGGCCACACAGCAAGTCTTTGGCACACATGTAAGAAAATCAAGAATCCTCCCAATACATCTGCTCTAACAGCAAGACCATTCTTCCCTCTCTCATAAAGAGCAGAGTTCTACCCTTCACTTTCCTGAATTACATCACAAAAGTAACCATGTTAATTTTTACATGTTACATATGAAGATGGGGGGCTGCCAACTAATTGTGAATAATAGGACTTTATAATAATAAGGTCCAGTTACGATTTCCGGAACCTTCTTTCCACAGAAAAAATAAATCCAAACCACAATATGTCTAAAACCTGCCCTCAAATACAGTAATGCATGAAGAGAAACACCTCTGCTCATTCAAATCACTCCAGCTGCAATTCAGCACAAGGCCAGCTGCACATGCATAACAATAGCAAGCTGCCTTAATCTAATGAACCAAGTGGGGGCCATTCACCTGTGTACAGTTATGAGAAAATTTCTTTTGCTATCCCAAAGCACTGACTCTATGTAATTTCCCAAATACAAATCCCATCATCCTGGGACTACCTCCTGGATTCTGGATTTGCTGACTATCACAAGAAAAGCACACATACAAACACACACAAAATACTGGCCACCTGGCATTATCATAATCATTTAATTTTTCATACCAGCTTCCATTCAGAAGAATTCTAGTGATTTATAAAAGCATCAAGTAAGTGTACAGCATTACCTACAGTTTGCATATTTCACAACCAATATTTCTCCTACCATCAAAATGTATCCTCCTCCATTGGAATACTGGAAAAGACACTGTATCACACCAATTTAGGAATGAAAGTAAGAAATACCATGTCCAGGTAAAACTCCCACTGCAGTTTAGATAGACAGAATGAAATACTAGAGCTGGAATACTGTTAGAACATCAGCTGGAGGAGGGACAGCTCAGTGGTTTGAGCATTGAACTACTAAACCCAGGGTTGTGAGTTCATAATTCTTGAGAGGGCATTTAGGGAACTGGGGTTAAAAAAAAAAAAACTGTCTGGGGAATGTCCTGCTTTGAGCAGGGGGTTGGACTAGATGATCTCAGAGGTCCCTTTCAATTCTGATATTCTATGACAGCATATGAATCCCTTATGCTTGCAAAAATTAACTCTGTAATAATCACAAGTGGATAGGACCTTGATTTTGTGTCTTATTCAAAAGATAATTGTTAAGTGAGTGCACAGATTTTGTTTTATGTACTGCAGAGGAGTGAGGGTAATGGAGACTGGAAAAGCACACGTCCAAACCCATAAAGCAATAGGTATTTGGAGGGCTGCAGAAGCTGGCTGGCCACTTTGAAAAGCCCGTGTTCTGGATTCCTAATCCCCAAAGGAGGGTGATGATACAGCAGGATGGAAAGGTAGGGGACACAGAGCTTTAGTAAAACAGGCGTTTGGGGGATTCGATTAACCAGGATTGGTACTGTATTAAGCATACAGTAGGTTGTCTGGCAGTACCCAGCACTTAAATGTTTAGTATCCAAGCACTCAGTGCCAAATCAATACCTCCACACATCGCTGCCTTTGGAGAACATGGAGGAGCGGATGACTTCAGGAGCCATCCAGGCATAAGTTCCAGCTGCACTCATTTTGGTGGTTTTATGCCATTCTCTGGCCAAGCCAAAATCCGTGATCTTCAATATCTTGTTGCTCAGGTCTCCATTTTCCACCTTCTCGAGTATCAATACTGGAGGAAAAGGGGGAAGGGGGAAATGAAACACATGCACAGTGAGGCTAGGATTTATCCATAAAGATCTCCTCCCCCCCCACAAAGAGAAGCCATTAACCAAATGTAAGTCTTGCCTAGACTTTTAGCTAATCTCTGCTTCTGAATGCTTTATACATTATCTTGACTTGTAAAAGAAGTCTCAAACTGTGCCCTCAATCTGATGAAAAACCAACTGTCATTAATGTGTCCATTCCCACAATTAATAAAAACATTAATCGCAGCCAAGACCTGAAAGCAAGGATTTCAGAAGCAGAACTGGCCAAATCCTGAAATCCTTGCTCAGTTTTTCCTCAGTCTTTACTAGAACACAATTGAGGATATAGGGTTATAGCATCATATATGCACTTCTAGGATGCTGGAGATATGTGGTCTTTGGTTTTTAATGTATCAGGATACCTAAGCTACAGGTAAATAGGACATAGGAACCATTTGGCGTACTGCGTACTGTTACTCTATATAAACAATCCTCTGATAAAGGGAAGTGAACCACTATAACTTCTAGAAATCCAAAAAAGGGGAGGTGCCTCGTATATAATTTCCTAATTAATCCTGTCTGAGCAAAGCAACTATCGCATCTTTCTCACGAACTGCTTAGAAGAGATTCTTATCAAGGTGAACACCCCATAAGGGTGAACGTACACTTACATTTAAAAATACATTAAAATGGAAATGGCCACACGATCAACTCATCTTCAGGTCAGGATTTTCAAAAGTCACAGTGATTTTGGGTGCCCTATTTGACACACCTTAAAAGGGCTTGATTTTCAAAGAATGGATGCTCAGCACTTCCTGAAAATCAGGCCCCTTTAAACTGTCTCACATTGGGAATACCAAAATTGAGGCACTCAAAAATCACTAGGCACTTTTGTAAATCTTGGCCAAGTACATAAGTTGCACGTGATGTGTCACAATGGAGTACAGGGAGGGAACAGGGTTGAGGCAGGAGTAAAGAGAGAAACACAAGTAGTAACAAGACTGCTACCAGTTAAACTGAGCAAACAGATTAAATGTGTTTAACAGTATTACAGTTCTACTCCAGTATGAACTCAAATTTAAATCCGCCTTGGCCATTATCTATGACAGAGTTCAGAGTAAGCACAATCTAAAGTCGAATCCAGGTATGAAAGCACACTCTAGATTCTTAACTTTTTAAAAATTTACCATTCTAGTTCTTATGGTAGCAACGAAAAACTTAAAGCCTACCTTAATGTAAACCAACATAATGTTGTCTTCCTGAGTTTGCAGACAGCCTGAAATAGCTTAACAGAAGTCTGAACCACTTCATTCATCTTAATGAGTTAACATTGAAATTTAAAGATGATAATTTAAGTGGAACAGTTGACTTTGCTGATAATTTTAGCATAAAAATCCAGCTAGTGTGATTATTCTACAATTCAAGACCACCTTCAACAGCTTCCTAGGTGCCAAGTGGACACTTTCTCCTGTGCCAAAACCTTCATCTTCTATTCTAGCAACTTTTAAGATGTAATTATGCATTGTCTGCACAAAAATCTGTAGTATATTTAAAACAAATAGTGCAGACAACAAAAACTACATTGGATTTAATATCAAAACGAGCACCACAAGGGCTATTGTACTGATTTTATTATTCATTTTCTTATTTAAAACTTTACACCAGCTCCCTTTTTTATTTTAAATAAAGCTGCCACAGTTCCTAGTCTGTTGCAATATGATACAGGAATAAAAGGGGCCTTTGCTACAGAATTAATGGGAGTTTACCACAGAGTACAAGAATCCTTGTCTATAAGAAGCATGATGCCTGTTTCTCCATTGCCTTGCACCTTGTGCTGTCATTTACACCACTACAAACTGAACGCAAAGTAGATTTAAAACACTACCATTCAGCTTTAGTAACACTTAAATGTGAAATGTCCAAGTTTTCTTAGGAGCTAAATATGTAAAACTTAAGTCTGTGTTGTAGATAAAGATAAGAGAGAGGCTAGAAAAAGATGAAAGGAAATAGGCAGGCTTCTACAGTAACTTGACATCCAAATGCAAACCCTATAAAACAAGGAGCACAACCACCAAATGACCCACCTGTAACTACAGCACATGAGCAGCAGTATCATTAACAGTAACTACATTCAATTGAATGGTGCATAGGAGGAGTGCTGGGTTTTTATTATTTAGGATTCACCGCATATGAGATTTTTTGTTTTTGATCCAGAACAAGTATTCATTTATACAGCTGTATCAGCCCAAATAAGGGCACATTTTTGTCCTGCAATTTTTTCTGCAGGCTTTAGAATCCCTTCACCTGTGTGGGACTGGTTGGCTCAAGAAGTTAGTAATGGGATATTTTGCCTTATAAGGCTCCTGTAGACTACAGGTTTATACAGAATGAGGTTGGTTCTGATTGAAAGTAATCACAATCTGACAGCTTTTCATTTATGTAGGATAAATAAATTGGAGCTCTCAATCTAATTCCAGCGGATAGGTGTCCATACAAAAAGTCTTGGCGCACAATTTCAGACTGGCAGACTAAGAGCCATGAAGAATGGTCTCTTGGGGGGAAGTGGGGGAGAGGGACATTAGTTCAGGTTCAGATTGCTGGGCAGATAGAAGAAAATTAATCAACTCAAATCAAACTTTTCTCAACTCAGATTTAAGTGGATGGCTAATGTCAAAAGAGTCATGATTAGTTTGGAAATAGCGTTCAACATTATGTTTTTTCAGCACTGCTACAGCACTCCCGCACAATAAGAAAACACATTTCCCTTTATTTTCAATAAAACAATAGGATTCTTCCCACTCTGCATTGAAATAATACGTACGTCGTCTTTTATCTGAATCACTCATTTTGGGGCAAAATGTTAAAAAAAAAAAAAACCAATAAATTGCAAAGCACAAGAAAACAGCAGTATCAGTGCAGTGGAAGAATACTCACATACAGGGCCGACTCCAGGCACCAGTGGAGCAAGCACGTGCCTGGGGCAGTACATGCTACGGGGAGGCATTCAGTCTATTCTGCAGAGTCAGAGCTTTTTGTTGTTGTTGTTTTTGTTGACGGCAGTTCTGGGCAATGCAGAGAGAAGCCGCAAGGACAGAGAACATCAGCACCCACAGCCTGCAGTCCCGGAGTACTCTGTCCCCAGCAGGTGTGGGGCCCCAACTTCTCTTCCCTGCTGGGCAGTAGGTGGGCCCCGCGCCTGCTGGGGACAGTGAACACAAGCACCTGAAGCCCACAGCCTGCGGGCCTCAGAGTTCTCTGTCCCCGGCAGGCGCGGGGCCACGGCTTCTCTCCCCTGCTGGGCACTAGGTGGGTGCACATAAATGCCCCCACGGCCTCTGCCAATCTGTTCTGGAGGAAAATTCCTTCCTGACCCCAAATATGGCGATCAGTTAAACCCTGAGCATGTGGGCAAGACTCACCAGCCAGCACTCAGGAAAGAATTCTCTCTAGTAACTCAGATCCCACCCCATCTAACATGCCATCACAGACCACTGGGCATACTTACCTGCTGATAATCAAAGATCAATTGCCAAATTAATTGCCAAAATTAGGCTATCCCATCATACCATCCCCTCCATAAACTTATCAAGCTTAGTCTTAAAGCCAGATAAGTCTTTTGCCCCAACTACTCCCCTTGGCAGGCTGTTCCAGAACTTCACTCCTCTAATGGTTAGAAACCTTCATCTAATTTCAAGTCTAAACATCCTAGTGTCCAGTTTATACCCATTTGTTCTTGTGTCCACATTGGCACTAAGCTTAAATAATTCCTCTCCCTCCCTAATATAGCAAATGCAGTTTAATTATCACACGTGTGAGTGTACAGCAAAGCTCAGCAGCTGTCCCATTCTATCAGTCTGAAGCATGTGATGGATGTGACAGCACAGCTTCCTGGAGTTTAAGCTGAACTGTAAGGTAACACTGAAGAGCGAATGCTTAATGGGGGAAGGGGACGTGTAGGCCTCCAGAGCCATGATATATTTAGAATTGATACATTTCACTCAGCTAGGGTGAAGTAAGTCTTTTGTTTTAGTGGAAAAACATCTTGTACGTTTGTGAAAAAGACAACCTTGGAAAAAAGTGGAGTTTCTCCTTTGTGGATTGAGATTCAGTTCCTGCCAATTGCTTGGTTTAAAGCACCTTTCTTTTTTAGGTTTGAATTAGCCTGCACTTTATAATCATTTAAGTGCTCCATGGGAAATAATTAAGTCTAGAAGCCAGCTCAATTCTTCCTCAAATCACATCAACTTGAAAGTTTGAGGATAAAGGGATTTCCTGGAATTAAGACAACAAAACCAAGAAACATCAGCAATGTCATGGGAGTAAAAACTATCAGGCAGAAACCACATGAATGGCATTTGTTAATTAGGTCCACTAAGACTTTTTGAAAGTTTAGGGCTATTATAATCGTGTCTATATATATTTATAATATTATGACAAAGCTTCAGCGGGAGCCATCTCCAACTGAAAATATAATGGTAAAATGGAATAATTTTGCAATCACGTTTCCACTTTGTACAGTTTTCTTTTAGTTATATGCAGCATGAGATCTCTTTCCTCATCCTCCTTCCCTCACCACAGCATAGCACCACAGTAAGTGGGGGGCAGTATATCCCCATAGCTATGAGTAGCGCCCTACCAAATTCACGACCAGGAAAACCACGTCATGGACCGTGAAATCTGGTCTTTTGTGTGCTTTTACTCTATACTATAGAGATTTCACCGGGGGAGACCAGCGTTTCTCAAACTGGGGATCCTGACCAAAAAGGGAGTCACAGAGGGGAGTCACAAGGTTATTTTAGGTGGGTCACAATATTGCCACCCTTACTTCTGTGCTGCCTTCACAGCTGGGCAGCCGGAGAGCAGTGGTTGTTGGCCAGGCGCCCAGCTCTGAGGCTAGCACCCCACCAGTAGCAGCGCAGAATTAAGGGTGGCAATAGAATACAATGCCACTTTTACTTCTGCGCTGCTGAAAGTGGCGGCTGCTGACTGAGGACCCAGCTCTGCAGTCAGCAACACAGAAATCAGGATGGCAATGCCATGCTATCCTTATTTCTGTGCAACTGCCCGTGGCGGCACTGCCTTCTACACTGGGCTCCTGGCCAGCCGCCACCACTCATAGACTCAGATCAGAAGGGACCAATATGATCATCTAGTCTGACTTCCTGCACAAAGCAGGCCACAGAACCCTACCCATACTCTTTTATAATAACCCTTAACACATGACTGAGTTATTGAAGTCCTCAAAATTGTGGTTTGAAGACCTCAAGCTGCAGAGAATCCATCAGCAAGTGACCCATGCCCCACGCTGAAGAGGAAGGCGAAAAACCTCCAGGGCCCCTGCCAATCCGCCCTGGAGGAAAATTCCTTCC
>NC_133772.1:85428076-85429329 GCF_003597395.2 Chelonoidis abingdonii
ACTTCATGCAGACAAAACTCCTTTCAGGTGCCCCCTCCAGGACCATGTACATGCCACAGCTTCCACATCCGGTCATCCTCAGTGTGTCTCTCATTGCTGCCTCTGTCTCAGTCATGGCCTTCCAACTCTGTGCCTGGCAGTCCACGCCACACACTGCACCACAGGCCCCCGACAAGCACTGGACTGCTGGCAGACCCCTGCCCCCTCCCTTTTCTGGCTTGTTGGTTTCTCCTCCTTGGTCTCCCCTGCAACCTCCCCCTGGAAACTCCCACTGAAACTCCCTTGTTAGCAGCTCTGTTCGCTGGCTCCTGTGCCGCTGCAGTTGTCTGTGCCGCTGCCCGAGTGCCTGGCTACTCTCCATCTGCCCCGCTCTGAAGGCAGAGCCGCCACCATCAGCTGCGCAGAAGTATGGGTAGTAGTACCGCAACTCCCCCTACAATAATCTTGTGACCTCCCCACAACTTCTTTTGGGTCCTGACCCCTACAGTTACACCACCATGAAATTTCAGATTTAAATAGCTGAAATCATGAAATTTATGATTTTTAAAATCCCATGATCATGAAATTGACCAAAATGGACCATGGATTTTGTAGGGCCGTAGCTATGAGTATAAGTGCACTATCCCAGAAGTTGATGTTACAGTTAAAGTTAGATTTAGATATTAAACAGAAAATGGAACTAACTGTATCCTTCTAAACAGTGGCTACAGAGAGGCTCACAGATCCATGATGGACCCCATACTACAGTTGACAGTACTATTAGCATCACCACCTGACTTTAGGTGCTACAATTAAAAACAAAAACAAAAAAAACTCGCTCAAATCCCAAGGCAGGAGTGCAACCTGGTGGGAGTGCACAGAGTTGATCCTACCTATTGCCAGGAAACAAATGAAGGTTCTGGAAGGTAAAAGGCTTCCTGCCACAATGCACAGTCAGTTACCCCTTAAAGGTTACTCTGTCTCCTCCCTTTCACACCACAAGCACACCCAATAAAGAGAACCAATAGGAAGCCCTGTAATACAGAAGAGGTGGTAAAGTGAATCACTTAGATCCACCACCCCAATCAATATTATATCTGTATCTTGCCTGGTCTCACTACACAGCAGTTATCATTAAGTCATAATCTATCAACAGCTTAATGGGACAAAATCGGAGGGACCGGACAATCTCCACCCGAGGATATTAAAGGAACTGGCGCGTGAAATTGCGAGCCCGTTAGCAAGAATTTTTAAGCAATCGGTAAACTCGGGGG
>NC_133772.1:85430879-85460082 GCF_003597395.2 Chelonoidis abingdonii
GGGGTTGTTATAAATGTGTATGGGTAGGGTTTTGTGGCCTGCCTTGTGCAGGAGGTCAGACTAGATGATCATATTGGTCCCTTCTGACCTATGAGTCTATAAGTCTATGAACAGTTATTATACAGCAGAATCTCAGACCCTGCAGCAATCAGTTATTAACTAGGTCTAAAAATACAACCTTGTTTAATATGAATGGAACTTTGACTCTTCCAACAGGTAATTCTATTTCTGCTCAAAGAAATAAGAACTTCTGTTTGCTCAGTATTGTCTTATTAATATTTGGTGGTTTTACTCAGACTGTTCGCCTGGGTATCAAATACCCCATATGGTCACAGCATTTTGAGCATGTGACCATAAGTTCATATAAGATAATATTTTATTAAAATAGTGAACCAAAAAACTTTTCAGAATTAAACTAACAGCCCCCCTTATATCGCAGAATTAGGGTAACAACTGCCTTCAAAGTTGTATAATTGAAAAACAAGAAAGTATCTGTATAATCTCATTAAGAAAAAAGTGCCACTAATTTAGACAAGTTAAGAAAAACAAAGAACCAAGGAAAAGGCCTGAACTGAAAACTTTCCCATTCTCTTGAATGTCTTAATGAATGGATTTTCCAATACATCAGTAGCAAAAATAAAAAGTTAGCACCAGCATATCATTGCATCCAGACAGGGAAATAACTCCTCAGGACTAATAACCCATGTTGTGACTGATGAAAGGGCAGTAAGTGAAAGACTTCTTTTTGGCAGAAAATAATGCAGGAGTAGAGAGCCCACCACATCCTGTATATTTCTAGCAGCATTGTGCAATGTACCCACAAAGTCCGGCAAACTGACAAAGGATGGAACCTCGAAAGGTCAGTCTACAATATTCCTCAAGTTGATCACAGCTCTCCAGAAGTATATATTCTTACTTACCTTTATGATCTTAAAAAATACAGAAGTAATTAGTGCTCCCTGCACTCCCCACTGAACCTGCATGTATGTGTGTAAAATCAGCATGCCAATTTATTGCTAGAAAGTGACAATATTGCCATCTCTCACCTTCCTGTTGGTGGGGGGCAACAATCTGTATGCCCAAGAGCAAATAACTCTGATTACCTCACAAAACAGCCTCCCTCTCCTTATACAGAAATATTACCTTTTTAAAGAAGGTAGTGTTGGTTACCCAGTTCAATTCTGATGGGAGATGCCAGATTGAAAGCCCGAGAGAGTTTAGTCAGCGGTTTATACACACACACATGACTTCCATGCTGCCCTGCCAGTGCATCTTAATCTTGCCCTGAATGGATCCAACTCTGGAACTGCGGCGGTTGGTGGCAGAAAGAGGGGAGAGAAAGGCAGTGATTTCATGTCCATTTAGTTTTTCCCTCTGATGTGATTGTCAGGAAGAGGGACAGTTGTAACTGGGCTATGCTATACCTACAAAATTAATTGAGGCCGCCATTTCATATAGACCTATAAAATAGTAAAAATTTTCAGTCACTATTACCCTTGAGCTGGATTTAAGATACTTACCTGGAAGTAAAGGTTAAATGCTCTGCAACTATTTTTTTAAAATCAATCAATTAATATTATTAATTGCTGGGTCAGCTGTTCAGATTCATGCTGAAGTTAGTTTTATTTGGGAGGTTTTGGAAAGGAGGTATGTTTCACAGTTTTATAGAATGGGGAGCCAAAAGCATGGCAGTGATGGGAAGTCCTCAGAAAGCGGCAGCTTTGAAGTATCAATATGGATATTTCAGACTCTACACAATACACCAAAAACTGCTCACTTAGACAGCAGTATCTTTTAGATTTAATGTGTTAGAAAGACACAAGATTGGAGTCAGAACTCCTGGGTGTTATTCTCAGCTCTGCCCTTACCATGCTACATCACCTTGACTATGTCACTTAATCACCCTGGGCTTCAGCTTCACTTTTTGTAAAACAGAGACTGACTTTTGTAAAGTGTTTTTAAGATCTTGGATGAGTAATACTGCAGAAAATAATGTTTTACTGAACCAACCAAGAGAGTGCAAGTATCGCTTGCTGGCTCCCTGCAGCATCAGTTAACTGGCATTATTCCTGTGCTGCCATCTCTAAGGCTGATGCATGAGTAGAGAAGTAAACAAGAGCAGCTATGTTAATTTCTTTCTTCCACTAGAAATAAGAGATAGTTACTGCTCAGTATCTGAAAGTCTTGGCCAATTTGTTTAATTCCTTAGGCTGGATAAATTCTGAGCCTCTCAAACACTATGCAATACAAAGGGAAACCATATTAATCACATACCAGGGGGGAGGGGGTGGAGAGAAAGAGAGAGAGGGAAAAAAGAAAGAGAATGAAAGACATTGTGTGGGGAATAAATCCCAAAACAGCTGCTGTACTTATCCAGTCATAATTGGGATTATACATCCCGTTGAAGGAACCATTAGAAAGCCTGCCTAACAGATTCTAAATCTGTCCATTGCAGTACAATTGGAAGTCACTTGGCAGCAAAATATCATTATGCACCCCAAAGTACAGCACAGACCTCTCAAAAGTCATGGGTTCAGGGTCAGCTATCTTTAAGGATTAAATTTGTTTTCTGACACTGTCCACAAAGTAACCAAACTACTCATTTCAGATCCTCAGATCTCCCAAGGATGAGGAGTTTCTGCTCCAAGTTAGATAATTACCCCAAATCTACAAGCTTTAAGAGACTGTTCTTCTTATTCCTCACCAAATGCATCTCTATGGGCATCACATTTCAGGAAGTGTAAGAGGACGGAAAGAGGAGAAAAAATTGGGACAGATGCCTGAGCTAAGCTGTACAAGGAGCTACAGGCACCCTTACTCACTTCCCTTTTCATTTAAGGAAAGAAAGCATAGAATCTATTTTGGAGGCTGCATCTCAGCTACCAATATCTTCAAGAATGGAAATCATAGAACCTTTAAAAGGGACAATTCAGCTGTCTTCCCCCTCACCTCAAGATGGAATGATCTCCTGTAACAGTGTTGCTGTCCCACTTTGCTCCCTTCCACAGGGGATAGATCACTGCCCAGTCTCCACCAAACTATGGCAGAATTTCCCCTCTACGGTTACTCCTTGTGACCCACTGTGTCACTATTGACCCTGCCTCAGTCTCCCCCGCAGGAAACTCTCAGGTAGAAGTGTCTCTCAGTATCATTCAGCAAGGCACCAGAAACAAATCTAACAACAATCCAAATACAACCAACAAATTTTTTCTATCCCTCCTGAGCTCCAGTTCTCAATTCTTTCCTCCTCTCTTACAGAGTGCTGACTCGAGGCTTTCTTCCAGGACCAGTCACAGGAGCCAGCCTCCCTCCCACAACCCTGCTCATTTCTCCTCCAGGTGAGCTATCTGGGAGTTAGCCTTCTACAAGAGCTACCATAGGAGCCAACTGCCCTCCTGCAGTTTCCTCTCCCAACTGAGCTCTCACAGCTCTTTTGTAGAGAGCCCATGACCCCTTCTTCGTTAGGTCCCATAATTAAATAGGCTAATCATCAGATGGCCCTATCAGAATCAGCTGGAAGGGTAGCTGATCTGTCAAAGGCAAGGGTGGGCCCAATATCCCTTAGAGGGTCAACCAACTTGTGACATCTTCCCAAAGAACAAGTCTAAGCCCATTATTTTCAAAACCTTTGGAAGGTATAGAAATAGGATTCTACTCTGAAAAACACAGCTTCTCCAGTGGCTGCCAATTAAACCATTCAGTCCCTCAAAAATATTCCATAATTTTTTTTTCAAACTCGTTTGTTAATATCTACACAGAGTATACATTTAAACATGAACTCTTTGTAAGCTCTGAGGCTCCGAAGGTCATACACCACGCATCACAGGAAAATAACGTTTTCAACTTGATTTGTGTCCTCAGTGCCAAAATAATCTGGGAATTTATGTATTTCATAGATACAGCTAGGAAAGTGTACACAAGACAATAAAAACAAGGTGACTCATTGCAGTTATACAGTTTGATAGACAAACTTTAAAAAACTAAACAATCATCTATGATCATCATCTGTACTATGCTGAGTCCATAGTTGTAGTACCAATTAGATTGTTTCCATATTTGCAAAATGTGGGAGATAAAATAATGGAATTTTATTATAGATAATCTAACGCCCCTTCCTCAACTACCAACCTTGGCATTTAGTTTGTTTACTGTCCTGCTGCTTTCTGCAGACATGTTGGGTTAGAGCAGAAACTTTCCCCCTTCCTGTGTTCCTATACTTTTTTTCTGATAGCATCTTTAACTCACAGTCTTTGATGGAGTGCTGCTGGACAGGCCTAAGTGGCACAGCACGTGGTGCGATAAATTCTCAGCCTTTCCCCTCTCACAACAAGAGAGGCCTCTGGACTTGAAAAAGAATTTTCATATTCACTTTGCCTTAACTTCACCCAGGCATTTCCCCCCTTCCCCCAATACTTAATGTACTGTTTCCTCCCAAATCGAGTTGAGTGGGATTTTTGAAAAGTTATAGCATCTCTATATAACTGCAATCCACTCCATTTCCAGTGGAGCAAGCACCACTAATTTACTTTGCTAACATTTACTGTTGCTCTTCACAGCACAGATGGTACAGATAAGATTTAACATTTTGCTTCTCTATCCCAACCAGAACTCTGTGCTTGGCTGAAGAACTTAACATGTTGTGCAGCTTGCAATGCTCTAAATGTTTAGACTCAAGGAATTCAAAACAAAATATGCAGACAATAGGAGTTTTAAAAATAAGTTTTATGTTTTGTGGTACCTTTCACTGAATAATTCAAAATGTTCTACAAGTGTTAATGAATGAAGTCTCACAGCCTCCTTATGAAATAGACAAATAAGTGTTTTCTTACAGATGGAGAAAATAGGCACAAAAATTGAAGAACAGGTCAGTGTCAGAGCTAGGACCTACTCTGGTCAACTCTTCACTTCAAAGCATTTACTAACATGCCTTTAACAAATCCACAACACAGAAAGGAAATGAAAATTTTTAGGATTCTGGTAAAAATTTTCCTATGAAGACATTTAAAAATTGGGATTATTTACTTTAGAAAAGAGATGAATAAAAGAACAATGACAGAAGTACGTAAGAATTAATGTTATAGAGAAAGTTGGTTGAGAGCTTCTGTGCTCCTTATCTTGAAACACAAGACCAGAGGGACATTCAATTAATTAAAAATGTAACAAAAGACTAAACACTTTTTCCATACAACTCATAATTCAACTACGAAACTCACAGCCACAGAATTTCCCTGAGGCCAAAAACTTAAGATTCAAAAAGGGATTGGACATTTACAGGGATGAGGCTATCTAACGTTAACAGTTAATGCTAACAAATTTGAAAGCAACATTATGCTTCAGATATTAATCTAAATCTCTAATTATAAGGGATTAGGGGGAGACCTAATGATGAGAGTAGATCATTCCCCATCTGCCAAATGTGAGATGTCTTGTACTTTTTTCGTCTTCAGCATCTGGTGCTGCCCACTGTTAGAAACAGCATACTCAACCACATCTGGACCACTGGCCTGATCCAGTTCCTAATATTCAGTATTACTTACATTTACCTCAGGTTTAACTAGTCTCATTATTCTACCAAAGGATAATGCAAATTTGCATTTTAAGTTCAGTGGTACTTTCCTACATACTGATATATGCTGAAGTGACTCAATTCAACTTCTTTTGAGATCTCAGGAGTATTAGTCGTTTGTAAGCAAGTATGTATATTAGCTCACTACACAGATATGATTCCTGCTGGGGGAAATATTGTCCTTTACCACATGCAACCAACTTGATTACCTCTGCAAAGTACACAGACTGACACTCTGAAATTAAACACCTGCTCAAAGTCTTTGTTTATAAGATGCTTACCACCATGTTGCTGAGAACTTAGCTTCCTTGCAACACTCAGTTTTCTTACCCCCAATGGATTTTACTAGAAGATACAGTGGTTTACCACAGAGGATTTAAATTAGCAATATGCCTCCTTCCTTACACTTCCTTTCAAAACCCAATCCCAACCCTCGCTACACAAGGCATAGTACTTACTGTTGCTAGACTTGAGGTCACGGTGGATAATAGAAACAATCGCTTCGTCATGGAGGTAATTCATTCCCCTGGCAATCTGGACAGCCCAGTTCACTAGTATGTCTGGGGGGATCCTTTTACCTGACAGCACCCTATTTAGCGACCCACCACGGGCAAACTCCATGATCAGGCAGAGGGTAGGTTCCTTCAGACACACTCCCCTGAGGGCAATGATGTTGGGATGCTTTAACATAGCAAAGAGCTTGGCCTCTTGGCGGACGTTCTCAATGGTCTGGCTGATGTCCTCATCAGGGTCATAACGAGCTGCCTTGACAGCAACTTCGTCTCCTTCCCAAACAGCTCGATAGACTTTTCCAAAGCCTCCTATGCCAATGATTTCCTCCAGAGCCAGCTCTGAGAAGTCAATCTCCAGTACTAGAGAGAGAGAAAAATAAATGTTAAACTGTTCTTAAGAGTTATCCAACCACTAGTTCATACGTGGAAAAGTCTGTGATGCCCAATGGGATCCTTACAAAATAAATCAACCTCTAATAGAATCCGTAAGTGAACTACTTACTAGACTCACTTTTAAACAGTAGGCATGAAAAAGATAGCTCTGTGCCCCCCTACTGTGATCTTCCAGGGGTTGGCACATTTTTATAAATATGTTGTAAAACTTATCATGAAAATTACTCCTGGGGGAATTCTGCGCTGCTGTGCATACACAGAATTCATGTCCCCCTGCAGATTTCTTTGCTTCCCCACAAAAAAATGACCTTCTGATGGGAAATCAAAGGGAAGCCACAAGAGCAGTCATGTGACCCTCCCCAGCAGTATGTTTTGGGTGCCCAGGGCAGCCAGCAGAGAGGTAGGACTGCGGAAGACCCAACTGGTGGCTCCTACCCTGTGCCAGGCTCAGCTGCTAGTCCCGGATAGACTGGGGAAGACAGGACTTCCTCTTCCCCTGCACAGCATCTGGTCTGGGTCAGACCCATCCCCAGATTTCTCCCCAGGCTGCAGAAGCTCTGCAAATTGCACCCACCACTTCCTCAGATGCAGGGGGAAGGATCACTGTATGGGGAGCTGTTCCCCCATCAGTCTATCCCCCATGCATCCAGAGCCCCTGTCACTTTATTGATTTGAACTGGGACCATATAGAACACCTGGTGCACCTGGCATGGAGGGGCAGGGCCCTGGGGTGTTTCTGGGGCAGATCCAGTACTTGCACTGTGTCAGGGTTGGGTGCAGCCTCACTGCTGAGTCCATGTCCTGGGGCGGGATTTGCAGAGTGATCTCCCACCTCTGTGCAGCCAGGGGCCTGTGTTCCCCAATGCCATGCTGGAGCCTCCACATTTATTTGACAAATAAAATTTGCAGAATTTTAAGACGTGTGCAGAATTTTTATTTTTTTGGCATAGAATGCGCTCAGGAGTAGAAAACGTTCTCCATCTGCACGAGTTCATTGAACTTTATCTTCAGGCAGTGCGTTTAGTTTGTGATACACCTTTATTAAAACATCCACAGTTTGACACAAATAAATGCTGTTAAACTATTTTTTTTTTATCTCCTGATCCCATCACATGATGTGTCAGGATTACACTCTATTCACATAGTAGCCACTGCTATAGATCTAGTCAAAAGCAAACTAAAATTGCATTTTTTTGCATTTGCTCCTTCTGTGTCTATGCTTATTCAACCGCTACAAACATGTTTTCACTCCTGTTAAAATCCAGTCTGCACCTGTTTGGCTGTATAGGCTGCAGGGCTGTCTCATCAACAGGTCAACAGAATTGTTAGCAGAGTTCTGATATCACAGACATTATTTGACAGACAGCAAAGCGGGATTTTCAGACTGCACACTGAGTTTGCAGAACTGATAAGAAGAAGAGTCATCTTTGGACCAAAACATAAAGTGACTTTGATACGGAAATATTTAATATGGAAAACCAGGGGTTCATCATTTTAAAGATTTATTTAAAACACTCCCCATAACTGAACCTTAAGTTGTATATACTGGCTCAAACTGGTCATTGCACAAAATTAAATTTCTTTGTAATTTTGGTTGACTTGTTTCTGACCAAGATCAAGGAAACATGGATTAGACACAAGCAAGACAGAGAGATGCTATAATTAGGTTTGGAAGGATTAGATTTTTAATCAGCAAATGTCAGTAAACATCAATTTCACCAAAGACCCACAAGAAAATAATTCCATCAGTAATACTCAAACTTTACAGATGGGCAAATCAAGAAAAATGCTGCTTGAGAATTTAGAGACTGATTTAAGGGTATTTGCTTTGTATATTTTCATGTGCTGTTGATAATTTGTGTTTAACAATCATAAAACTTTAAATTTTTGAATATCAACATTTTATTAAATAATTGTCTGACCCACTCCCAAATTTCCCACAACTGAAAATTTAAACTGCAAAAAATGCTTTAAAACATCAATATGCTTTAAAATTGTTAATAAAAATCAAATTCTGCCAAGCTTAGCTATAAAGCTTCCTCACACAATAGTACCAGCACAACAGAATCCTCACCTTCAACACCTCAACTATTTCGCCTAGCATTACACTGCCTTCCTTCAGCATCAGGAGTTTTCACCCGATATAGCTTTCTTGACTCCTGTGACTCTTCCAATACAAGAGACCAAAAGACCAAAAAACCACGCCTAAAACAGGGGAGCCCAGGTTACACTTGTCTAAGATCTATTTTGTTTTCATGTAATCACCCTGTTCAACAGAGCTAGAAAGCAGCCTCTTTCTCCTACTCATGGACACAGTTTCACTCCTACAGTAATGGCACTTTGGTGTTCTAATACTGGTCATCTACATGACTGCAGAAGTCACAGCATCAGTTTCTGACCAAAAATATTAGTGATATTTTAAATCAAGCCTTTCTAAGACAAGAGCAATAACTGATATGAGCCAATTATTTTGGCACTGAAAGCATCTAAGAGGCATTATTACAGTTGTGTTAAGGCCTTCCAGTGCAAGTACCAGCCCTGGTACCTCTTGTTAGAAGATTCAAAACAGGAAACAGTGCCTCTCTTCTACTTTTTGAATCTTTCAACTGAATTCCAAAAGTTGCACTATTTCCCTATACCCTGCGTTTAGAGAGAAAACGGGTGGTTAAAATGTACTTTATGTGCAAATACACAACTACAAAACAAATTTTATGGACCAACCAATCTACTCTCTGAAAATGCTTTAGAGAGGCTGTTGATCGTAGGATTTTCCCATAAGTACTTTAGCTAATAAGCTAAAAAGGTAGAGGAAAGGAGTGCAGAAAAGTGATGAATTAGTGCTGGCCTGATGTTAATTGGTTAAAGAACCTTGAGACATATAGCAAAATCTTTACATCCAGATTTGATCTCAACATACACACTCCAGTGAAAAGGTACGATTCTAACCCTAGGGGTGCTGAATGGACAGTTCCTCTTGTTCAGTTAATGGCTCGAAAGCTAGGGAAAGAATAGAATGGCTCTAGATGTAGCAATAAAATTCTTCCAGATGCTCTGCTCCATTACAAAAGCTTACTCTAATAACTGACATACAAAAGAAACAGAAAATGTAGAAGGCAGTGCTGGGGATGGAAGGAAGAAAGGGGTTATTAAAAAAAGAAAGCCAAAGTATGACAGATTCTCCACAAGGAACTGCCATGCTTGTATCTAGTAATTCAATCCTGATTTGCAAGTTATACTCTCATGCTGGAAACATAATGTGATTTTATGCCCAGTGATTAGTTGAGGTTTTGTGCCTCCACATATAAGCTTGCATCTCATAGCAAAACTTTATTTTTCTAACTACAAATGAAGTACCTGTGAACTTAAAAGTTTGTTTTCAGTTTCACTTGCAGTTTGTATGTTGCTATCCCAGTTTACCTGAAAGCAACCTCACAATCTTACTTCACCCATGGACAGTCTACTCAAGAAAATCTAAGGGAATAACTAGGAGTTTACCTGTGGAGAAATCAACAAAATCTAAGACAATAATAGAATCACAGAACTAGAAGGGACCTCAAGACGTCATCTAGTCCAGTCCCCTGCACTCAAGGCAGGACTAGGTATTATGACTGATTAGATTCTCATTCTTCATAAAGATGGTTACAAAAATTCACTCAGTAAGATGTATGACTTTGTCTAATGAAGTGCAAGGGTGTAGAAGTGCAAAAAAACTAACTTGTGTTACAAATCCTCATTTTTCTTCATTTTGCTGGAAGTACTAACCCACTTTCTAAATTCAAACACGATGTGTAAAAAGTAGTGTTCTCCTGAATTGTAAAAATTAAGGGAAAGATTATAATATTTTAACAATACTTAAATCCCAAGACAGTAACATTACTAAGATTTAACAGAGAAATCAAATAAACTGAAGTAGATGAAAGGTATACAAACTCCTCAATCAAAGGACTGGTTGCAGAGCCCGTAGATCGTTGGTTCACACCAAACTAAGTTGAATGTGAGCATAATCACCATTTCATCAATGATTAGTTCAACTGCTAGTGGACAAGAGTCCATAATACATATTGGCATTGACAGTCTTTCAGCACCCCTGCTGGCAGCCTCAACAAAGAGGCCATGGATTAACAGAGCATGGAACCTGAACTATCCTTCCACCTCTTGAGGTAATCTGTCTAAGTTAGGACTGAGGCACATTGGCTGAGTAGTGGAAGAGAATGTCCTGCTATTGTCCACACTATTCCAGCTATCTGCATGAACGAAGTTGCTAGGACTTTCAGTTCAGTACCTTTCACAAGCATTAAAGTAAAAATCCAATTCAACAGCAGCCACACACACAACAGATGGGTATACAGCTTGATCAAATTCCATCACTTCTTAACAAGCCACTAGGGCACACAAAACTCCTAATGCACACAGGCAATCCTATCAGCTGGAAATGCAAAGAGGCCCTATACAGCAGAGGCACCACAATTCTGCTGTACAAGTGGAGCAGCAGGATTTGGGACTGCTGGAAGGGGTGTACTCTACAGCAACCCTCTGAGCACCAACGCACAGAGAATGGAACAGGGTTGGAGAATCCATTGCTTTGTACATTTCCCCTGCACTCCCAATAAAAAGTTAGGGCCACAGGAACTTGAGCAGTCTCAGGGAAGCAGAAATGGCTCTGTGATGGAGGGATTCCTTTCCACACTTCTGGTAATATTTGGGCTGTTCTCTGCATGGAAAGATTGGACCATACAGCTGCTGAACAGAGAAGGGCAGAATCATTGATCCAACACTCAGCTTTAATGATCGGAATAGTGTCTGTTTCTTGGTGCTTCTAAACCAGGATTCTCCCATAGACAGCATGATTTACTATTTAATCCCAGTTACATACTTTTGAGCATATAGGGAGTCAGATAGAAAAACATCATCATTTCACAGATCTTCCTTGAAGGAGTTTACTGTCCTATATGAGCATTTTTGTATACTCTACCACTGCTTTAAACAAAATAAGACAATTCAAAAAAGAAAATCTTAATTTTGGCTTTGAATTCCCAGCATTAATTGAAAAAGATATTAATAGAGAAGACAGAAACATGTTCTAGATGCAGGCATTCTAGAATGTTTTGCTTTCCACAACTATAGCTCACAGTTAATAAACTGAGAGACTGTGGAATGGCTTCAGGCTACAGAGCAACTAATGGCCCCAATCCTGCAAAGAACTCCATAAAGAGAGATCTGTGCACTCCTTCAGAGCCCCACAGAAGTCAATGAGGCTCTGAGTGGGCATAAGGGATCATTACAGGATTGGTCCTAAGTATCTTATGTCAATAAGACTCATGTGCACATATCTGAGGGCAGAGTTTGATCTTAAGGATGAAGGGCTGGAAAGCAGCCTTTTAACATACAACATCCTAGGTTAGGAAAGTACACTTCCTTTGTTAAAACTGACTTTTCTAAAAAGTAATATATGGAATAAGTAGCAGCAGTATACAAACATGTCTAATTTAGAATTAACTGGTCTCTTTCCAAACAACCCTTCCCTAAGTATACTGGAGAAACACCAAACTAGATAAACAATTCTGGGAGCTTTAACCCCGAAATTTTTATTATCATGCATGAACATACCAAACTCTTGAACACAGGTTAGTTTAGCAAAAGGTGATAGATATCCAGGTTAATGAAATAACAATGTGATGACCTACATCTAAAATATAGGAGGTGTAGTCCTCTGGAAATTAGAGAAGGATGTGGAAAAGGAAGAAACAGTGACATTTAGTGGAACAGGATATGTAATGTACTAATAAAGAGACCGAATTTTTTTGCAGTGATCTCTGCACATCTCAGATGGGAAATGACGGATTGTATACAGTACTTCATCCGCATCTAATCCTTTCACAAGTTATTGCTAAATTGGGATCCTAGAACCTTAACTTCTAGCTTTCAAGCTCCTGGCTGCGAGTGACAGGATAAATAGGAGGACAAAGCTGTCTCTGTGACCTCCAACCCTGTACCAGATTGACAGCATGCCCCACTTGGCCTAGATAATTCCACACCGATGCCAAAACCCATGGGGGGGTGAGGAGTCAGTGTAGATGCTTTAAGGACATGGCCATTATAAATCATACACTTGAGCTGCAGGAGGCTGGCACTGCCTGACCAAGAAGCCCTACCCGGGGCTGAGGAGCTGCCTCCCAACCCACCCCCTCGCAGGCTCCTCAGCACAGAGAAGGCAACTCCCTGCTGTCACTTACAGGCTAAAATTAAAAGACAAGAAATAGTGACAGGCTAGGCCGCCCCCGTACGACCGGGCCCACCCATCAGCCCCCCCCCCCCCCCCCCCGCCAATGGCCCGCTGCTCCCTTACAGTGTATGGCCGGGGGCGGCGCGTAGTGGGGCCGCAGCTCCTGGGCGCCCCCCTGGCGGCGGCTGTGCGCGCTGCTGCTCACGTAGTTGCTGGGGAAAATGCCGACGCGCTGGTCGATCCGTCCCGTCCACCAGCCCTCGTCCCCGGACACGAGCGAGTCCCGGGACAGCACCTGCACCACGTCCCCCGGCCGCAGGCTCAACTCGTCGTCGCCGCACGCCTCGTACTCGAACACTGCGGTCCAGAGCGGCCCGCCCGGAGGGGGCTCCTCTGCCGGGCTGCTGCTGCTGCCGCCGTCGGCCCCCGCCTCCGGCTGCGGGCTGGTGCTGCGCGCTCTGAAGGGCTCCATGGAGCGGCTGCTCCATAGGGGGAGGCTCCCGCAGAAGCCGGGCACCGCCGCCGCGGCCACTGCTCATGCAGCCGGACCCGGGGCGCCTCCAGGCAGCGCAGCAGGTACAGGCAGGGGTCAGCGGGGACTTCCTTAGCCCAGTCTAGGGACGGGCACGGGCAAGTGCCGGGCAGCCTTGAGCCGCCGCATCCCCCACCTCCTGCTGCCGCGCATCCTCAACCACCTGACTGTGCTCCCGCAGCTTCTGCTCGGGAGCGCGGTCCCCACCCCCTCTGCCAGATGTTCATCTCTATTGGCTGATGAGGTTGTCCATCAGCACCTCCCCTACCTGATTGAAGATACTCAGCCACGCCCCTCCCTGGGAAATCCCCACCCACCCGGTCCTGATGTCTCGCGCTCACCGGCTTTCTCCCAGTTGGCCCTGCGCCCCATCAATGGTAGGTTTTCATTGGCTTGACGGCCCACGTCAGTTAAACCGCTAGAGCACCGCCCCTTCTTCCACTTTGCGGCGGAGGCCTCTATTCTCTGTATTGCTTGTTTCATTGGTTCGCAGGGTGTGGGGGCGTGTACCATGAGATGAAACACCTCATTTGGATTGGGCAATTGTCCCCGCAGAGAACGTTTGTTTGTTTGCTATTGGTTGGGAGGAGGGTTCGAGTAAGACATTGCCGTCCAACTGCGGCTTTAGTCGACGTCACGTCGGTGGGTGCACCTGCTGCGGCGTCGGAGAGGCAGAGTCAGCAGTTACCGCGGCAAGTGGTGTCTGGCAGGTTTAGCGCGAGGCTGAGCCACCTCCCCGCTCTCCGGGGGGTGTGAGTCACTAGCGAACCCATGGCACGTCTCGGGGGTGCGAGTGCGCGGCTCCTCAGCGCGGTCACAGACCTTCTTCCTCCCAGCCCCTGCAGCTCCGCGGGGTGCGGCACGGGCTCGTGAGCTGCTACTGTGCTGTATGAGCCCGACACCAACCCCAGCGGAGGCAGCCTCGCGGGAGTCGGGCCCGCCTGTGGGTCCTACAGATTTAGGGCATCCAGCCACCCCTATCTAGAGCTTCATGGCCGTCATGGGGTCACAGCCGCTCTGGGAGTGCAGGCCCTACCAGGTGACTTTAGAAAGACTGGGTTAGCCGTGTAGGACTTATGACAATGAACGAGCAGCGTTCGAGTAGCAGTCGGGGTAGAGCCCCACGACCACCACTTCGTTATTATAGCCTAAGAATTGTGATGGTTATAGTGGAGAGAGTAGCAAAGTATTTCCATTGCACAAAGAGAAAATTGGTTCCTTTAAAAAAAATAAATAAATGCCAAGCAGCCATTTAAACTAGGGCTGTGAAGTGAATACAAATTAATTGTGATTAATTGTGCAAATAAACAATAATTTCTATTAATGCACTGTTATTAAAATAAATGGTAGTATATTATTATTTGGATGTTGTCAATGTTTTCAAATATTTGTATTTTAATTACAACAGAATATAAAATGTATAGTGCTCACTTTATTACAAATATTTGTACTGTAAAAAACAAAAGAAATAGTATTTTTCAACTCACCTAATACAAGTACTGTAGTGATATCTGAACTTACCAATGTAGAATTATGTACTCAAAAAAGGCATTGAAAAATAAAACAATGTAAACTTTAGAGCCTACAAGTTTATTCAGTCCTACTTCTTGTTTAGCCAATTGCTCAGACAAACAAGCTTGTTTACATTTGCAGGTGATAATGCTGCCCACTTCTTGTTCACAGTTGCCAGAAAGTGAGAACAGGTGTTCGCATGGCACTGTTGTAGCCGGCATTGCAAGATATTTACATGCCAGATGCGCTAAAGATTTATATGTCCCTTCATGCTTCAACCACCATTCCAGAGTACATGGTCCGTGTTGATGATGGGTTCTGCTTGATAATGATCCAAAGCAGTAGTGACCGACGCATGTTCAGTTTCGTTATCTGAGTCAGATGCCACCAACAGAAGGTTGATTTTTGGTTTTGGTGGTTTGGGCAGGGGCGGCAACAGGCACCAGCATGCCAAGCGCGCGCCTGGGGCGACAAGCCACAGGGGGCGCTCTGCTGGTTGCTGTGAGGGTGGCAGGCAGGTTGCCTTCAGTGGCATGCCTGTGGAGGGTCCGCTGGTCCTGCGGCTTTGGCAGGCCTCCCATAGGTGTGCTGCCAAATCTGTGGAACTGGGGACCTCCTGCAGGCAAGCCGCCAAAGGCAGCCTGCCTGCCGTGCTTGGGGCGGAAAAATACCTAGAGCTGCCCCTGGGTTTGGGTTCTGTAGTTTCTGCATTGGAGTGTTGCTCTTTTAAGACTTCTGAAAGCACGCTCCATGCCTCGTCCTTTTCAGATTTTGGAAGGCACTTCAGATTCTTGAACCTTGGGTTGAGTGCTGTAGCTATCTTTAGAAATCTCATATTGGTACCTTCTTTGCATTTTGACAAACGGCAGTGAAAGTGTTATTAAAATGAACATGCTGAGTCATCGTCTGAGACTGCTCTAACATGAAATATATGGCAGAATGCAGGTAAAACAGAGCTGGAGACATAGAGTTCCTTCCCAAGAAATCCCATTTGATTAACACATTTTTTTAATGAGTATCATCAGCGTGGAAGCATGTCTTCTGGAATGGTGACCAAAGCATGAAGGGGCATATGAATGTTTAGCGTATCTGGCATGTAAATATCTTGCAATGCCTGCTACAAAAGTGCCATGTGAACACCTGTTCTCACTTTCAAGTGACATTGTAAATAAGTGGGCAACATTATCTCCCGTAAATGTAAACAAACTTGTTTGTCTTAGTGATTGGCTGAACAAGAAGTAGGTCTGAGTGGACTTTGTTTTGTTTTTGAGTGTAGTTATGTAACAAACAAAAAATCTACATTTATAAGTTGCACTTTCACAATAGATTGCAGTACATTACTTGTATGAGGTGAATTGAAAAATACTATCTTTTGTTGTTTTCACAGTGCAAATATTTGTAATAAAAATGTAAAGTGAGCAGTGTTTACTTTCTGCTATCTTGTAATGAAATCATATATTGAAAATGTAGAAAAACATCCAAATATTTAATAAATTTCAGTATATTCTATTGTTTAACAGAGTGATTAAAACTGATTGATCACGATTGAGTTTTTTGAGTTAATCATACAGGTTAACTCCAATTAAAGGACAATCCTAATTTAAACCCTTCATACAACCTCAGTGCTACCATAGGATAAGCAGGAGCTCACTTGACTTTTTAAGGGCACTTCTCCATCTGTGGTTTTTTATTTTGTTTTGTTTCCCCCCTTGGCTCTTGTTTTCTCCCTGGTTGTTTCTTCTCATGTTCCATCCCTTTTTCTTTCAGCTTAATGTTGTTATATCTTGTTGTTGTGCTCTTGCTCACTTTACCGAGCTGCCTCATAACGTTTCTTCTCTGACTGTTTCCCAATCTCTCTCCCTGGGGGATCTTGTTCCTATCAATAAATGTTTTCTAAACTTGCTTCCTTCTACTTGCCCAAAGCCAACTATTTCTGACTGGCTCTCCAAAATGCCCATATCCATCTGTCTAAGGTATTTCTAAAGATACTATGATCTTAGTATCTAATGCAGTTCCCAACTCTCATGCCAAATCCAATTGTCTTAGAAACTTTCTGATTGTGTGTCTGTTGCTGATAAAGGGAACACCAGCCAATATCCTTTGCTTAAACAGAAAGAAAAATCATATAATTCCTTGTGCCCTTTTTACTCCCACTCAGTGGCTATAGTGAAGACAGTGGTAAAGGCTGATTAAATTAATTCCTTACTTCATTCTCAAGAGAGTACATAGACCCTGAGTTAGGATCCAAATTTACCTCCCTTGGGTTTGACTTTATACCTGACTCAAAAACATTAATATAATGTAAGATTTGCCTTCCCTCGAACCAGAGTTTCTTTCAGTGACCTCCTCCCTAAAGGACTGCTCCCTGCTTCCCTTCCATCCAAGGTGGAGTCACTTTGGCATGGTGAGTCAGCAGACCCAGCAGCTTTATGTACCCTACCACCTGCTAATGGATGAGTCAACCAAAGAGCCTTGTTTCTCTTTTACATTATCATTATAACATCATGGCAGTATCACTACAGTTCAGATGCACCCTGATTTCTATTTTAACTGTGTTTTGCGTTAGAGAATTATTTCAACGTGTTTATTGTAGGTTGGGAAGTGCTTGAATTTTCTAGGGTATTCTTTTGGAAAAACAACTAGTTAGAGCTTCGTTATAACTATTTCAAAAAGAACCATAGATGACCAAAAAGTTTGCATTGCTTTTCCACAATCTTCAGAGCTCTTATTACTGACCTTAGAAAATGAGAGAGTGATGTGTAACATTTTTTATCAATGTCATATGCCCCTCAGTTTATCTATTTGATATTAACCTGGCAGAGTGCTAAGAATTGACTCAAAGAAGACTGTAAAGGGGAAAACTGATGGGGGAAAAAACAGTGGCAAAGATAAGAATCCTTGAGGAAACCATAGGTGGACCTATCAGTTAAGGAATACCCCTTTGTCTCGTTTCATCTGTGCTAGAATGGCTTGCTCTTCCCAAGGCTGAGCCTAGGATCAAAGGGGATCCTAAATCCTGGGGCGGGGGGAAAGGAGAGGTTGGTTGAATGAGTAACCAAGGGCTACCCAGAGTGTGTCACTGAATGCTGAGAGATGGACTGAGACACACAGACAGGGAGCCTGCTTCAGCAGAACAGGCTGCTTTTCCCTACCAGAGATGGAATAGGAAAATTTACAAAAGCTGGCAAGGAAAGTTTGTGTAAGTAAGGCCCATGCATGTAAGCCTTTTAGTGTTTTTACCTAAACAGACATTTTACCAATGCTCTAAGTGCTTAGTACCTTTCAGGAATGAATAAATAATGTTTTGTTTTGAAGACACTTTCTGTGTCACTGCAAACTTTATACAGACACAGGCTCCTAAGGGAAACTATTACAGGTCAAAACCAACTCATGACCGTGTGATTAGGACAGTTGGGAATTAGGGGCTACTGCCCAGAGATCCAATCTGAGTGGTTGAACTATGTGGCTCTACCCAGAGCAAGATCCAGGAAGCCAGGCATGTCACCGATGGGAAGCACTCAAGAGCAATAAAAGAGTCTAAGACACAGTTCACCCTGTAGTAATGAAACTGACCAGGACCTCTCAGACCTTAGATTTTAGAAATAAGTTAAGGAGAGGTTACTTCAATCAGAGTTAGAAATAGAACCTAGATTTTTAATGACACGCATTAGCTGGGGCTCTAAAGGGCCAGTCACCCAATCCTGCTGATGTTCCTTGGGGAAGTGTATTGTATACAAGTGTAAAATACCATTTTTCTAGTTTTCTTTTTGAAAAAAAAATTGGTTTGCTTAAATCATACAATAAGAAAACATCCTTCAAAGCAGGTTTTGTAATTTAAAAAAGTCAGTAAATCATTAGTAAACTATGTGACAAACTAAGTACAGATCGTCCACCTTTCTGTCATTCTTCTCATATTTTGACTGCTAATGTTGCACATTGGAAAGTTTGAAGATTCAAAGGTATGATACAGATGACCCAGGTTTACTTAGTCATTTACTATATCTAACTGCAGTAGTTTGAAAAACAATAGACAACTCTGCCACCTTGTGGAATTGCTTGATACTGTAACAGCCTTTCAACTGCAGGTTTAAAAAAAGAGATGTTTTCTTGGTAATTAGGTAAATAAAGTAAAAGGTTCTTGGAACTAATATTTCAGTCAGAGTAAAACTCAAGATTAGCCAGTGGGTTCCTGGCCAATGGGAGCGGGGTGGTGCCTGCAGGCGAGAGCTAGGCGAGAGCTGGGTGCAGCTGCTTGTGCACCTCCGCCTAGAAGCCAGACCTCGTGCTGGCTGCTTCAGGCGCAGTGTGGTCTGTGATGCCAGGACAGGCAGGAAGCCTGCCTCTGCACCCCAGGCCCCAAACCCTTTCCTCAGCTCTGAGCCCCCCCAAACCCCAAGTCCGTCCTGCACCCTAAACCCCTCATCTCTGGCTCCACCCCAGATCCCGCACCCAGAGCCCTGACCTCCCTCCCAACCCCCTGCCCCAGTGCTAAACCCCTCCAAACCTGGAGTCCCTTCTGCACCCCAAACCCCTCATCCCTGGCCGTACCCCGGAGCCTGCATCCCCAGCCCACAGCCCTGAAACCCTTCCCCAGCTCCGAAGGGTTGCGGGCATCAACAGTTTTCTTCACGTGGGTCCCCAGAAAAAGAGTTTGAAAACCACTGATCCAAGGAACTGTCCCAGACTGAGGTGTCAGTAGAGGAGGTTTTGGAACAAATTGATAAATTAATCAGGAATAAGTCACCAGGACCAGATGGTTTTCACTTAAGAGTTCTTTGAAGGAACTCAAATATGAAATTGCAGAACTACTAAGTGTGGTATGTAACCTATCATTGAAATCAGCTTCTATACCAGATGACTGGATGATAGCTAATGTTCTTAAAAAACTCCAAAGGCTATTCTGGCAAGTACAGGCCAGTAAGCTTGACATCAGTACCAGGCAATTTGGTTGAAACTATAGTAAAGAACAGAATTATCACATACATAGATTAACATGATTTGTTGGGAAAGTGTCAACACAGCTTTTGTTAAGGGAAAATCATGCCAAAGCAATCTACTAGAATTCTTTGAAGATGTCAACAAGCATGGGGGGACAAGGGGGATCCAGTGCATATAGTGTACTTGGACTTTCAGAAAGCCTTTGACAAGGTCCCTCACTAAAGACTTTTAAGCAAAGTAAGCAATGATGGGATAAGAGGGAAGGTACTCTCGAGGATCAGTAACTGATTAAAAGACAGGATACAAAGGGTAGGAATAAATAGTCAGTTTTCAGAAGGGAGAGGTAAATAGTTGTGTCCCCAGGGGTCAATACAGGGAGCAGTGCTGTTCAACATATTCATAAATGATGTGGAGAAAGGGGTACACGGTGAGGTGGCAAAGTTTGCAAATGATACAAAATTATTCAAGATAGTTAAGTCCAAAGCAGGCTGTGAAGTGTTACAAAGGGATCTCACAAAACTGAGTGACTGGACAACAAAATGGCAGATGAAATGTAATGCTGATAAATGCAAAGTAATGCATATTGGAAAACATCCCAGTTATACCTACAAAATGGTGGTGTCTAAATTAGCTGTTACCACTCAAGAAAGAGATCTTGGTGTTATTGTGGATAAGTTCACTGAAAACATCTGCTCAATGTGGAGCAGCAATCAAAAAAAGCTAACATTAGAAACCATTAAGAAAGAGATAAGACAGTAAATATCATAATGCCACTATATAAATCAATGGTACTGTACTCCCACACCTTGAATAGTGTGTGCAGTTCTGGTCATCCCATCTCAAAAAAGGTATATTAGAAATGGAAAAGGTACAGAGAAGGGCAACAGAAATGATTAAGGGTTTAGAACAGCTTCCATGTGAGGAGATATTAAAAATACCGGGACAGTTCAGCTTGGAAAAGAGATGACTAAGGGGGCGGGGGGGTTGATAGAGGTCTATAAAGTCATGAACAGTGTGGAGAAAGTGAATAAGGAAGTGGTATTTACCCTTTCACATAACACACAGAACCAGGGATCACCCAATGAAATTAATAGGCAGATGGTTTAAAACAAACATAAGGAAGTACTTCTTCACACAATGCACAGTCAACCTATGGAACTCATTGCCTGGGTATGTGGTGAAGGCCAAAACTATAATTGGGTTCAAAAAAGAATTAGATAAGTTCATGGAGGACAGATCCATCAATGGCTATTAGCCAAGATGTCAGGGCTGCAACCCGTGCTCTGGATGTCCCTAAGCTTCTGATTGCCAGATGCTGGGGCTGGATGACAGGAGATGGATCACTTGATAATTGCCCCTGTTCTGTTTATTCCCTTTGAAGCATCTGGCATTGGCCACTGTCGGAAGACAGGATATTGAACTAGATGGACCATTGCAAGAACAGCAGCAGCTCATAGCAGAGAATAACTTCTGTGATTCTGCCTTTTGCCCATAAGATGGTGCTGTGGCAATAGAACACAGAAGCAGCTCATTGCCAGAGAGGGAAGAGAAAGAGCCTGCTTCTTTTCAGTGCTTGTCAGGCCAGGTCAGGAAATGGGCTATGGGGAGACAAACAGTGTGGGGCTGCTTGGGTGCGGGGGGTTAGACAGGGGCACAGAAGGGCTAGCGGGGGAGGACAAACTGGGGCAGGGGCTGAATGGTAATGGAGGCACAGGGCCACCGGGGGAGGGAGGTGCAGGGCCACGTGATGATGAGGGAGGGAGTGCAGACCTACATATGAACAGGGGAGAGGGTGGATGGGGGGAGAGAGCCACATGGGGACAGGGAGGGAGGGGTGTTGAGCCACATGGGATAGAGGGAGTAGGTGTCTGAGTGGGGGTGAGGGGACATGGACAGGGGGTATAGGGACACATGGGGGTGCAGGAATACATGACGGCAGGGGCAGATGTGCTTGACCGAATGGGGGAGGCTAGAGCTAGCCAGGGTCTGCAAGGGGGAAGCTCCCTAACAATTCCTCCCCGCCCCTCCCAAGAAAACTGTTCCATATGTTTCCCATCCATACCCAGAAATCCTCCAAGTTCACACCCAGGCTCCTTTCCAACAATTTACCTCCCTGTCCCTCAGCTACTCAGTTACCCCTGACTCCCCCAAGCCTTTGCATTGCTTCTGAGGGGTGTGGGAAATATGGTTCTGTATTGTAGTTAAAATGAATTATTATGAAGAGTTCTGTATTAATATGCCAAGTAAGGAATCTATTTGTCAAAAAACATTTCCTGAATCTTTTTTGTTGTTTGTATTGTTACAGACTTGCTGAAATTTTAGTTTAATTCATTTATTTTGAAATAAATGACCAAAAATAATTGAAACTGGTGTGATTATATTGTGTTATTTTGACAAATAAAATATGCAGAATTTTGCAGAATTTTAAAATATTGTGCACAGAATTTTTAATTTTTTGTTGCTGAATTTTTAATTTTTGGCACAGAATTTCCCCATATATATTGGAGTAAACAGTGAGCTGTATTGTTAAAGCTTCTATAAGCTCTGAAACAAGTATGACACCTGGGCTTTGCCTGCTTAGATGTGGCCCAATCTTGCAAAGTGCTGAGCGCCCTCAATTCTAACTGAATCCAGTCCTGTTCCCATTTCCGTCAATGGCAAAATTCCCAGAGGCAGATCTTCTGAGCTATAATAATTTTCACCTGCTGAGGATCTGTTCTCCAGAAATGAGGATGCTCAGCACCTCTTTCAAGATTAGGTCTGTGACGGGTTTGGTCACAGAGACCCCCTGGGGATTGTCACCTGATACACTGAAATTACCTCTGAGTCCATTTTCTTTGCCAACTTGGGACTCCAGAACCCTGCTTTGTTGAGCCAGACACACTAGCCTGCTGCATTGCAGACCCAGGTCTGAACCACACCCCCAAAGCACCAGGCTGTAACAGAACCACTCAGCAGGTTCCCTATCTCCATCACCCAGTTCCCAATGGGATCAAAACCCCAAATAAATCTGTTTTACTCTGTATAAAGCTTATACAGGGTAAAGCTTATAGAGGGTAAACTCATGAATTGTCCACCCTCTAATACCTGGAGGAGCAAACAGCTGTGCATATCTGTCTATCAGTATTATAATCATTTACTCTGGGTTTGTTAATAAACTAAGTTATCAAGCAAAATAAAACAAAATATGCAAGTCTGAGCCTAATACATTAAGAAACTGAATACAGGTAAATCACCCTCAGAGATGTTCCAATAACCTTCTTTCACAGACTAGACTCCTTCCTAGTCTGGGCCCAGTCCTTTCCCCAGTACAGTTTCTGTTAGTTGCAGCTCAGGTTGTAACTAGGGGATTTCTCATGACTGGCAACCCCCTTTGTTCTGTTCCACACCCCTTTTATAGCTTTAGCACAAGGTGAGAATGTTTTGTCTCTGTGGGTCTCCACCCCTCCTTCTAAATAGAAAAGCACCAGGTTTAAAATGTATTCCAGTACCAGGTGACATGATCACATGTCACTGTAAGACCTCATTCTCCATTCTTTCAGGGTTGGTCTGCATGTACCCATGAAGGTTTGCAAGTAAACAGAGCCATTCACAACCAATTATCCTAGTTAATGAGAGTCATCAAGATTCCAAGCCACCATTAATGGCCCACACTTTGCGTAGTTACAAGAGGTCTTCAGAGTAATACTTCATATTTCTAGCTTCAGATACAAGAATGATACATTCATACAAATAGAATGAACACACACAGTGGATTATAAGCTTTGTAATGATACTTTACAAGAGACCTTTTGCATAAAGCATATTCCAGTTACATTATATTTACACTCATCAGCATATTTCCATAAACATATGGAGTGCAACATCACAAAGTCCAATGGGACTAGCAGTATTTTAACACCTATCAGGATTTAGCCCTCACAGAATAAAGTGGGGGACAGACCAAGCAAATCAGAGGAAATCAAAGGCCCTTGAGGAGCATATATCATGTCCTGATGGAATGTCTGTCAAGTATGTTCACTGTGGTCATTACTTTTGACCTAGGCTGGATGTCAAAATAAAGACAACAGACAATAAGAATGAAGGTTTTAAAATTACATTACTTTATTTGCATTCTTTGGTGAATATACAGCAGGAGAAATTGCACTATTTTTTATTCTCATGTATACTGTTGTGCAGGTTTTATGAAAGGACATATATTAATCAGTTTTAAAATGAAGATAACTTTCTTAATTTTTATACCAGGGTCACTGCCACCACCATGTTACATTGCATGTTTTGATGCATGTGATTGTCTGATGGGACAAACTCATGCATCACACATTCAGTACAATGTGATAGTGTGATGACATTTTATGGTAAGGGACTAAGAACCATAGGCCAAATTCTTACCCCATTTACGTCTATGCATCCCTATTAATTCCTGTGGGTGTAAAGTAGCATGGAAGTAAGTGAGGAGAATTTGACCCTTTACATATATGTGGGGGGGAGGGGGATGTCATACAAGCATATACATGAACTATTCAGACACTTTTGACCTGACCTCTACCAATTAATCCATCTCCCCAGGAATTCTTACATTCCAATCCTCTGAACAGCTTCAAAAAGCTATCATTTTTAAAAATCAACCTATCAAAGAAATGTTTCTTTTTCTTCCCCAACTTAAGGAATGTTGCCTCCAGATTACACTGACCAGAGGCCCTAGATGTGCAAGTTTCAGTGATGTGCCAGTGACAGATTTTCTATATATAAATATGTCTGAAATTTAAAGTCTGATTCTCCTAGTCCATAAGTGCTAGAAATTTGAGCTTTATTCAGTTGGGAAGAGGAGATTCCCAGCATCTACGTGGAAGTTCTCTGATAATAGACTTTAAAACTGTGACACTTTTATGCGTAGAAAAGCTATTTGAGGTAATTTGTAGAGGTTTTTATTGCTCCCTCTGAGCCCTGCACAATTGGAGCCATGGTAACTAAGGCATGTGGCTTTACAGGAAGAGGGATCTGAAAAATAACCACAATACATACTTTTGAAACTCTTTAAAACATTTGTAAATATTTTTTCTGTAACTTGTGTGGCAAATACAGTTTGTGTGGGTGGTATAAAGGTTTTATCACCACTCATTTGGGATGACCTCTATAATTCACTCATGGCCTCACTGCCCATAAGTAATGCACTCATCTCAACCTCATGCCAATAAAAACTTCACACCAGCATATACTCTCTATAGACTTGATCCTGCTCCCATTGAGGACAATGGCAAAACTTCCACTGATTTCAGTGGTGCAAGAACAAACTCTTGATCAGAAGTGAGCAGCTAACTGGTACTGTAGGCAGGTCACCCATGGGACTAAAACACTGCATTAAATTCATAGCTTTTTAACAATATTTGGGAAAACCTAGGCTATATTGACATTGTTAAAATCCTGATGCTGGACTATGCTGTGTTGAATAAATGTGTAAAAATGTTATAGTAAGACCATTTCATCTATTCTTCAAGGCTTTTCGTGTTGTTATTTCCCTGCATTATGAGGGGCACCTGATCTCTCATACTTTATAGTGTAGCCACGTGAGAGCTGGAGTAAACTGGTAATAAATGTGTCTCCTGTTTGTGGAATATTATTGTCTGTAGTATTCCCAGCAGAGGGCATGTGTCATCATATTGTCAAGGCAGTGGACAAATTGTACTATGTTTTCAAAAATAGGTAATAAAAAGTTATAGAAAGTTTAAAAAATTATTGCAGCTGTCTCTTCGGTGGAGGATCTATAATCAGGTAGGACTCATTAATGTCACACACTGAGGAGCTGCAGTGTCTGTCTTTGGACATGCAGCCTTTGCGTCAAGTCATCTCTGGAAATACAACACAGCATGACATTTACAGTAACCTTCAAGTGCTTATTTTGGTCATTGTTATTAGCGAAGCAGAACTTCAGATCACCTAACCAGCAGGAGTTTTAACTAATTAGCATTGGTATTCTCACAGGTCCTAATTAGCATAGCAAAAGACTGAAGCCTTTTGCTTGGTGAGGGGGAGAAATCACTGACAAGTGTGAGAAAAGAGCTAGTTCTTCACCTCATGTCCAGTTAACACTGTGGATTTATGGAGTGGATTTGCCCAACCTTGCAGTGAGTTTGGACAGTTTGCCTTATTTTCCTAATACAAATCATCTGTATACATATTTTCTTTCTTCAGGTGGTAGGACAAAATGATTCAGAACTCTGGACTCAGAGTATCATCTAAACCTACGGCTTTGTATTGATATGATGACAGCTGCACAGTATGTAAATCTTGCAGTGAAGTTCACTTGGTGAATATTATGATCACATACAATATGGCATTTCTAACAATTTATAAACAAATCCCTTTAGATCTTGCCCTGATGTTCAGGTAGTTGACATTACCAGTGGCACCTTCTCCTCATACTACATTTTCTTTTGATGTAATTTCTCTTTCTGGAAGAATTTTTTTTATTACCTCATTTGAAGGAAGGGGAAAAGGACAATACTGGAACTCAGGAGTCCTGAGTTTTATTTCAGCTCTGCCACAGATATCTTGTGTGACTTTGTGATCGACACTTAACCTCTTTGGGACTCAGTTAACTTGTCTGTAAAAAAAGGGATAATAATATGATCTGTCGCCCCCCAGGAGTGTTTTAAAGCTTATTTCATTAGCTTGCCTTAAACACAATGAGATTCTCAGATGGAGGACATCATAGAAATTCTAAATTATACTATTGTATGTAAAACTTTTTTAAAATTAAAGCAAATGTGTATCTTTATAGAAACATTATTGAATAGATCCTGCTAGAGGTCTTACGTTTATTTAATTATAACAAACTTAAGCGTATCATTGGGATCCAAGTCTTGTGATAGGCATCCATTTTCTACTGCTGCATTTCAATTAATCTTCAACCATACCACTTTGGGCTATGATGGGGTCAGTTCTCAGAAATGAACCATGATCGGGATTCATCAAGAGTTGTATGGGAAACTTCCTGAAAACACACACAATGTTCTTTTGTTCCAAGCCCAGATTATCCTCTATTTCTATTTGTTTTACTAAAATCTGTTCTAATGCCCATGTAGGGTGGAGAGAGAGGACATGACTCTGATGCAGTGAATCCAAAGGGAACACTTTATTCAGTCTTCTGGACACTGGTTCTTCCTTATTTCCCTGATTTGCTGAAATAGCCTGCACTGCCTACAGTCACCACATGAAGTCTCCCTATATCTTGGCCAGAACCACTGGAAGCTACTGGATGGAATATCAAGCCTGTTCAGGTGTGTCGCTGTGTGATCATGGCAGATACTGGAGGCTGCGATTACCTGTAATGGGGATGCTTCTTTAACTCATGTAACAGGGGCTTGGGATTTAGAAAATGAAAGCCAGGAAGTCCTCGTGACCACAGATGTCTTAAAATTAGCACGATTATGTGATTTTAACTCCTATGAATCCTGGGCACTCAGAAAGAGCATCAGCTAAGTGATTGTGTGATAATTTTGCTGGTGTACTATATACCACTGGCCCTCAAATTCTATAAACCCTAAGGCTATGATACTGCAGCTAATATAGATTCTCCTTTAGCTCAGACTGTAGGGGCCATGATTTTATGAGTGGAAGATCTTGAGTGACTCTGTGACTCATAACACCATGCATTCATGCAGTGGACTGCACATTACATTGTGTCTGCATCAGATCAGGTATTCATTCCCATTAGTTAGATACTGCCTTTTACATATATAGTTTGTTTTTACATTGTGTTGTAACTGAAGAAATTCTCACACAGGCTATTTTTGAACCTGCTGGAGCCACACATTATTTCCTTAGGGCTCCAAGCTTATTGTTTTTTGTCAGTTACATGAAATAGCTGCAGTCTATGTAAGACTTATTTTTTTCCCAGTTCCTCAAACCATTAGTACCCTTTCACGTTTCCCCTTAAGAAAAAGACCTTTGAAACTCTGCCATGTTGCATTATTTAATTTCCTGCATGTATCTGATGAAAGCATGGCCAAAGCAGGCACTGTTACTGAAGGAAAGAAATAATAGAGAGAATCTGTAGGAAAACCTTAGTGACAGAGAAAAATAAATTACATAATACTGAAACAATAGGGTAGAAAGAGTGCTGGTGAATGACAATACATATGCTTCTGGAATGTTAGTTTGTTTTTTTATTTTCTAAAGCCAAAATGTTGGGATGGTAGAGGTTTTTAGTTCAGGTTGTACTTTTGCCTGAAATCTGAATTAATCTTATTTGGACATGGTGTACATTTAGGACTTGTGGGTTCTATTCATAGCTCTGCCACTGACTCACAGTGGATTCCAGATGACAAGGTATATATCCACACAGGAATTAATACCATTCCCAGTAGCAATAACTCCTGCTCCATGATTGTATTCCTTTCTCAGATAGGAGGTTATTGTGCAGGTGGAGAAGCAAATAGAAGCCACCTGAGCATGCTGTATTGCCAGTGAGGAAGGGGAAGCCAAACATCACCATGGAAAGATAACCCTTCAATACAGCACTGCCTCATTTTTCTGTGGGGTTTATACACCACACAACCTATTAGCACTGCCACCATCAAAATTTCCCTCCAATTAGCATCAGTCAGTAGCTCTGCTAAATTAATTTAATGGAGATTCCTGGGGCTTCTGTCCAGTGGTTCTTAACCTTTGCTGTAGCCTGCACCTCTTTGGTTCTCAAAACATGTTCTCGCACCCCTTATCAAAAATCAAAATATGTTCTCGCACCCCTTATCAAAAGTAGGTCAGTTCTTTAAACCTAGATATATTTTTGTTTGAATATTACAGTAATTATTAAAAAATGTATAATGTTAATAAATACATAGGTGTGATGAAACAAAGTAGTTGTACTTATGTGCCTGTGCTTAATTTGTGTTTTCGATGATTTACCTTCTAAAAAAATCTAGCATGTCTCACACCCCCAGAAAGGGCATCTCGCACCCCCAGGGGGTGTGTACGTGCACCCCAGGTTAAGAACCATGGCACTAGTTAATCCCTTTTACCCTTGACTTGCTCTTCCCCCAAAAGAGTAAAATGTGACTTATTATTTTATTATTAAAACCGTTCCGTGGTGGTAGGGGATTTACTTCTTGTATCCATGAGCTAAATCTGCCAATGCTGACTACCTGGTCTGGTCTATGCTACGCGTTTATACCGAATTTAGCAGCGTTAAACCGATTTAACCCTGCACCCATCCACACAACGAGGCCCTTTATATCGATATAAAGGGCTCTTTAAACTGGTTTATGTACTCCTCCCCTACGAGAGGAGTAGCGCTGAAATCGGTATTGCCATGTCGGATTAGGGTTAGTGTGGCCGCAGATCATTGGTATTGGCCTCTGGGCGGTATCCCACAGTACACCATTGTGACCGCTCTGGAAAGCAATCTGAACTCGGATGCACTGGCTAGGTAGACAGGAAAAGCCCCGCAAACTTTTGAATTTCATTTCCTGTTTGCCCAGCGTGGAGCTCTGATCAGCATGAGTCGCCATGCAGTCCCAAATCTA
>NC_133772.1:85461564-85560497 GCF_003597395.2 Chelonoidis abingdonii
TGCACTGGGATCTCAACCCAGAATTCCAATGGGCGGGGGAGACTGCAGGAACTATGGGATAGCTACGGGATAGCTACCCACAGTGCAACGCTCCAGAAATCGATGCTAGCCTCGGTACATGGACTCACCCCACCGAATTAATGTGCTTACTGTGGCCACGTGCACTCGACTTTATACAATCTGTTTTACAAAACCGGTTTATATAAAATTGGAATAATTTCGTAGTGTAGACATACCCCCTATTTCAGAGTTTACGGGTCTGTGAGTTAAAAAGCATCTTTGTAAAATCAGGATGCAATTAGCCAGTGAGAATAGTGTCATTATGGAAGGCCCTAGTTGATCTGCAGATCACAGAGCAGTCTCTGAGAACATGTATGCTGTTCCTTTAAATCTGTAGCAGGAAATCAGGCAGAAGGGAAGGTATATATTTTTCTTCACACCGTGCCTCTAAGTGAAGCAATGATACTATCCCATTTTACAGACTGGGAACTGAGAGACTGAGTTGCATAAGACGTAACTAGTCTGTAGGAGAGCTAGTAATTAAACTTCCATCTCTAAAACCCCAGGAAACCACTTTAACCACTGGGTTCAGAAGGGAGGGTAGGGAAGGTTAAATTACGGAAAGTCTGAAATGTTACTAGCTAAGATCCAGATCCGACAAACCCTTTCAATAGAGTAACTTTATTCATGTGAGTAGTTCCCCTAATGCCGGTAGGAATATGGCCATGCAGAAAGATACCCTTGTGTAGAAGGCTTACAAGACTGGCCCCTAACCTTGGGTCTTTTATTTAAAATGTCTTGGTTGGCATTATGTGACATGACCATTTAAGGAAGATTTAAGAGCCAACATTTAGCTGCATTGACATTGACAAAAAGATGATGTGGCAGCATGTGCCAGAGGTCCAAAAATAAGTCCAAGTGACAAAATATTTAGGACATGCTGTGCTGTTTCCACATAAAGGTTGTTTTTCACATAATTTGTATAGCATACAGTATCAAATTAAATCTTGGAAGTACATTTTCTATTGCAAAACAGCTTTGTGTATTTTAAGGTTGCTTGCAACAAAAAACTATTCTTGTCATATCACTTGCCCAAATATTGGCAAATAAAATAAAAGAACTCAGAATCTAACCTTTTAGCTGCTATAAACATTAGAACAGGCAAATTGATTTGTGATATCTCGATTTAGGATTTCTATAAAGATGTGCAATACATTTTATATTTATAGTCTATCTGTCAATGGATTTCTGATGTGACCATCATTGGAATGTCTGGGGTCTATAAACATAATGAAGTGAAACATAATTTTCTGCAAAGGGGTTGCCTAGTCCACTCCTCCTTTGTTTTGATGCCATTTGTGTTTTGTGCTTTTGGAGTTATATTTTAAGTGTTAGATCATTTCCATTGTTTATCTCCAGGAAGGTATTTCCAGACCAGTCTGGTCATTGCACAGACCTTCCCACAATAACAAAGAAAAAGATCTTACATTTCACATTCAGATATAGTCATAAATATGTGCAGCTCACATCACTGTCAGATTCATATATCCGATGTCATTGTTGTGGAACAATCTTTTGCTAGTTCATTTGTATTGCACATTCCATCAAGGATTTCCCAAGGAGCTGGCTAAGTCTCAGCATTCTGACAAACACTAAAGCATGCACTTATAAAATAAATACATTCATATTTTTAACATGGGAAGTGGGACTGGAGAGGGGGACACATCAAGGGCAAAAGCAGAACAGCTGCAAAGGCACAAGGCCTCAATATATGGCCCCGAACTCCTGCAGATTCCCCAGGATCCCTACAGGGCTCTGAAGATCTGCTAAATTTGAAGGCAGAGTTTGCGGCTTATCTGTGACGGGCAAATCCTAACTCAAAACAAAATGATCATGGAGGAAATATGCCAGAAGATGCTCATGGAGTTTTTCCATACTTTGGGATGATCCTACAGCCTAAACAGTCATTATAGGAGAAACTGCTGGTTCGCTGAAGGTTGAAATGCAGCTGTTTTCTGCATTTCTATGAGCTTTGCTACTGCTTTTATTCAATATCTGTTCCTGGTCAAACACTACCAGGAACAATATCATATTGTAAATAAATATAGAGTAGGAAGGAAAAATCTGATCCTGGGTCCACTGATTTGTATCTCAAATGAAGAAAACCACACTCCTTGAGTCCATATATATTCTGACCCTTCTCAGAAATTGTGACAGTATACAGATACGTTCTAGTGTTGAAGGCAGTGTGTCCTAGTGGCTAGAGCACTGGACTGGCACTCAAGAGACCTGGGCTCCATTCTTGTCTCAGCCCTGACACTGGTTTTCTGGGTGACCTTGGGTAAGTCACTTCGCCTTCTAATGCCTCAGTTTCCCCATCGGGTAAAATGGGGATAATAAAGTTCTTTGAGATCTGTGGATAAAAAGTACTGTATCAGAGGTAGGTATTAATATTTATAATTAGTGCCATTTACTAGGCTGCATTGCCTTTGAGTTTTCAAATCTGTTATTAGTTCAATTTTTGTTCAATGCCCAGAGTCTTTCAGGCCTGGGTGCTGATTCACAGTATATCACAGAGTTTAGTGAAGAACATCACATCTCACCATCCCAGATGAAGGAAAAGAGTTGTGATGGCAGGTAGCATATGTGCATGGGTGTAAATATAGGGCAAAACAGAATTTGGTTCAGTGAACAGGTTAACTACTCACATGCTGATACTCCTGAAAGATTATTTTTGTTGTCTCAGTGTAGTACTCTCTGAGAGTGTATCTTGATTCGTCTACCTGTAGTACACCCACCAGCTTGATAACTAAAGGTAAGATATACCAAAATCATTATCAAGAAGATGCCCCTTGAAAGGTAATGTCAAACATATTACTCCTGTGGGCATTCTGCTCCAAAAAATTTAAAATTCTGCAAATTTTATTTGTCAAAACAACACTACATAATCATGACAGTTTCAATTATTTTGGTAATTTATTTCAAAATACCTATCAGCAAGTATGTCTGTAACAATGCAGACACACACACAAATTGCCCCAGGAGTAGAGAGTTAAAGTAACCCATATGACAACCCAGTTCCTGTTTCTCTGCCCCTTTCCCCACCCAGATCCCAACCAGGGATCCAGACACCCACAACCCCCCCCCCCGAACCCAGCCAGGGCCCCCCCCAGCCAATACACCCAAACCCCCCCCTCCCCCCAGAGCCCAGCCGCAGGGTCCCCCTAGCCCAGATAACTCTATCCTCTCTCCCACAGGGCCTAGATAACTACAGCCCTCCTCCCAGAGCACAGCCATGGGGTCCCTCAGCCCAGATACCCTTCCCCTCTCCTCCCCCCCCAGACTCCAGCTATGGCCTTCCCCCAAGCCAGACACCTACCCCCTAAGAGCTCAAGGATCTAGAGGGAGAAACAGCCTGATCCTGGGTCTCCAGCTAGTGAGGAGTTTCCTGCATCCCACTATCTCCTTCCCTCAGGGCATCTGGGGAATTGCAGCTGCCAAGAACCCTCTAGCTCCATTCTCTTCCCCCAGCAGTGTCTTCTCTGTGTGAGCTGGGCTCTGCTGCGTCTAGTGGCCCCTAGTGGCAGCCTAGTGCAGCCCATTTCTGTTTGGGAAAGGAAATTCTGCACACACATTAATTTCGGCAAAATTCTGCATTGCACCATGGCACAAAATTCCCCCATATTCAACCAGCAAGGGTGACGGAACAGCTATGCAGCTGCCGTTCTTTTGCTGAAGACTAACTGTGCCACCTCCAATTGAACATCAAAGACTCTTTCTTTAAGATCCATATGTCCTACCTAATAAAACAGACTCTATGCCTCTCCCAAGCTGCCCTAGTTCCATTATATTTATGCCTGATTTCATTTAGTCCAGGCAGGGGTGCAGATGGAGGACTATAATTTACTTAAGTAAGCACTTCTCAGTTACTAAGAGAAAAAGGAGAGGTTGTGCGAGGCAGTTTGGGTTGCTGCTATTATCGATCAAATATTGCTTTTATATTGTAATTTTTATGGAATTTTTTAAAATACTTCTTCAAAATGGCTACTGGAATCCAAGTTACTATAACATAAAGTGGCAGTCTTCTCAGGGTGCTTCCCCTGGGTTAATCATGTGTTAATTTTTACTTTATGAAATCTGTCAACTGCACTTCCAGGCATTGCCAATTCAAGCAAATATAAAAATAGTAGCCAGACACCTTGGGGTGTGATTTCATCAGATTTTCCAAGCAAAGCTGTTTTGGCTTGGTCATCACGTAGCTCCAAGGAACAGATAAAGTTGATATAGAAAGGTACAATAGGGTCAGATCTTGTGAGCTGGTGGGTACTTCTTGCACATATGAATTGAAAGAGATAGTATATTGCATGATCTGGCCCTTAGTGGTGTAGTAGGTAGAACTCTTCCCTCAGAGTCAAAACTAAATCAGCTGGACCATTGTGTGACTATTGTGTCTTTCACATGAAACTGAGTTCATTAAAAATCCTGTAGAACTTTTATCAAGTGCAGATTTATCAACCTTGGTGCCATGACCACTTTCTGTCTCAAGGGAACAAATTACATCCTGACTCCCTATATTCCCTCAATAGTTTCAAATGCAGAAATCCTTCTTTACTCCTCAGCCTAAGAAATATTTCTGTTGTGTATTTGGGGAAAAAACAGATGGTGTAGTCATATCAGGTGATAACATTTTTTCCATTCCACTAGTATCTCAGGAGGATGTTAAGCAGCAGCTACTTAAGTTAGCCATTTTAAATCAGTGGGTCCAGATAGCTGGCATCCTAAAATTTAAAATACCTGTCTGGGAAGCTCACTGGACCATTAATGTTGATTTTCAATAAGTCATGAAACACTAGGGATGTTTCAGAAAACTGGAAGGAAGCTAATGTTGTGACAACATTTAAAAAAGTAAACAGGATGACCCAGGCAATTCTAGGCCTGCCTGTCTGACATCAGTCCTGGGCAAAATAATGGAGCATCTGATATAGGACTCAATAAAGAATTAAATTAGGTTAATATAATTAATGCCCATTGACATTGGCTTATGGAAAATAGATCCTGTCAAATTAACTTGATATCTTTTTTATGACATTACAAGTTTGGTCAATAATGGTATAGTGTTTATATAACAGACTTTTGTACAGCATTTGACTTAGAGCTGCATGACATTTTGATTAAAAAACTAGAACAATACATACTATACATTAAATTAATTAAAAGCTGGCTAACTGACAGTCCTCAAAATGTAATTGTAAATGGGGAATCATCATTGAACAGGTGTGTTTCTAGTACAGTCTGCAGTGATCCGTTCTTGGCCCTATGCCATTGAGTTTTCTCCCCACCTCAGCTCTGGGACCAGAGAAGCTCTCTCTCCCTGCTGTGGCCTCAGGGCCAGAGGAATTCTGCACCTCTGCTGTAGCCCCAGAGCCGGGGGTTCTCTCTGCCCCTGCCACAGCCCCAGGGCTGGAGGAGCTGTCTTTCCCCCCTCTCTTTTGGTATAATGAATGCCTGGCTACAACAGCCAAATTCCTTGGATCCCCACAGGTTCATTATAGCAAGGGTGTATTTCTGCATAACATCATGTGTTTAACATGCCCCTCCAAAAGCAGTCAAATTTACATACCTGTGTATGGGCCCCAATGCATACAATGGATGGGCCCCATGCATACAATTAATAAAGTGTTTTGATATTCATTAAGGAGAAAGGCACCATGGAAATGTAAGGTTGCTGTTCTCTCAGCAATATGAGCAAGACCTGAGATCAGGCGCCAATCCTACAGGCTGATCTGCCTGGGCAGGTGCTTGTGCTTGCACAAACCCTCACTTGAATCCAGCATATGCTCACCTAAATCAGCTTACAGGGCTGTGGTGAAGAGAACTAATTGAAATGAGGGGGGCTGGTGGAAGCCAAATGGAACTAAAACACTTACAAAAACTCAAAATCAAACCATGCATAAGAGAGACATTTGAGATAAAACCCTTGAAAATGTTGGCAGAGGTTTTATAGAATTGCTAATAAAAAGCTATTGCTTTGCACACATGAAACTATGATGTTGAATGATGGTTTTAATGAAGAATTTTTCCTAATAGGATCATTAATCATTTCTGGTAGAAAGGTGCATGTTTTGAGACACTAGTGTGCCTTATTTTAAAGCATGTTATGTAAATGCTGTTAAAATACTTTCAACTCGGTGTTTATATATTATGATATTCAACCTGTTTATGAAGTTTTATCTCTGTGATCTTTTTAAGAAATTCTCATGCCATCAATGGATACCCAAACTCCAATCCCTGACACTTGCTACATGCAAGCAGTTGCTTGTGATTGCCTGGAGCCTCACTGGCTATTGGGTCTCTTTGTTGGTGCAAGAGTCTGCCGATATGGAGGCAATTGCAGAACTGGGTCCTAAGATGTGAAAATGACTGGTTAAAAATACAGTGTGAGAAGTTTCCTGTGAAAAAATCCTCTATTAATGATATGAGATATAAGAGGGAAGAAAGGTCATTGTAAAAATTCCTATAATGGGCTGCAGAGGCCCTACTGTAGCACTGGTAGTGAGAGAATTAACTCCCTGCTAAAGTTGCCTGCTGCAGCCATACCCAAACAGCTGGGAAACGCTTGGGTAATAAGACTGAGGGTTCAGGAAGGTGCTAAGGGTTTACCTTAAGTAGCTTGATGGAATCAAGTCTTACTAGATAATAGAAGGGAGCCAGCCAACATTTATTTATTTTTTAGATTATCTTTTTAGCCTACTGGAGACTCTTTTCTGTGTAAAAATGTTTGTCATTTGAAATGTTTTCATTTAGAGCTTTCTGGCAGTAAAATTGTAAATGTACTCCCTGTTTTTTGGCCTGTTTATTTTCTTATTTATATTACAGTATTACCCAGAGGCTCAGACTGCATCATATGTGTAATAAGAGACAGTACCTGCCCCAAAGAGCTTAAAGAGATGCAACAGCTGGCTGTGACAAACGAATGGAGAAAGGGAGGACAAAGTAAAAATAACACAAGTGTGTTTCGTTGACAAGTTGTTTGTACAGGTCATAGGTATAATGAGTTTATGAGTAATCACCATCTTTTGCTAACTTAATTGAAAGACCACTGGAGTAGCACTGTGAAGTACTATGTGGCTCTGTAGAAGGAAAAACATAGGTGATAGGAAACAAACGAAATAATGAGGTATTTTCCTGGAAGAACTTACAATCAAAAGGTACAAATGTGTAAATTCCAGTTAACTTATTTGTGTATTATGAAATGGAATAACTTGCTTTGTCTTTGTGCCCCAGTGCAGTTAATGAACTTTCGGTGGAATTTGAAGGTGATCTGCAAAGGTGTTCTCCCCTTTCTTCCTCACCTTATGATTTATAAAGGCTTAAAAGGAAAAAAAAAAACACTTTGTTCTTCACTTAAAGAGAAAACTTGACATTCCTGGTTTTAACTAGATGATTCCAATGTGTATTCAAATAGGTTCTGTATAGGCACAAAGTTCATGCTTGTATGGATTTGACTGCAAGATCAGGGTCCTAGACTTTTAACTGAATGGCCAGAGGAATGATTCAATCTGTAACACAGATCTGTTCTTCTTCCAAGTGTTTGAATTAAATAGTTATTAACAAAAATCCCCAGAGGAACTGTCTAAATAAAAATCATTTTCTCTCCCAATTAATTAATGAAATCTCCCTTGCTTGGTTTTTCTAATGGCCTCATGCCCGCAATGGAGGCTCTTGGGGATACCACTATGGTTGAACCCCCTAGCCCCGTCAGGGACCAATTTCCGACTCTAGGGAGTAGTAGGGGGTCCCAGCCCATCGCAGGGCCATTTGCACCTGAGATGGGCCTGGCGGCCAAAGAACAGTTAGGCCAGCCAGCACTGCAGACACCTGGCCGCATGGCAGATCCCACCAAGACACCAGCTCAGATGACCAAGCTGGTGATGGGACCACTCTAAAGGCAGTGGAATGTTCCCTTCTCCATGGCCAAGGACCCCAGTACTGCGACCCCAGTACTGCAACCCCAGTCTCCGGCCAGGAGGCCCAGATCTCTGACACCACGGTCTCTGCTTACAAGACACCGGACTCTGGAATCACGACACTGATGCCTGTACTCTTGGTACCAACAGTCCTCCCACCAGAGATCACCAAGGCGCCAGTCGCCATCACCTTGCAGGTCTCCTAGGCATCGGTCCCCTCCAACATGAGACTGTTCCTGGTCGTGGTACTGGTCGCCAGGGCCATGGTACTGTTTTTCACGTAGGCACTGGCCCTCGCCTTCTCCGTACCAGTCGCCGACAAGAGTCAGTCGACAGCCCCACCCTGGTCACCAGAAGGACAGTGGTCCAGGTCAGAGGGACAGTTTAGCCCTTCTCCCATACGGGGCAAATCGTCTCCCAGGCGGGGGTCCACCTGAAGCACTGGCATGAGATCAAGGGCAATGGCCCGCCGAGTGGCGGTACTGGAACTCGTGAGGGGGACCTGTGATGCCAGCACCATACTCCCACCGCTCCTCCCAGGCGGCATCAGACAAGCTACCCCCAGCACAGCTGGCACTACTGTCAGAGCAAGGGGCCCAATCCGAAGCAGTGACCCCAAGGGAGGTCCCAGAGACGATGGAGTGGTCCCTGATGCAGCAATGGGATGCCCCTCAACCTCTGGCGATGCAGTCATCCTCATCGTCCCTGGATGAGGAGGTGGCAGGGCCCTCACAAACTGGTAGCCCCCCGATGACTTCAGGGAACAGGGCTTTGGAGCGGAGCCTGGAGCTGGAGTGCAGAACAGCTCCAGAGCAGTGGAGTTGCAGGTTTTTGCCTGGAGCTGGAGTGGAGCCAGAGCACAGCTCCAAAGCCCTCTCAGGGAGCACTAAACCCTCCTTAGAAGGGTGGTGGCCAACCTGAACTTGGAGTTCGAGGAGCTAGCTGAGGAGCCCGATGACCTCTTCAATGTCATTCCCTCCTCTGCCCCAGCCCAGGTTGCATTGCCCGTTCATCCAGGGGTCCTAAACATCACCAAGTTAGTGTGGCAGACCTCATCTTTCATTTTGCTCACTTCCAAGAAGGCGGAAAAGAAGTACTGTGTCCCCACAAAGAGGTTTGAATACCTATACACGCACCCTCCTGCGGGGTCTCTGGTTGTGTCTGCCATCAACAAAAGGGCCAGGCAAGTGGCACCGCCAAATATAAAGATGCCAAGAGGTTAAACTTATTTGGCAGAAAAAATTATTCCACAGCAAGCCTCCAATTTAGGGTCTCTAACCATCAGGCCCTACTTGGCAGATACAATTTCAACTGGTGGGACTCCACTGGCAAGTTCAAAGACAGCCTCCCACAGGATTGGGTACAGGAGTTCGCCACTCTCATAGAAGACGGCAGGGAAGTAACCAGGGGTGTCCTTCAGATGGCTTGTAACACCACGGACTCAGCATCCTGGATGGTTGCCTCTGCAATAGCCATGAAGCATAGCTCCTGGTTACAGACCTCTGGGCTGTCCCAGGAGATGCAATCAACCCTCCTGGACTTCCTGTTTGAGGGAATGAGACTCTTCTTGGAGCTCACTGATGCTAGGCTCCACGGCTGTAAAGACTCCTGGGCCACCTTCCACTTCTTAGGCATACATACTCCTCAGCAGGCCAGAAAGCCGTTCCGCCCTCCGCCATCATCAAGGTCTTGGGATTCCCCTCATTCTAGCTCCTACAAAAAGGAGGACAAAGACAAGAGTTTTAAGAGATGCCACCAGTTGTCACCTCATCCACCTGCCCAGCCTGGTCCTTCCAGGAATCAAGGCAGCCAGAAGCAGTCATTCTGAGGATGCGCCCGAGAATGATGCCCCAGTCACTGCACCGGATCCATTCCCAATCTTTCTCAACTGCCTCCAATCTTTCCGGTCGGCCTGTCCCATATCACCTTGGACCGCTGGGTGCTCGACACTGTCTCATGAGGCTATACCCTGCAGTTTGTAGCCAACCAACCCTTCCATTCCCCTTCCCTGTCCCTCTTCAGGGACCCTTCTCACAAGCAACTCCTTGTTCAGGAGGTTGAAAACCTCCTGAGCCTAGGGGTAGTGGAAGAGGTTCCGCAAGACATAGAAGGAAGAGGATTTTTCTTCCAATACTTCCTCGTTATGAAGGCAAAAGAGGGGGTCTCAGACCTATCCTAGATCTGCGCCGCCTCAACAAGTCTCTCAAAAAGTTGAAGTTTTGTATGGTCTCTCTGGCCTCCATCATCCCCTCCCTGGATCCTTGAGACTGGTATGCCACTCTCAATTTGAAGGACACTTATTTCCATATTCCCGGGGCACCGGTGTTTCCTCAGTTTCACGTTGGGCCAGTGCCATTTGTAGTTCACGGCGATGCCATTTGGTCTCTCATTGGCCGCAAAGGTGTTCACAAAGTGTATAGCGCCAGTGGCCGCTTACCTGCAATGTCAGGGATCCAAATCTACCCATACCTTGATGACTAGTTTATAAGGGGACGGTCCTTGGGTCAGGTGTGGAAGCATCTCAATCTGGTCTGTTCCAAGCTGCCATGACTTGGGCCTAATAATAAATGACAAAAAGTCGACCCTCACCCCAATACAACGTATAGAATTGGACTCCACTCGAGCCAGAACCTTCCTTCCTGAGGCTCGGTTTCAAGCCATGATGGACCTCATTACGTCTCTGTGTGCCCAGCCACTCACTAGCGCCCACATGTGCCTGACCCCATTGGGTCACATGGCAGCATGTACTTATGTGGTCTGGCAGATGCGACTCAACCTCAGGCCCCTACAGGCATGGCTGGCATCGGTCTATGTCCCCAACCAGCACAGTATGGACCAGGTGATCAGGATTTCAGACTGCATACTGTCGTCTCTTATCTGGTGGCAAGATCCCCCGTCGGTGCTGGAGGGAGTCCCTCTCACAGCCCCAGTTTCATCAGTGATGCTTTGGATGTGGATTGGGGAAGCCCACCTGGGCAATCTCAGTACTCAACCCCATTGGTCCAGTCACAATCATTCCCTGCACATCAACATCAAGGAGCTCAGGGTGGTTCGCCTAGCCTGCCAAGCCTTTTGGCCTCACATACAAGGCAAGGCGGTTCAGATCCTAATGGACAACATAGTCTTTATATCAACAAGCAGGGGGCAGCCAGGTCTTCTGCCCTATGTTAGGCACTGCCCCGGCTCGGATTTCTGCCTGCAGCACAACATCCATCTTGTGGCTGCTCGCCTCACAGGGGCCGGAAATGCTTTGACGGACCGCCTCAGCAGGACATTCTTGTCTTGTTACAAGTGGTCCGTTCACTCGGAAGTGGTCAGTTCTATCTTCCACAGATGGGGAAATCCCAAGGTAGCAGGGTCGGCTCCAGGCACCAGCGCAGGAAGCATATGCCTAGGGCGGCACATGCTAAGAGGTGGAATTCCGTCCATTCTTGGGGCGGCACAGTCCGAGTGGCTTTTTTTTTCCCTTAGGGTGGCAAAAATGGTAGAGCCGGCCCTGCCAGGTAGACCTGTTCCCATCCAGGCAGAACAGAAAATGACATGTCTTCTGCTCGTTCCGGAGCATGGACGGGATTCCTGTTGGATGTCTTCCTGCTGCCATGATCGGAAGCTCTGATGTATGCCTTCCCTCCAGTGCTGTTGCTGCCCAGGGTCCTCATGAAGATCAAGCAGGACAGGGCGAAGGTCATCCTCATAACAAGGGCATGGCCACACCAACACTGGTTCAGCATGCTGCGAAACCTCTCAGTGGCAACCCCATTCCAGATGCCGCTCTGGGCGGACCTGTTGTCCCAGAACCGTGGCAGTCTCCTGCAGTCAAACCTGGCAGTGCTTCGTCTGACAGCTTAGTTGCTGCATGGCTAAACATGCAAGAACAGCAGAACTCATCCGAAGTCCAGCAAGTCCTGTTTGTCAGTAGAAAGCCCTCCACCAGGGCCACCTACCTGGCCAAATGGAAGCAATTCACCTGCTGGATGGCAAGTAAGAGGGTCTGTCCTGAGTGAGCCCCATTGCAGATCATTCTAGACTACCTCCTGCACCTCAGGTTTCAGGGCTTCTCTCTCACCCATCAAGGTCCATCTAGTGGCCTTCCACTCACTGCTCGAAGGCAGGTCTATTTTCTCCTAGGATATCACAGCCAAATTCCTCAAGGTCCTGGAGCACTTCTGCCTGCATGTCAGGGACCCTGTTCCTCTGTGGAACTTGAATCTGGTGCTGTCACAGCTTATGGGTCCCCCCTTCGAGCTTTTGGCTTCCTGGTCTCTCCTTCTCCTCTCCTGGAAGGTTGCGTTCCTGGTCACATCGGCCCGCCGGGTATCCAAGATTCGGGCGCTCACCTCCTAGCTGCCTTACACGGTCTTTTACAAGGACAAGATCCAGCTAAGACCGCACCCAGCCTTCCTTCCTAAGGTGGTCTCTCAGTTTCATTCAAGCCAAGACATTTACTTATGTGGCTTCAGAAAGAAGACTAGTAAGTCGGAGGAGGAGCGCAGGCTACATGCTTTGGATATCAGGAGGGCTCTGGCCTTCTACATTGAAAGGACCAAGCCATTCCATAAGTGGACGCAATTATTCGTTGTTGTGGCTGAAAGGTCAACCTGCTTCTGCTCAGAGAATTTCCTCCTGGATCACTGCTTGCATTCGCTTTTGCTATGATCAACAAAGGTGCTGCCCCGGCGATCATCACCACTCACTCTACCAGGGCACACGCCTCTTCAGCAGCCTTTTTGGCTTAAGTGCTTCTCTCTAGGACCTCTGTAGGGTGGCCACCTGGTTGTCAGTCCATACCTTCATGTCCCACTATGCACTTACCCAGCAGGCCTGGGACGATGCTGGCTTTGGTACAGCAGTACTGCAAACTGCCAAGTGGTGAACTCCGAGCCTACCTCCATAGATACTGCTTGTGAGTCACCTAGAATTGAATTGATATGAGCAAGCACTCAAAGAACAAAAAATGGGTTACCTATATACCTTTTGTAATTGTTGTTCTTCGAGATGTGTTGCTCATGTTCATTCCATTACCCGCCCTCCTCCTCTGTCGGAGTAGTTGGCAAGAAGGAACTGACAGGGCCTAGGGCCAGCAGCGCCTGATATATTGCGGTATGAACACAGCACTCCAGGAGCACCACAGCCCCTCCTGTGGATACTGCTAAGGCAAAAGTCTTGGACAACCATGCATGTGGGTGCACACACACCTAGAATGGAATGGACATGAGCAACACATCTCAAAGAACAACAGTTATGAAAGGTAGGAAACCATTTTATATTCTCCTTTCCCCTGCCATCAAACTTAAATCAAGGGATCTTGCTCAAACTTTCCTAAATACCATATTTTTGGATTTGAAAAAAAGCATGGGCAATTTCATCCCAAAATGAAAACTTTTCAGAAATTCAAAGCAACTGAAGGGTTACAGTGAAATTTCTGACTGTTCTAAATATAGCAGGCATAATTGAGCAGCTGTTGTTGTACTTCCATAGTTGTCCAAAATGCCACAACTTACATTTATTTCAGTATTTTTGGCCTACTGTAGTCTTTTTAACTTCTTGTAGTTTCTTAAAGAAGAGAAATCTAGTATTGCTACTTTTTAATAGAAGTGGAATCACGCACCATTGACTAGCTAGTCCAGATAACAATAGCAGTGGAGACACGGCGTCACTGGAAGCGACCCCAGGAAAAACTTGCCATTGGAGCTGAGCCTCTGCTGAGAAGCACCCTGCCCTCGGAGGAGACCAACCCTGGAGCAGAGTTGCCAGGACTGCCATCCGCAGCATACCTCAAGGAGACAGAGGACCCTTGGACTACAGAACCCCACCATCCAGACTATGGCAGGAAGTAGCCCACGGAAACCAGACTTAAGTCCAGTTTTGTTGCTGGAGTGGGGGGTCAGCATGTTTCAGTAGGATCCCCGCTGACCCAGTGGCAGAACCATTTGCCATTGTTAGGACCTTGGGCTGGGACCCAGTGGAGGAGAGCGGGCCCAGGACTTCCTGCTGCCAACCCCACCCCTAGCATGGCAGCCTATTCACCACTAGGCCAGCAGGCCTGCATGTTATTTGTGACTTGCCCCATTCAGGAGACTGTGAGCACAGATTGTGTACTTGTTCACTGACTTAGCCAGAAGGCTTAAGCAAAAGCCTACTTGCTCTCTTCTCCACCCTACCCAGGGGCCAGAATCCCAGCCTGTATGCTTGCTGGATGCCTCAGCCAGGAGTCTTAGGCAAAAGCCTGCTCTGCTCTGCCCTGGACTGCCCAGAGCTTCCCCTATAGACTGTTGGGTGCTGTCTGCTTTAGCCTGGAGGCTTACGCTAAGGACTGCTCCCTTCTCTGCCACACCCAGAGGGTCAGAGCCCTAGACTCTTGATTGGCAGCAGCCCTGGCCGTGAGACTCTGGGCTAGAGCTCCAGACTGTTAATGGTTATTTGCCTCTGTTAGGAGGCTATGAGCTATCAGCTGCTTACCACTTGGCCCTGCCAGAATGACCTGAGCCCGAGTGATGCTGCCTGACACAGTGAGGTGGCTGGCCTCCCTCCTCACTTGAGAGCGAGGGACCACTACAAGGCTATAGAGGTCACTTAGAACTCAAGCTAAACAGCTGAAAACTTTTTACAAGTTTTATTAGAAGACCGTGGGGATTTTTTCTACAGTAAAACCGATATTAATTACTATTTTTGTATAATCACAGAAGTGTATGACTGGAAGGGACCTTGAGAGGTCATCTAGTCCAGTGACTCTCAACCTTTCCAGACTACCGTACCCCTTTCCAGAGTCTGATTTGTCTTGCCTACTCGTAAGTTACACCTCACTTAATCTACTTGCTTACAAAATCAGACACAAGAATACAAAAATGTCACAGCACACTATGACTGAAAAATTGCTTATTTTTCTCGTTTTTACCATATAATAAATCAATTGGAATATAAATATTGTATTTAAATTTCAGTGAATAGCATATAGATTAGCATAAACAAATCATTGTCTATATGAAATTTTAGTTTGTACTGACTTCGCTGGTGCTTTTTATGTAGCGTCTTGTAACACTAGGCAAATATCTAGATGAGTTGATGTAACCCCTGCAAGACTTCTGCATACCCCCAGGGTACACATACCCCTGATTGAGAACCACTGATCTAGTCCAGTCCCCTGCACTCAAGGCAGAACTACATAACAACTAGATCCTCACAGGTGTTTGTCTAACCTGTTCTTAAAAACCTCCACTGATGGAGATTCCACAACCTCACTAGGCAATTTGATCCACTGCTTAACCACCCTGACAGTTAGGAAGTTTTTCCTAATGTCCAATCTAAATCTCCCTTGCTGCAGTTTAAGTCCATTGTTTCTTGTCCTATCCACAGAGATTAACAAGAAATGTTTTTCACCCTCCTCCTTGTAACAACCTTTTATGTACTTGAAAACTGTTATCATGTCCCCTCTCAGTCTTCACCTCTCCAGACTAAACAAACCCAGTTTTTTCCATCTTCCTTCATAGGTCATGCTCTCTAGACTTTTAATCATTTTTATTGCTCTCCTCTGGACTTTCTCCAATTTGTCCACATCTTTCCCAAAGTGTGGTGCCCAGAACTGGACACAATATGCGAGTTGAATCCTTATCAACAGAGTAGAGTGGAAGAATTACCTCTCATGTCTTGCTTATAATACTCCTGCTTACAATTGCTTACAATACATCCCAAAATGCGGGTTTTTTTGTTTTTGTTTTTTGCAACAGTGTAACACTGTTGTCTCATACTTAGCTTGTGATCCACTATGACCCCCAGATCCCTTTCTGCAGTACTCCTTCCTAGATAGTCATTTCCCATTTTGTATGTGTGCAATTGATTGTTCCTTCCTAAGCGGAGTACTTTGCATTTGCCCTTACTGAATTTCATCCTATTTACTTCAGATCATTTTGAATTTTAATCCTATCCTCCAAAGCACTTGCAACCCCCTTCATCTCCCTCCCCGCCTCCCCCCCACGTTTGGTATTACCCACAAACGTTATAAGTGTACTCTCTATGCCATTATATAAATCATTGATTAAGATATTGAACAGAACCAGAACCAGGACTGATTCCTGTGGGACCCAACTCGTTATGTCCTTCCAGCTTGACTGTGAACCACTGATATCTACTCTCTGGGAATGGTTTTCCTACCAGTTACGCACCCACCTCATAGTAGCTCCATCTAGGTTGTATTTCCCTAGTTTGTTTATGAGAAGGTCATACGAGACAATATCAAAAGCCTTACTAAAGTCAAAATATACCACCTAACTTAAGCCAGAGCACTCTAGGCTCCACCTTTACAGTAAACTAAATTCTACTTGTAATATTACCTAGGGAATTAGAATAAATCACATTATAACAAAGCGCATAAAGACAGGTTTTGTAGTGTATTGCAAAATCAACCAGAATGTAGGTTATGAATAGTGTTGCATTTCACTCAAACAGCAGTATGATCACGTTAATATTCTTAACTAGGCAAAGGTTTGTATTACACAAACACCGAGCTAAAATTTGAGTTATTGCTTCTTCCGGCAATTAACCCTTTTTCAGTATGAAAGGTTAATCTTTCCAGCAAACTGGAGGAGTTCAAATAACAGTTTTGGGGTCTGTGTGCCACCAAAGAAGTTTATCTTTAAGATGATCCAGCTAAGAAGTTTAGATGTTTGTCCCAGGATTCCCAGCTCAATTCTCTTCCTAAAAATGCAAATGTATTTTGTATTTATACTCAGTCTTTCCAAAGGTTATTACTTGCATAAGATGAATGGCAGTTGGGTGGAGACCCAGGACCATCAGTTTCTCTTCCCTTTCTAGGTCTTGATTTAGTTCCATGTTTATAGTCTGTTCTGCTCTTTAGCTACTTGGTAATATTACTCCCCCTTCTTGGATTTAGGGCTTGTCTACGCTATAAAATGTTGCTGATTTAATTATGTGAGTACTGTTAAAGCAGCAACCCCTGCTAGAAGTGCTTATGCGAGTAGAACTTACTCGGGTTTGGAACCACAATGAACTATACTGGTATAAGGCATAGGCACTGACTTTCCAATCTGCCAGGGGGTGCTTGACCCCCAGTTCTGCCCCAGGCCCTTCTCCCACCCCTTCCTTCAAGGCCTTTTCCCACCCCATTCCAGCCCCTCGCCCCAGTGAACCCCCCCTCGCTCCTCCCCCTCCCTCCCAAAGCCTGCTGCATGCTGCGAAACAACTGATTGCAACGGGTGGGAGGGGAAGGCACTGATCAGCGGGGCTGCCAGTGGGTGGAAAACACTGGCGGATGGGGGGAGTTGATAGGGGGGCTACCAGTGGGTGCTCCAGCCTCAGAGCACCCACGGAGTAGGTGCCTATGGTGTATCAGTATGACTGTGTCTACTCTAGGGCTTTTACTGGTATAACTAGGTCAGTAAAATATCAGACCTCTAGCCAACATAACTATAATGGTAATTTTTTTTTTGAGTGTAGATCAGCCTGTGAGAAAGAGAGCTTACAAAATATCTTTAGCTTAGGGTAATGGGCACTGGGTTGGGAGTCAAAAGACTGAAGTCAAGTTTAACTTCTGCAGACTGCTCTTTATATTTCTGTGTAGGGGTGGTGAAACCAGGAGGTGGTGGAAGCTAATGCCCCAGCAATAGAAATATTGAGGGGGGAGGGGGGCTGATCTATGTTTCCATCCCACAATATTTTTTCTGTACCTGAGGAGGGTGAGAGACGGGACAGCCCAAGTTCTTCTATTTGCCTGGCCCCCAGTTCCCTTGGCTGGGGAAGGGGCAGCAGGGCACAGCTGTGTCATTTCAGGGATGTGGGGATGGGCTGTTTCCCTTCTAGGGCAGGAACTGCTGCCAAAGCAACAGATGGGTGAGGGCAGGGAGCTGGCTGCTCTAAGTGCCTAGGGTGGGGGGGAGCAGGGACTGCTTCCTCAGCCTGCTGTGTATCTCTAAGGCAAGGTGAGTGCCTGACCTGCCACCCTGCTCCACCCCCACAGCTGCCAGAGCACCGGGCACTGCCCAAGAGTCCTCTGCACCCTAGGCTCCTCAATGCACACCTCATCCCCCAAACTTCAGCCCTCCTCATTTGCAATGAGCTTCTGCCACCTCTGTTTCTGTGCATTCTGCAGCCCTCATTATTGAGCCAAGTGTCATACCCTACCTTAGGAAGCAGTCAAGTATTATTACCTACATTGTACAAATAAATTAACTGAGGGTGCCCACAGGTCAATTCTGGCTGAGCTGTGAACAGAACCTAGCTCCTCAGTATCACCAATTGAAGTCTCATCCACTTAGCCACTCTTTTTCAGAGCTAACATACCAGATGACTGGCTACACGGTCTCTAACCACTAGACTATCCTCTCCCCAGAGCTGGGAATGGAACAAGTTTTATAGTATAAAAACATCATCTGTCAGTGATGATTGTCTCTCAGTAGTTGTGTAATCCATTGGCAAAATGTATTGTCCCCTTCTAGTTGCTACTCTGTACAGAAGATCACAGCTACTTCCTTTTGCTTAAGCAACGTGAATCTGCTGGGAATCTGAAGGACTAAAGTTTAAAGACTGCTGATGAACTATGTGTGAAGTCCTTGTGGCTATGAGTGACTTTTTTAAAAAAGGGTTTATTTAATCCACACAGTGAGGAAAAACAGGCTTGATAGTCAAAGACCATTCTCTATTATTTATGGTATGATGTGCAGCAGATCATAGGTTTTTCCCCATTGTATTAATTTGTCACACATTTCAGTTGCTTGTGTGATATGTTGGCAGTTTTGAAGGTTGTCAATGGAACTTTTTTGGCTGTTCTCAGGCACTTCTGACCAGTGCGAACACAACAGTTCACATGGACTTTGCTTTAGTCCATATATATATATATATATTGTGTAAATTAAATTATTTAAATTGATATCAAGCACTTTTATCTTCTTTCTGCTGTTCTGTCTCAGAAATGTTGTTGAATAATTTCTTGGGATGTTTCGTCTTAATTTTTACTTTCCATTACCATAGTGTAATATTACTGGAAAGCACCAGAAAGTGCTTTTGCAGAACTTGTAAGACTTCCTGTTTAATTGAATGAATAAGCAGAGCTGGAAGAAATGGTTTCTGTTAAGTGTTATGCAATTTTTTTCTAAGCAGCTGTTTGTATCTCATCCATGTTTGTTTACTGATCAGGGCCAGCCCTAGATCAAATGGTGCCTCCGGCGAGGAGCATCTTCGGCACGTCAGTTTTGTTACAATTTTTAATACCTTATTTTTTTTCTCGCGTTGGTAGCCCATTTAATGACTTTGCATGATTTGCACGCATGATTTATCCCCATAATGTAGACCAGGCCTGAGTTAGTGAAGATGGTTCTTTTAGTTGAAACAGTTGACTCATGATGTTTGGGTCCAGTGATTCCAGGTTTAATCCTGGAAGGTAACCAACCCCAGGAGTTCATCACATAATTCATAGAATTACAATAGAATAATGTGGTCTAGGAGCTAGGAACCTCTTAGAATTTAAACTCTGTGACCTTGGCTAAGTCACCTACCAGCTTTGTGCCTCAGTTTCCATCTATAAAATAGGGATAAATATTTGCCTACTTCACAGGGATGGTGTGAGCATAGTTTAATGTTGGAAGCACCTTTTCAAGACAAGTAATATGGCTTTTTGTTCTATACATATGGCTCTGATTATGTAATGTTCTAGTTCTCAGTATTGTTGACTGTAGCAATGTAAACAATTGGAAATACTGATTTTTTTATTTTTTTTATCTCAGTCATGAGCCAAAATTGATATTTTGATTTAAAAATACTTGCAAATAAACTTTAATTGCTGTGATAGTTATTTCCAGTTTCCTGTAACTCGCTCAACTGTAATCTAACTTTGTGATGTCTAAACAATAAAAGTCCTGTTTGGCAAGGGATAAAACAGTTAATGTATTTGTCATTGTTACATCTTTCTCCCAAACCACTCATCTGTTTTTGTCTAACTTCTATATCCACCGAGCCTGGTGTACCTTTCAGCACGTAACTTAGAAATGATAGCATCAGATGGTTCCATGAGGAAGGCTGACAATCACATAAAGATCTCTTTTTTAAATTCCACGAATGGTGCAAAACACTGCGGTATCACAGTTGTAAATGGTAGTGTGTTCAGGCATTTCTGTAGTACATAGTAGTATTTTTAATTATTGTGATTTTACTTTGTGTTTTTGTAATATCCCTCTGACTGAGTTGTTCTAGAAATTCATCTGACCACTCCGCATTTAACCACATTTGATATTGCCCTATTTTTCCAAAACCCACATTCCCATGGGTTCAGAGGGCATGGAGTGAAGAAAACCACTGTTGTAACTTATTGCAAAATCCACTCTTAGTTTGTTTTACGTTGGCCATCTATCTTTTAGTATCCTTGTACACTGACAGACCTCATAAAATTAGTTTTTCTACAGAAGATTCTCAGTCGGCCACAAAAAAAAAAGAAAAAGAAAGTAAAGAAAACCCCAGAGAGGCTGTTTGTATAAATGTCGCAGGAATGTGAGAAGACCAAAATTATATCAGCTGTCTTGGAAAAACAGGTCTATAGAGTAGTAGAAAGAACAGCTGTATGATTTTTCCACAAGCTTGGGACGCTACAGTATCTGAGTTCAATTCCTAGCTCTGCCGCAGATATATTGTGTGAGCTTCAGCAAATTGCTTATTTTCTGTGTTGTAGGCCTCAGTCTTGCCCTGTGTAAACAAAAATGCAATCACGGGAAGAATGGTGATCTTCAGTTACTTAAGTTAACGTCCCCCTACCCTAAATTCAGCTGCAAGTATTATGCACTTTTATCACTGTTCCCCTATCAGCTGTGATATAAAGTGAGGGTAGTATCTACTTCACTGTGGTGTTGTGAGGCTAAATTAATTTTGAGATCCATAGCTGAAAGGTAATTAAAGATCGTCTAGAAATAGTGGGTGAGGATTTTGTTTCACTGCAAGGGGTGCAAATTCATTTCATAGTTAAGGATACACATACTGGACTCCTTCCCCACATGCTATTGCCATATGTGTAGTGCAGTGCCTTGCTCTTCCTCCACCTCCAAAAGTGATCTTTGGTTTTGGAGCTCTTCAACAGGTGACTGTAGCCATGCCTGCTACCAGTTATAACAAAAGTTTTGTATTGACCAGATGTCTTTCATATATGGTATCATTATATAAACTAACTGAAAAGCAATGTTTCTGTAATGGGTCACTGGTAATATAAAAATTATACTAAAAATGCATCCTTTGAAATACTTGCCACTTTGACCGAATTAAAACCACTGTTCTTTATTTATACTTGGATTTTGTGTTTTACTTTTGGTACTGCTCTTTATGGAATGTCCCTCGATCTTGGAAAATGAAAATTGACTAATCACACTCATTTTGGTTTAGTGAGTTTTTTACTTTTTGGTTCTCAAGGAGCAAAATGCTACTGTTGATTCAGTTAATACTCCAGGAGAACAAAACTTTACATGGAGAAATTCTGAAACTGAACAGATTTCCTCTCTCTCTCTCTCTTTGCATGTTTATGCGCTACCCTACAATAACCTTAGAGCTGCTGCATCCCACCACACGAACTACCCTACAAATGACCTTGTGGGTGCTCATGTGACATTTTCTAGTTATCAGGACAGATCTGAGCAAGTAAGTGTTTTCCTGCCAACAGTGTTCTGTTATTAAACTATATACATGCTGCTATTTCCTCTGAGAAATATTTAATTCATTTTTAATCAAAATGATGTTAATACTTCTTTACTCATTCATAGGGCTGTAACGGAGATATCTTCCTGTTACCTACAGTATTATCAAGCCTAAATGTTCAAAAATCCTGAATCAGATCCCTAACTACCTCCTGATTTTAATTAAAGAGTGTTTCATTTGTATTTTTTTACTTGCCTTCTGGCTTTTGAGCTTTTTACAGTGCATTTGAGTCATGGTTTTGTTTCAAGCTTTTTCTCTGTAACCATGGAAGTTATTCATTTTATCGATTTTTTTATATGACAGTACAGATTCTCTTGTAATTACAAGACTCCAGAAGCATGTGAGACGCAGCATTGCCAACTATGACAATTTTATGATGAATCTCCTCTTATACTCAGATTGTAAGCACTAAGCAATATGTTTGTCCAGTGCCTGGCACAGTGGGACATGGCACCAGGTGCTTAGGCATGTTGTGAAAAGGCCTTTAATGTAAGTTGTCCAGAGTAACAAGTACAGTTCAGGCTTTTAAATAGAACTGTTTATGCAAGGCAGCAAAAATTGGAAACACACAGACTGGTACAAACTGGATTGTTAAGGTTTAAATAACTGTGGGTGAGAAGGGGTCTTTAAGTCTCTGGCAAAGTAATCATAGAAATGTAGGGCTGGAGGGGACCTCAAAGTCATCAAGGCACACCTCCTGCAGTAAAGCAGGATCAAGTATCCCTAGACCCTCCCTGACAGGTATCTGTCAACCTGTTCTTAAAAATCTCCAATGACAGGGATTCCACAGCCTCCTTTGGAAGCCTATTCCAGTGCTTCACTACCCTTATAGTCACAAATTTTTTCCTAATATCTAACCTAAATCTCCCTTGCTGCAGCTTAGGCCAAGAAGCAATGGGCTTATCTTCAGCGGACATGGAGACCAATCGATCACAGTCCTGTTTATAACAGCTCCTAACCTATTTGAAGACTATTAGGTCTGTCCTCAGCCTTTTTTTTTCTGAAGACTAAACATGACCAGTTCTTTTTAACTTTTCCTCGTAAGTCAGATTTTCTAAATTTTTTGTTGTTGTTGTTGCTCTCCTCTGAACTCTCTCCAGTCCACATTTTTCCTAAAATGTGGTGCCCAGTATCAGACACAATACTCCAGCTGACACCTCACCAGAACTAAGTCAAGGAAGACCTCCCATATGACACTCTGTCAATATACCCAAGAATGATTATTAACCTTTTTTGCAACTGCATCACATTGTTGACTCATTCAGTTTGGGAACCAGTATAACCTCCAGGTCCTTTTCAGCAGTACTTCCACCTAGCCCGTTATTCCCCATTTTGTAGCTGTGCATTTGATTTTTTTTTCCTTTCTAAGTGCAATACTTTGCACTTGTCTTTACTGAATTTTATCTTGCTGATTTCAGACTATTCCTCCAATTCATTAAAGTGGTTTTCGAATTTTAATTCTGTCCTCTAAAGTGTTTGTTGGCAACCCCTCCCAGCTTGGTTTCATCTGCAAACTTTATAAGCATACTCTCTGCTCCATTATACATGCCATTAATGAGAATATGTTGGCATGACAATAAACTGAAAGATTAGAGAAATGGGAGGAAATGTTTATAGTTTAAAATAACTGAAATATCTGTTGATTAGTTAATGTTGACCAACTGAGATTGCTACCCCGTACTGCATATTGACTGTGTGGGTTGGCATGGTTACTAAATGTGAGGAGGAGGGATACATGGACTGGAAGGTTCCCACTCCAACTGTCTCCTAGTAGCATAGTGTATTGCCACTCTTACTTCTGCACTGCTGCTGGTGTCAGCACAATCTTCAGAGCTGGGCGTCTGGCCAGCAGACACCGCTCTCCAGCAACCCAGCCCTGAAGACAAAAAAACAGAACCACTGAGTTACAAGAAATTTGCCACATACGGTCACATCACAAGATTAGGGGGGAAAAAATTCAACTGCAAAACACTATAGAGAACAACATATCTTCCTGTACATTGTAAAAGGTGCCACTTCCTAGAACTTGTCTCTTTTATCTGCTCTAACCAGCTGGTTTAATAGATTATTATTAGGGTTGAAAGGGACCTCAAGAGATCATCTAGTCCAACCCCCTGCTCAAAGCAGGACCAATCCCCAAATGGGCCCCTCAAGGATTGAGCTCACAACCCTGGGTTTAGCAGGCCAATGCTCAACCACTGAGCTATCTACCTGTTACAATGGCATGAGGAAGTATCATTTATAGATTTCCTTTCCTTCTTGGTGGTCTGTTACTGCAGAGTTAATACTTGAAAACAAACAAACATGATAAAGACTTATTTTATCCATTTTGGTTTTGTATATGTAATTTACTTCCTATTGTTTTACATCTAAAACAGCAGTATACTCTTTCACACATTCCTGTAAAATAGGATGGACGCTGCTTCATCTACTATAGGAATTTCTACTATCCATAGCTATCAACAGGACTCTTTTTGTTGCATTTTACATATCCATAGCTATGGAATTAGTGTTGCAAGAAATTAAGGCTTAAACTATATTCACAATAACCAAACAGAACACAGAACATTGTTATAATTGTATAATTTAGCAACATCTGGGTTGGCTAAAAATATATAAACAAGTGCAAAAACTGTGCTATAACGGATATACATTTTGAACTTGGGCATACATTGTCTGCTATTAAATAGTCTTTACAAAAATAATTTGATTAACCTAATCAGTATTGCAAAAGCTGATTCCAGTGCTTATTCTGAAGAAATTATCTTTATTAGGAATTTATCTGTAGGAAAATTACTCCTGTGCAAACCCATACATTGTAGCTTTAACAATATTGCACATCTGCAATGGCTGTCTGGGAATCAGCAAGAAAACATGCTTTATCTCACAACACGTGCTATACATAGCCAACAGGAGTCTGCCATATGTGATTTTATTTCAGGATACAAAGACTATATGGTAGAACATAGAATCACTTGTTATTCCTCATAACAGAAGCAAAACATTAAAATGTTTGTAGACAAATCAATACAACTATAGAGCTGCTCTAAAACTCTGAACAGCTGAGCTATAGCAGGAGCTGGGGATAGATCTTGCAACCTTCATGAATTCAATGGACTTGGGTGCTGGGGGTGCGGCAGTTCCTCCTGGCTTGAAGTAGTAACAATACCTAAATACATGGTAATAGCTATCAGGACTCCCACTATAAAAATTGTTCCAGCACCTATGCAATGGGATTAACTTACGAGTAAGGACTCCTTGCAGAGTAAAGATTTCAGGATCAAATCTGTGGCTCCTGCTGATAGGTTTCTGAAGGCTCCCAAGAATAAAGTAAGCGAAAGAGAAAACCCAGAGAGAGAGAGAGGAGGAGATGGACCCATCTTGTGCTAGTGGAGAGAAGCTGAGAGTTAGCAGTCACTGATAAAATTGACTGTGATTTCAGGCATCTAATCTGAGGTGTATGTCTGAAATTATTTGTAAAATACACAAAAACAATGAGCAACTCCTGGTCCCCTAACCTCTGCACTCATGTGGGGAAACTGACCTGGATGCACAGAGCACCTGGCATTGCTGCTCACTCCCCCCCCTTGAATGTTTCTGCGTGCCCCACCAGGGGGCTGGGAGAGGGAGAGTGAGCAGCAACACCAGGTGCTCCGTGTGTTCAGGTCAGTTTCCCTACTTTGGCTACATAAGGGGAGGGCAGGAGAGCAGCTCCTGATGCCGCACAGCCCAGGTGGGAAATGTGACATGAATTCACAGAGCATGGGGCATTGCTTCTGGCTCCCACTGTCCCCTACAGGGGTGTGGAGAACGTGTGGAGGGGGGAACAAGCAGCAATGCCAGGCACTCTGCGCATCACTGCTTGCCCCCCAAAGTTCCTCCATGGGGAGGAAGCAGGAAGAAATCTGAGTGACCCCCATGCGTTTCTCCTTCCCCCAAATTCTGCCCATATGCTTCACTCCCTGCTCTCAGTCACTGCTGTGGGTGTTCCCCTGCTTGCCGGGAGTGCACACCTCTGCGCTGCATACAGTGGTCCCCTGACCACGGAGCTCTGGGCAGTTGCTCACAATGCTCACCCTTAAGCCCAGCAGCCCTGCTAGTGGTTTTCCACTTTTGGTGCACAGACCATGTCTAAGATTTCTGAACGAGTGCAACCTCCATTTGAAATTGTTTAGGGATCCGCAAATGAGAAAAGGTTGAAAACCGCAGCTGTACAGCAGAAATGGTTTGTGCTGCCTTTAGCTAATGAAAGGGTTGGCAGGCTAAGGGGAAGGTTTTCCCTATACCCGCTGGGTGTACACTCCCCCTCAGATTTGTCCAACTTCCCCCCGCACCCGTTGTCAACTAATTGTCTGCAGTGTTGCCAATTTAGTCATTGATTGGAAATCTGAATTGAAATCAAAACACTAATACATACTTTTAAAGCATATATAGCAGTGGTCACGAACCCGTAGATCATGATCACATGGTCAATCCTGGAGCCTCTGCCTGTCGATCGTAATCTCCAGCCGCTAGAAGTCTGGCAGCGCAGCAGGGCTAAGGTAGGCTTCCATTGGCCGAGAATGGGGAACTGCACCGAACAGGAGCTGCAGGGCTGGTGCTTGCAGGCAGGAGCAGCGCATGGAGCCATGTGCTTCTCCCCCCAGGGGCCGCAGAGGTGTGTTGGCCACTTCTGGGATCAGTGTGGGGCTGGGGCAAACAGGGAGCTTGCCTTAACCCCACTGCACCACTGCTTGGCAGGAGCCTTCACCCCAGCCCTGCGCCCCCTCCTGCACCCCAAATCCCTTCCCATACCCTGCGCCAGCCCTGATCCTCCTCCCAGAGCCAGCACCTCATACCCCCTACTGCACCCCAACACTCTGCCCCAGAGCCCACACCCCTTCCTGCACTCCAACACTCTGCCCTGGCCTGGAATCCCCTCCTGCACCCAAACTCCCTCCCAGAGCTTACACCCCTCACCCCTTCCTGCACGTCAACCCTCTGCTCCAGGCTCAGCCTGGAGCCCCCTCCCACACTCTGCACCCCTCAGCCCGAGCCCAGAGACTGTACCCCCCGAGCCCCAACCCCCTGCCCCAGTGAAAGTAGGTGAGGACGGGGGAAAGTGAGCGACGGAGGGAGTGGGGGATGGAATGAGCAGGGTGAGGCTTTGGGGAAGAAGCGGGGCTTTGGGGAAGGGACAAGGTAGATCCTGGGTTGCACTTAAATTCAAAATGTGATCTTGTGCATAAAAAGGTTGGAGACTACTGATATACAGTATATGATAAAATACTTGTACCTGAAAAACTGTAATATGTTTGAAAGGTATGAACAAATACTAGCTTCCTTACACAGCTGCTGTTGTTTTTTGACAATGTCGGTGCATTTGTTTTGGTGATGTTGGCCAACCTTATAATTTCAAATTATGATTTGTAAGCAAAATCTGAATGAGCGGGGAGGGGGCAAGGGCGGGGAGTGGAGGGAAGTCTTCAGGACCAGACTGTATTTACATAAACACACTTACTCTGTCTAGGTATCCAGCAGACAGAGCTGTGTTGCCCACATAATCAATTTTGGATGGTGTTGGGTTACAAATCACTTTAGTATTGAATATGGGGGTAATGAAATGTTGTTATCTTTATTGTATGAGTAAAGGGCAGCAGAACTGTACCTAGCCTGCCATGATTAAGGAGGTCAGCCTGGGCGCTTAATTTTTGCCAAGTCTGAGCCCCCGGCACATCTAGGCTTGGCAGTTCATAGCCCTAGGACCTCTGGGCTTGCCACATTGGTTATGAAAGTAAAAAACTTGCTCAAGCCCTGGCACCTAATAGCTTGAGCCCTGGCACCTCTTTCATTACAAATTAAGCACTGGTCACTCTCAACTGAACTGCATTCACTAAGCAAGGGGTTTGGATGGCAGATCCTAGTGGAGAGAGAGAGAGAGGGTGGACAGGTGTTTTGCTTGGTGGTGTGAGCTCTGCCTAAGAGTCACAGGCGTTATTTGACCTGCCCCCATCCCCAGTTTAAAGATAGGGCTGATTAGGCTCCACTGAGAGTTTTTTGTTTTAAGTGACCACTAGAGCTGAAATCACTAATAATTAGGTCTAAGTGCTTAGACCTGCTGCAGGACAGCGTTTCTCTGGAAGACCCTGCCCAGCCTGCACTAGCAGTGAGGTTCCCCCAGAGAGCTGAAATTGCTGATTGCTGGGTGGAACCTCAGGAGACTGACTCACCAAGGTCACAGTGGCAGGTGCCAGAGAAGGTGATGGGGCAGGGTCTTCGGTGATGGAGCAATGTAGTTAAATGAGCATGACGAGCAGCGGCCAGAGCAAGCAGCGAGTGGCTGGAGGAACGAGCAAGGTGCCTTCACCTCCCGATCTGCCAGAGTGGGAGGTGAAATCACGCAAAAGCACATCTAAACTGTGGGTCTCCCTTGACCAAGGACAACAACTATATGTGGGGGGCAGTGGAGGGAGAAGGAAGAGGCATGTTAAAGGAACATTTATTTGTTGGACTATATTTTAGTGACTTTGCTCCAGAATGCTACATTTGTGACTAGGAAACATATAAATATACATTTCCTACAAGGCCAAGATTTTCAGAATGCTTTATTTGACAAGATCAGGGTTTCTCAAACAAGGGTTGCGGGCCAATGGGGGCTGCTGAAGCAGCGGCCAGTAAATCCCTCGGCCTGCACCACTTCCAGCAGCTCCCATTGGCCTGGAGCAGCAATCCATGGCCAGTGGGAGCCGCGATCGGACACGGCAGGTAAACACACTGGCCTGGCCCGCCAGGGGCTTTCCCTACACAAGCGGCGACCCCTGTTTGAGAAACCCTGGACAAGATCATTATCACATATCATCGCTGTCTCAAGAGGTCATTATCTTGGGGAGTTTCTGTACTAAATATTTTTATTTTATTATATATTACAATTACTTTTTGCATAAGAACATAAGAATGACCATACTAGGTCAGAACAATGGTCCATCTAGCTCAGTATCCTGTCTTCAGACAGTGGCCAATGCCAGGTGCTTCAAAGGGAATGAACAGAACAGGGCAAATATTGAGTGATTAATCCTGTCATCCACTCCCAGCTTCTGGCGAAAAGAGGCTATGGACACTCAAAGCATGTCGTTGCAGTCTGCTAATAGCCATTGATGGACCTATCTTCCATGAACTTATCTAGTTCTTTTTCGAACCCCGTTATAGTTTTGGCTTTCACAACATCCCCTGGCAATGAGTTCCACAGGTTGACTGTGTGTTGTGTGAAGAAGTATTTCCTTTTGTTTATTTTAAACCTGCTGCCTATGAATTTAATTGGGTGACCCCTAGTTCTTGTGTTATGTGAAGTAGTAAATAACACTTTCTTATTCACTTTCTCCAGATCAGTCAAGTGTTAGAAGAAGGAGCAGGACGGATTTGAGTTTGGGCTTCTTTATTGTGATACTTGTTCCCCTCAACCCAATTGTCAAGTAAGCACTGGATTAGTTAAGCACACTCTTTTTATTTAAGTTAGTATGTAAACGCTCACATCTGTTACAACCCCTCAAAACCCTTATTAAGTAATAGAAACACCCATACTATGATTATACCCACCCCTATTGACTGATTACAGCATACGCTTATTATACACACATTTTTACCTTGAAAATACATGTCTTTGCAGTAATTGGTTGTCACAAGTTCCCTTAATCAACAGTTCTCTGGGGAGGGAGGAAGGGGCAGTGAGCAGTTCTCGTTTATGTAGCTGGGAAAGGAAGGGTTGGGGAGATAACACTTCTTTACACAAAGGTATCCTTTAGACAACTACATTCCTTATGCAGCTGCAACATTTATTTATCCCCCAAAAGCTGAATGGGAGAGTGAGGGATGACACTTACCTATCAAGCGAAGAAACAGTGCCCGCCTGTGCCTCTACTTCCTAATACCATACCAGCACATCAGCAGTCTCCCTGGTCTCTGCTTAACCCTTACATACCCCAACATCAAGATTTTATAGATCTCTATCATATCCCCTCTTAGTGGTCTCTTTTCCAAGCTGAAAGTCTCAGTCTTTTTAATCTCGCCTCATATAGAAGCTGTTCCATTACCCCTAATCATGTTAGTTGCCCTTCTCTGTAATTTTCCTACTCTAATATATCTTTTTTGAGATGGGGCAACCAGAACTGCATGCAGTATTCAACATGTGGGCATACCATGGATTTATATAATAAAGGTGGAGGAACTTGGTTTGCCAGACTGATCAGCAAACCAGTGCTGACAACCTATGTGAAAAGGCTGCAAAACACCAAGCCTCTGGACTACATAGACTTTATAAGCCAGTCACTGTCAAAACCAATTTTAGAAATACTTTATGAGCTTGTTAAGAATGCTGGAGAGACAACACAGTTTATGTAAACAAACATGGCTGTCACATCATACTTTCTATTTAAGCGAAAGATACCAAACACTACAAACTGGAGGCTAACGTTAAGTGTATTGTCACTTGTTAGTTGGACCCTGGTTCTGACCAAGCCCGGCAAATGCTCACTATCTTTCTGCAAAAAACTCAACGGACTTGTTAGAAGCATATAGTGCAACAGTGAAAGACTCACCAGTTAAAAAAGTGAAGAACTCTGTCACCACATTCAGAAAATGTGCATACATGGCTGACGAAGGCACCGATGAAAACTGGCACCAAGTATTAAGTCACTGCATACATTATCTTGATGTCAGTGATAGGTCAGTATATGCATTTCTAGATGTTCAGGTTATAGATGACACATTGGTTGCATCTGTAACAACCCACATCTTAGAGTTAAATGCTTGTAAACTGAACCCCAGACAGATGGCTGCTTGTGAATTTGATAGAGTTTCAAACGACTCTGGAAGATACAGTGGAGTAAAAGCTTTGCTCAGAGAAAAGTGTAACCCTAATCTCTCCTATACACACTGCAGAGGCCATCTACTCCAGCCAACACTAATATGAGCTGCAGAATCTTCAAAAGACATTAAAAAAACATATTTAATTTCTTCATATACTCTCTTCTTCAGCAAGAGTCCAAAAGGACTGAACGTCTTGGAAAAAACAGAAGATACGCTGGGGCTAAAGTTCAAATAAGTCCAACCTAAGAAAACCCGCTGGCTTTCTCATAAGTGATCCTTGGCTGTTGTCTTAAAATTACTGAAACCATTATTATTGGCTTTGGAAAGTATCAATCGAGTAGTGAGGCTGGTGGACTACTTTTGCTACTACATTCAGGGTACGTGTACACTTACGTGGATCGACGCTGTGGTGATTGATCCATTGACGCTCGATTTAGTGGGTCTAGTGAAGACCTGCTAAAATGCCTGCAGATTGCTCTCCCATCGATTCCAGTACTCTATTGGAATGAGAAACATAACGTAAGTTGACAGGAGAGTTTCTCTTGTTGACCCAGTGCGATGCAGACACCGTAATAAGTCGACCTAAGCTGCATCGGCTCCAGCTATGTTATTCATATAGATGGAGCTGCATAAGTTAGGTTGACTTAACCCTGTAGTGTAAACCTGCCCTTAGAAAGGACAATTGACATTCTCTCTCTTGAAAGTCTACTGTTGAAAACACTGAGGTCATTAAACAATGCCATCCAGGCATCCGCTACAACAGTAGTAGATCTTTGTCCAGTAATAGAAGCTACACTTGGATCAATCAGAGAGAGAGAGCTATTGAAAAAGTACTGGAAGAAGCAAAGACTTCAGTTCAGAAACTGACTAATTAAAGCACTTATATTGATTCCTTAAGTGAAGAGGACAAGAAACATTTGTTGAGCCAGCTGAAAAAGTACAGAGAGTTTATTCTTATAAATCTACAATAGCAACCTTTGGATTCTACTGAATCTTTACATAGCTTTTGCAGATGCCTGTCTGATAAAACACTGCCAGTTTCATGGAGTGGGAGACTACCAGCAATGGGGCTGCTATATGATCAGGAAGAATAAAGAATTTGAACACAGAGTTGAATATCATACAACAAACAAATGAAGATTTGACTTCAGCTTTTTCTTTTATCATCACTAGTGGCTCAGCCCAAACTTTGTATTATGTTTCCTATGATGAAGGAAGTAGGAATTTATCTCTTGCTACTTCCAGTCCCAATAGCTACAGTTCAGCATTCTTTTTCCTCATTACTTATAATTTTGTGTTCTGAAAGGAGAGACTTTTTGCCTGATCATGAGCAAATCATGAAGGACTGGAAGTACTGGACACATGAGAAGCCCCCAAAGCTGAATGCCCTGCATTTGATAAGTTCGTTAATAGAGTTGTGCAAAAGCAGAAGAAGAAACCAAGAAAGATGTAGCTCTAGTGCTTCATTGGCGGCTTGGCTTTGTGTGCTGATTTTAAAACATGAGTTAAACCTAATAAAATGCCCCTGATATATTTTTCAGTTTTTACTAGGGTGCCATAAAGCGCACCTTTGCCCTCATGATCTGACTGTTCATCAGCTGCCAGTCCCACCTCTCCTGTAGATTGAAACACCCCCACCTAATTTCAGTTCCTGGGGAAAACTGCCACTAACCAGACTCCTCCACCCCTGGGCCTCTGCCCACCTTCTCACAGTGATCAAGGGGCCCACGACACCGTCTTGTCACGCCCCGCCTGCAGCTACTCCCAAGCGGCTCAGGCACGGGGAGACGTGGGTACTACCAGGCGAGCCCCTGCTCTGCTGCACGGTGTCCGGGCCGCCCGGCTCAAAAGTGCTGTTCCTCCCTCCACGCCGCATGGGGGCGCCCCAGGCGGGGTGGGCGTTGCCGGGGACGCCGCTCTCTGAGGCAGCGCCGCTCGTTGTCACTCCCTGGCAGCGGCGAAAGGGAAGGGCGGCTGCAGCCGCAAGGGCTGCCGGTCCAGAGGCGGTGCGGGGGCGGCCGGGGGCCCGGACCTAAGATGGCGGCGGCGTTGGTGGGGAGGAGGCGGGGTTGGCGGCCGCGGACGTGCGGGCTGTCGCGGGGTGCGGGCGGGACGCGGCTCTGGCCGGGCTCGCAGGGCGGATAGAGCGGAGCTAGCGCGGCGGAGTGGGGCCGCTATGGGCTCCCAGGCGCTGCAGATCCTGCGCCAGGGCGTGTGGGCGGCGCTAAGTGGTGGTTGGTATCAGGACCCGCACCAGGGTGCCGGGGTCAACGCGCTGCACCTGTACCTGTGGCTCTTCCTGCTGGGCTTCCCCTTCACTCTCTACATGGTGAGTGCGGCCCCCACCCCTCCCTGCTCGCGTGCGGGGCCGTGGCTGCGTGTGCGTGGGGCGCTCCCCTCTGTTAGGGCTCCCACCCCACCCCGGGGGCCGGGGCCTGCTCCTGCTCCCCCTCCCCCTGGGCTGAATCCGAGCCAAAACCTTGTGAATACCCCAGCGGATGCCTGGGGGTGGACGGCCCTGCCCTGCCAACTCCTGCGGGGCCCTGGCTGTTTAATTTTATTTATGATTAAAAGCCCGGGGGAGGAGAAGAAGAGACGAGAGAGACCACGTGGATTTACTTTAAACTTCCTGCTTTTTCTGTGGTAGCCAGAGGCAGCGAGGTGCTCTTCTGTGCCAGCCTGGGCAATAAGGGCCTGAGTTTCCTATAGCTACCATAGAAATGTCAAAGATGAGACAGAGTCCTTAGGCTTGTAATGCACATCTGAATTGGTTTAAAGTGATGGTTGCTGTTATAATGGCCTAGAATAAAAGTTTTATATATTGTAAATTCCCACAGTTAGAGCAGCAGACTGGGGCTAAGGAAGCCTGGCTTCTGTTTCTGGGTCAGCTTCTGGCCTGCTGTGGGAGACCTTGGGCAAGTCACTTCACCTCCCTGTATCATAGTGTTCCCCATCTGGAAAATGGGAATAACATGGTTTATTTCCTTGTTAAAGTACTTTGATTAAAAGTGCTGTATAAGACCTAGGTGGTGGTGGTATTATTATTTTATTTTCACATAAACATGTGCTTGCAGTCTATGTCCCCAGGAACCTTTGGATAAGACCTTGGCCATAGTTTTGTGTGGTCTAATTGCAAAGATTCTGTGGCTCATCTCTTAAAATTAGAGGATAAGCTTCAAAGATCATAGTCTAAAGGTCTATTCGTATATTGTGTGCTCTGTGTGCTGTCTGCTCTCCTGTCTTGACTATGTTGTAATAGTAAGGGAAGGCATACTTATGCCTTGCAGCTTGTAAGGTACTTTGGGATCCTCGGGGGGTGGAATTGGTGCTGTAGGAATATAATCTGCTATTAAAAGTACCTTTCGATTTAGCATCTTGTTTTGATTTTAGTTTTTTTAAAAAGACTGACTTGCAAACCCAAAAGCTTCTCTTAATTTTTGATGATCCTTTGTGGGTTCCCCTTTGCCTTCCATTCAAAAAAAAAACCTTTCTATATGTTGTGTTTGGGTTGTGGGAAGGAGGGCAGGTAGGCAGGCAGTGTGTAGCTTCCAATTGTACATTACTCACCACTTAATCTTTTAGCATCAAATTCTGACTTGCATGTCATGTGTGAAACAAATTAATATTTCAACTCATGGACTTCTCAACAGTTGTACAGTGTGATCACTTAGGTGTTACGTAATTGATTTCTGGCAGTCAGATCTAATCTGCAAGTGTGGGAAATCAAGATGCTTTGACAACTTAAAGCAGAAGCTGACTTGTGAAAAATGCATGCGGATTAGTGAATGAGTCCCCAGGGTAAAACCCTGTGTGAGTTTGTAAGGGGAGGAGAACTAGAGGGTCATAGGTAAGGCTATAACAAACACTACAGCTTGGTGGAGGAGGAGGGTAGACTCAATATCAGTAATTAGAATATATTAAGAAAATTACTGAAGTGGAGGAATCATGTAAAATTTTACAAGACTACAGCCCTTTGAAATTACCTGCCCTTTTGTATTTTGGTGTTCTTTGGAAAGTGAAAATGGCTTTGCACGTTATTGAAAAATAATACATTCCTGGCAGGGAAACAAGAGGCTGTTAATTAACAGCTGCCTCTCTTTTAAAAAAAACAAAACAAAACACCAAAAATCTACAGTGTGTAATAGATGAGCAGTCTAATCCAGTTTACAGCTAAATGGATGCTATATTGGGAATCTGTTTTCATGTAAAGGCAGGAAGATCCTTTCAGAGTCTTCTGTTGAGGTGCGGCTTGTTGGAGTTTGTTCTGTCCTTCATTTTTATGGTAATTTCCTATATCCAGTCATGCTTGACAAAATAGCTTATTTAATTAGTAGCATCTCTAGGGCTTGCCATAAACAGTGTAACAAACAGCAAGATGTCCATTCAGAAAACTCCTTTGGAAAGAATCTTCTCTGTCCTTTTCTGATAACTGATGAAATTGGAGTCACTTGAATCTTGTGCAGCTTTTGCAGCAGGAGTTGATGCTTTAGGGGTCTTTGTCTTGAGTGAAACTTTAAGCACTATTTCTGCCTATCTGTGTGCTTTGATACAGAAGGAAAAAGTAGGCAAAAAACAAGCTGTTTCTTCTTGAGGTGATTAGAAAAAAAATTCTCCATTGCCCTGGGCAAGCAAAAGATGCAACAACAACATGCCAAATGCTCCAAGAATAAGTAGGAAGATTAGTCACAAGTTAATGCAGATTGAATCATATTTGGCTGTTTTCCCTTTTCCACCCTTTGCCATTTTTAAGTGTTGTCTAGACATAAACTAAACAGACAGAATGATTATGGTCATCTTATTCCTGAATGTTTCCTTTTATTTTTTTTAACATCATTTACTGTTGGTTTTCTGGAACTGTATCTTTGCAGGAATTGCACAGTTAAGCAACATTGTTAAATATCCCTGGAGGAAGCCAGGTTTTTTTTGTTTTGTTTTGTTTTGTTTTTGTTTGTTTGGAGTGTGGCTTATAACTGTGTGTAGGAGAGGATTTCTAAACTAGCTTCAAAGTAGTTTTTGCTGACAAACAGCCTGTTATTTTTAAAACAAAGATGTCAAATGCTGGGAGATCTTATTACATTTAACTTTGTAAAACATCATATATTTTCCCACAGTAGGAAATTCTAGGAACAAATTCCCACATGTTTTTGCTGTGTTAGGGTAGCAACGGTTGGGACTTATTTCTAAAATATCCTGTAGTAGGAAGGCCACAAAGTCCCTTCAGTGCTTTGCTTGTAGCAAGCTCTTTGAGGGTAAAGGCGACTTAAATTTTATAATTGTTACATTCAATTGTAACTCAGTTTTTAGGCAAGAAATACTTTATTTGAGCTGATAAACCTTGTCCTTCAAACTAGTAAGTTAAATATACCTGCATTGTCTAAAGATATAGTTTGTTGTACCAAAAGTCTGTGGGAGTGTTTCAGTTGCTTTAGCAGCAGCTGTTAATATATTCTGTTCCCAGAGATGTACACTCAGTGATCAGTACACATACAGAAGAAAACAAAACCATGTTAATTTTGACTCTGTTAGATTCCTATGCTTCAATCTAAGTATATAGGCCCATTGACCCATGCTCCCTCCTGGAGACACCACATGAGGCAGGAACCTTCACCTACTGGAGTAGAGAGGCTGGTAGGGGTCAAAGAGGGCTGGGCTGGGCTCCCTAGCAGCCCACCTCCTTCACCCTCTTCCCCCAGGGCACCAGAGACAGGAGCTCTTCAGACTTCCTGACAGGTGGAGACAGTGGAGCTGTGCCACTGCAGGATTTTAAATGTATACAAGCTCTGAGGCACAGGAAGGGGAAGTAACTTGTCACAGCATGATCTAGCAGGATATGCCAGAGCCAGGAGTAGAACCCAAGTCTCTTGAAATAACTCTTATATAAATGCTAACTGTTATTCCAGTAAGTATAGTATTCAAATGACTGCCCACATTATTTTAAACTCGCCACTCCCCCATACAAAACAAAACAAAAAATCACTCAGAAATGAAATAGGGTGAAATCCTGGCTTCCCTGAAGTAAATGGGAGTCTTGCCACTACTTCATTGGAGCCCTTATTCTAAGTGTGGGACATGTTTATGGAATATGTCCATATCTATAATGGCAAGATCTCTTTAGATATCTAGAATCGATATAATAGCTGGTCATACTTTGGTCACTTAAATGTGATTCAGTTTAGAAGTGTGATATGGTAAGACCTTTTTAGACAAATAGGTATGGTTCCATGATTACAGCCAGGAAGCCTAGGCACTGGAGTGCATTTCAATGAGATGTTTTCCCTGAGACCTTGTGCTTGCTTTCTCTAAGTGGTACTTCATGTTTTGTTGTTGTTGTTCCCAACTAGATTTAGTTTTTCAGAAAATCCCATTATTCCTACTCTTTATTGTAACTTAATAGTTGAGGTCATAAATGCATTATACAAAAAGAGCTAGATAAATTCATGGAGGATAGGTCCATCAATGGCTATTAGCCAGGGTGGCAGGGATGATGTCCTTATCCTCTGTTTGCCAGAAGCTGGGAATGGGCGACAGGGGATGGATCGCTTGATGATTACACTGGTCTACAATTTTTGAGAAGTTGTCTGCTTCAGAGATAAAATGTGGTATTTATTATGTATTTTGATGCGCTGAATTCAAATATGACCATTAAAACAACTGGCTACTGTTTCTAAGATATTTAAGTTTTTACATTTTATGTCTATGTATATTGTGTAGATAGTAGAGTTTTAATCATAAATTGTAAAATTGTAACGCTAGGTCTTTCTTGTGTTTATGGTTGCTTTAACATGATATTTCACCTGTTCCTGTTTTATGTAACAATTTAAAATCAGAAAAAAAGGGTTATATAAATAAAATTTATTATGAAACAAGGCAAAAAACTGTTATGTACATAGTTTTAGTCCTATTCAGTGTCTGCGTCGGCGCTTTTTTGGCTGTCCTCTTGTATTCATTAAATGGAGCATCTCTTGTCACTGTCCAGCAATAGTCTGAAGCACTGTGCTCCATTTGCCCTGATAGCCGTTTCTCCATTGTTGCAATGTCCTGGTGAAATCGCTCACCGTCTTGTCAATCTCACTGGCTGCAGTTTGGTGGAAAAAAATCTAGATGAGAGTACAAAAATGTAGCTTTAGGACATGTTGCAACCAAGGCTTTGGTATGCCTTGAGTGAGGTTGTCACCAACAACCTGTAGTGTCTGCCTTGTTGTTTCCAGAGAAAATTTATTGCCATAACTGGAAGGCTTTCTCAAGCCGTCTTTTCCTTGCAACGCAGTCATGGTCAAATGCATCATCTCGAAGAAGTTTCACGAATTTCTGAAGGACCAACAAAGACCCTTCCTTATTCGTAGCTTCCTTAAACCTTTGGAAAATTTTCCACGGAGGACTTGAAAGCTGCTGTGGTTTGTCAATGGCCTTGACAAAGTTCTCAATCAGACCCAGCTTGATGTGTAGGGTGGTTAACAAAATTTTCCTTTGATCAACAAGTGGTGGATGCTGATACACTTTCCTCCCAGGCTCCATGACTGTTGGAGTGGCCATCTTTTTGATGTAGTGGGAATCTCTTGGCACGACATATCTCATTCTCCCCCTGCAAAGAGAAAACAGCAGTACTTTGTGTATCAGTCTGAGACCAAGCAAGAAGAGCAACAACCTCAAATCGCCAACCAAAACTGCCAACTGATGTTTGTCATAGTTTATGCACTCAAAAGTTGTTTCATGTTGTCATAGGTTTCCTTGCCTATGGACTGGCATGACCAACTGGAATTGATGGCAAAACATTTTGCCATTAGCAGCAAAACAGCCTTTAAGAACTCGTGAATCAATGAACAGTCTCCACTCATCTGGATCGTGAACCATGTTGAGGGCTGCCATCACACCATCGATGTTGTTGCAGACTACAAGATCACCTTCCATGAAGAAGAAAGGGAGAAGATCCTTTTGACGGTCATGGAACATCACCTGCCAGGAGACTCCACTGCTGTAGTCTGGAGCCCAACAGCTAGACTAGAGCCAATCAACAATTTTAAGCATCATTTTTGTTCTCGTGACCCAGAATTAGTAAAGTTTGACTACATTTATTTCAGAAGCATTTTGGCTGTAGAGCAGTGTTACCTGTTCTGTTCGTTCCATCTGAGGCGCCTGGCATTGGCCATTGTCAGAGGACAAGATACTGGGCTAGATGGACCTTTGGTCTGACCCAGTTTGGCCATTCTTATACTTAGAGGATGTCTTCTCAGATTTTGAGAAACGCAAATCAAAAACGTGGAATTATCTTGGGCTCAGGCCCAGCTTTTTTTAGTGCTTCATTCTCAGCCTTCTGGCTAAGAGGGGTGAAAATATTATCTATTCTTTAAGCTTTAAATAAAACTGACAACTAGATGCAGCATACAAAGTGTGGGACCTTGCTTCTTGCAATTAATATTATTGCAATGTCTTGTTCTACAGGCTTTCTAAAAACATTCAGTATTGACTCCAGTTTGGCCAAACGTTAACTCAAACTGTAGCACTCAGCATATTACTGCAGAGGAAATGTCATAAACTTCCTCTTAAATCTCCTAGTACACCCAAATGCTTCAAAGTCAGAAGTTCTTAAACAAATATTTTTTCAATTTGGATTGCCTGAAGCCCCAGTAGTGGCCATTCCAAAATGGAGGTAGAAAACTTTATGGAGAGTTGAGCACCCCAAATTTGCATATTGTGTCTAGCTAGTATTAAAATATAAAACAAATTTTTTCTGAGTTGAATTAATTCGTAAATTTAAAAAGCTCTTCTCCACCCTACATCTAATGAACAAGCAGTTCTTGCATTTTGTCTACTTTATCTTTTGATGTATATCCTATCAACAATTAGTCCCTTTAAGAGGCAAGTCAGTTTCTAGTACAGGCTTATGATTTTTACCTGTACCACATACTAGAGCTATAAAAATATTGTAGAATAAGAGAGATGTGTAACAAACTAATGAACAGGATTTCTCTGAGGTTTAAAATGAGATATTTATACAGAAGAGGCAGAGTGACAAAAGCTAATAAAACTAATCTAATCACTCTAAAGTAACACCTTTGTTTCAGTCACAGGTGAGAGAGACGGCTTGTCTACACTGGCAATTTTCAGAGCTTCAAGTTTCTCGCTTGGGTGTGAACAATCCCATTCCCCCAAGCGCAGTAAGTTTCAGCGCTAGAGCTGCACCACAACCACACAAGGCACTTTAAAGCACTGCCGCAGCAGTGCTTTAGCATTGCTAGTGTAGACAAGCACTTAGCTGTGAAGTCATTGTTAGACTTTATCAAAATTTGTTCTCATTATAGGACCATAATGAATTAAACCCAACTGGTAGTCTTCTCAGGAAAGGCCCAGGATTAGAATTAAAATTTTTATTAAAGTTAATGTTTAAAATCAAATTTACACAAGTTAAGAGAGAAGGTACTGTACATCTGGGGTCAGGCTTGGATTATGATCGATTACAAATATCGATTACAAGGTTCACGAGATACATACATAGCACATAACCAACATAGTCTCAGATTGGGGTCCGGGAGTTTTTCAAATGCCAGTGGATAAGTGGACTCGGGTACGCTACCCGTGGAATGTATTTAGAGTCCAAGTCAGTATTGGTGTAGCACATAAGTACATGGGTGGGATGTGTCCCTTGTTTCGTCAGGGAAGGAAGGAAGTGGGTTATTTCCCAGACCGGCGGTCTCAATTATTCAACCTGATACTGGCGGTGTGCCATGATGTGCTCCGTGTATATGCCTCTGGATCACCTGGTGGTGTCGGACACCATGAGCTGTCTCATGAGCCGGCCGTAACATTGACCAACTCTGCATGCTCTTAGCACCGGCTCGTTGTGCGGGTCCCATGCACCCAGGGCTCCCACGACTAGGGCGTGGATCTGGACCTCGTAGCCCTAGGTTGTCGGCCAGTGGGGTGTATTTCAGCACCTTCCGAGCTCGGGCCTCGTGGAAGGCCAGTGACCCATTTTCAAATGGTACCGTGACATCCACCATGAAGATCTTCTTTTCCATGTCGGTCACAACGCTGTCAGGTCGCAGTTGGCTGTCCGTTCCGGGAATAGTACATGTGCTTATAGGTCAAGATGAAGTTGCAAAATCGTGAGTGTGAGATCTGTGCAGGAAGGCTCGTGCAATGCCTGTCTCCATCAAGCATGGCTTTAACCAGTATAATGCATTTTTATGAGCACTGCCGTTCAAACTTTAAGAATTGCTGTACAATGTAATAGTTACAAGATAAAGGATATCTGTGATGATTGGATTCTGTCAAACTGAAATAGACCATCTTAGTTATCACATTTGGTCATGAAGCACAAACTTCTTGTCTTCACCTCATTTCAAATCTGTAGCTTTCTTCCTTGGCTAAATGTGTTTAATCCAGTGCTCTCTGTTACTGAGAAACCTTAAGTTAGTTGCCATACGGGGGCAGAAAAATGGCCCATCTAGTCTAGCATCCTGTCTCTGACTTTGGCCAGTGCCAGATGCTTCAGAGGGAATGAACAGAACAAGACAATTTTGAGTGATCCATCCTCTGCCATCCAGTCCCACCTTCTGGCAGTTTAATGTTTACGAACAGCTGGAGCATGGGGTTGCATCCCTGATCATCTTGGCTAATGGCAAATAGGTACATAAACTGATCTGTTTTTTTTTTTTTAACCCAGTTATACTGTTGGCCTTTGCAACATGGCAATGGCAACAAATTTCACAGGCTGACTGTGCTGTGTGGAAAAAGTACTTCGGTTTTTTTTTTTTAAACCTGCTACCTATTAATTTCACAGGTGACCCTTAGTTCTTGTTTTATGTGTAGGGGATACGTAATACTTGCTTATTCACTTAATCCATACCATTCATGATTTTATAGACCTATCGTATTTTCCCCTCTCCCTCTATAGTTAGTGCTTTTCTAAGCTGATTGGTCCCAGTCTTTTTAGTTTCTCCTAATTATTTTCATTGCCTTTCTGCGCACCTTTTCCAGTTCTGATTTATCTTTTTGTGATGGGGCAACCAGAACTGTACCCAGTTTTCAAGATGTGTGAGTACCATGGATTTTTATAATGGCATTACAATATTTTCTGTCTTATTATCTATCCCTTTCCTAATGGCTGCTAATATGAACCAATAACTTGTCCTCTAATTCAAAGTAGAAAATGAAATGTATTTCCCTGTGGATCCTGCCTCTAAGATTTGTTTGGCTGATCTTTACAGGCCTGCTTTACCGGAAGTATATTTAAGCCTGGCACAGGCACAATTATTTTTTTTTTTTTCCCCCAGGGCTTCAAGAATCTAGCTCAAAAGTCAAGTGTATTGGCTTTGCAAATCTATTTTTATAAGCAGTCTTTTTCTAACTGAACAAAAGCACTGAATTCCATGGCATAGGTTAACTAATCAATTGATATGATAGTGACGTGTTAGTGATTATGATAGCAGCTTAGTTAAAGTATTTTCTTAATAAATTTATTGAAAACACTTAGTTTTAGGCCAAGACATTAAAATTTAAGTTAATTCTTTCTCTTGCCTCCCCTCTCTCCACCCCAACAACCGCCCCCCCCCCTCAGTTTTGGACTTCTACCTAAGTTACTCTGCTCCAGACAAGTTTAAAATATTTTGAGTTAGTAAATCAATTTCACCGTAAAATTTTCTTTTTGACCTGTTTGTTTTGTTTGCAAACATTCAAAGCAAGATTATCAACCACACCTCTAACTCCTGTCTGCTCTAATTGGGACCTGTTGATGCTTGCAGTTACTATTTAAAGTTCTTGTGGCATCATCACCACCAACGTGTATGTAAATGGGAAAAGCTTGTATCTATTCCATTGACTAATTACTTATTGGTAAGAAGTTCCTAACTCCTCTGCTGATTCCAACCCCTCTTACTGCTGCTGAAGTTCTACTAGGTCTGTTAAAGATTTGAAGAGCTTCAGCCAGAGCAACAAGACAAGTTGTAGTTCCTCGCCTCCCAGTTTTTGACTTCTAAGTTACAGAATAACAAGCAAAAGTGACTCTCCAGAGAGGTGAGGGTTGGAAGTGCTGCAGAAGCTGTGATGTATCTCCACTGCAGAGGTATTCTCCTCTGTCTCGTCTCTTTTAAGCATGCTTTAAAAAGTGGTTATCAGGTTGTGCCAGGACTTCTGCCAGCCTCTTACGTTAGACACGGCCTTGAGAGATCGGGTTAAATCTAGAGGAACACCTTTGCTCCTTCAATTAGAGTCACAGTTCCCTGAGACCTTCTGTTGGTCTTTCAGCAAAACCTGGCAAGATCAGCTCTCACTTTTCATCCTTAAGTTGGAATAAGTTGGGAGGAGAAAAAAAAGTCAGGCTCTTTTACACATCAAAATAAAGTGGGTGGTGGTGGTGGGGGTGAAAAATCCTTCCCAGGTCACCTTTGTTGTGTTTCCACTTCCTTCTGGGCATGTATAGCTGTTCCAGCACAAATGTTCCTTGTACCATGAAGTCTTGCAGGTTAATTTCTAGTAAGGCTTAGGTGTCAAGTCTCTATGATATAAACAATCTTTCTGTATAGGCAGGAAAACATGTTAGGCTGCCATGATACTGGTGTCTAGCATGTGGGAGTAGCTGTTGTGTTCTGACTTGATTTGTCAACTTATCTAAACAGGATCTTTTTCCTCCTTCACCCCACTCCCAAAAGTCTTTCCACACTTCACTTGGGGTCACTCATTTTCATTGACTCTAAAGCAAATTGATCATGAGACCTTGCTGCCCAGTCATCTGGACAGTGGATATGGCAAGGGTGGGCAAACTTTTTGGCCTGAGGGCCACATGGGGGTTCCAAAACTATATGGAGGGCCAGGTAGGGAAGGCTGTGCCTCCCCAAACAGCCTGGCCCTACCTCCTATCTGCCCCCTCCCACTTCCTGCCTCCTGACTGCCCTCCTCAGAACCCCGAACCTATCTAAGCCCCCCTGCTCCTTGTCTCCTGACCCCTCCCCGCTTCCGGAACTCCCCCCCCCAACTGCCCCCCTGGGACCTCACCCCCGCAACAGGCTCCCCGGGACTCCTGTGCCTATCCAGCCCCCTCATTCCCCCCCCCCGAACCTCCGCTCCCTGTCAGCTGACTGTCCCCTGGAACCCCCTACCCTTTATCTAACCCTTCCACCCCATTACCATGCTGCTCAGAGCACCAGGGCCGGCAGCTGCGCCAGCCAGAGCCAGCTGCGCCAGCCAGAGCCAACTGCGCTGTCATGTTGCCCAGCAGGAGCTCGCAGCCCTGCCACCCGAAGTGCTGACGGCACGGCGAGCTGAGGCTGCAGGGGAAAGCGGACAGCAGGGGAGGGGCCTGGGGCTAGCCTCCCTGGCCAGGAGCTCAAGAGCTGGGCATGATGGTCTGCTGTAGTTTGCCTGCCTCTGGGATATGGAGTCCCCACTCCATGTCTACTCTTGGCACCCTGTAGTTGATTCCCACCCAAGTCCCCTTTTCAGGTTTGAAAAAACTAGTTGAAACAAGTCTTACATGCTGATATCCTATGTGTGTCTTTTTTATATCAGTTTTGGGGAATGATGAAAGTGTACATGGCACAAATAAAATTCTGTTACTACACTCAATTTTATACTTGTTTGGTGATCTAGTCTTTAACATCTCTTGAATCCACTTCATTTTTTTTTAATTTTCCTTTTGAAAGGCCCTTCCTTCTTCAATGGTGATAGTAGCAGTCTACTGTCCAGTGATAGCAGCTCTCTTCATTGTTCTGAAAATGGTGAACTACCGTTTGCACAGGGCATTGGATGAAGGAGAAATTGTGGAGAGGAATGCCAATGACCATATGGACAGGGGTGCAAAAACTGAACAAGGCAATACTTCAACCAGGAGAACAGACAGCAATGGGCCCAGGTAAGAGAGCTTCATCTGTTTATGTGGTCAAAACTGTTTCTGCATGCACTACTTACTTGTAACAGTAGTCCTCATCAGGCTGATAACCGGTAAATCAAGGTAATGTGAAAAAACTGGGGATATTAGCTATAACTGTAACTTTGGATGTTTCAGGGAGTCAAATGGCTTTTAAAGTCAATCAGGAATAGGGTACCAGATGTCCTGATTTTATAGGGACAGTCCCAATTGTTGGGTCTCTTTTGTATATAGGCTCCTATTTATCCCCCCCGCCCCCTGTCTTGATTTTTCACATTAGCTGTCTGGTCACCCTAATCAGGATCAGCAGTTGCCTGGCATTTTGTGAATTTGAGGGTGGAGTTTAATATGTAACACCGTACTCTCCACTTCCCATCTGGAAGATCCACAAGTTCTGTGCCTCTCATAGTGGCCCTGTTCCCAACTCCATGCAGGGAAACTTTTTGGGGGGGCGATGGGCAGAGGGGGGGCACTGTGTTTAGGTTTGCTCTTAACTGAAGTTCAGAGTAGTGATGGTGGTGCATCTCTTTAGAGAGAGCATCACACTGTAGCTTTCTAGTTTAATAATAGTTCCAAAAATCACCTCCTTTCAGATGTAGAAAATCTGTTAAACACTCAACTCTACCAGTGGATTCTAGATGGCTATAAGGGTATTTAATCAAATGGAAATTTTGGCTAAGGTTCTAATTCTGCAAGTACCTTCTAATGATGATTATACTGAAATGATGTAATGGTCAGGTCATGATTGACAATATTTGGTGTGTATATATGTTACAACTTACAAACATTGGCTAGCTAACCTTCACAACCTCCTTTACAGTTGGTAGGAATTATCCCCCTTCTACAGATATTTGGGATTGGCACATGGGGAGGGGAACTACTTGGTCAAGTAGTAAGTGACTTGGCCTGGACTAAAAATGGAGTCTGCATAAGAGCTGGAATTAAATATCTGGTACTCTTTGATTTAGTGTGCCAAACCAGGCCCCTCTACCCATATGCCCTTTGTTTAAAGGGACAAAATACAATCCAAAAAACACTCTTAATACTTCAGAAATTAACATGCTCTGACCTCCTTCCTTCTGAAGTTTGTAGCTGGTTTTTGCAGACTGGCCCTTTGAGGTGCCTGCTAAATACTGTTTGCGGAAGGTGAGCATGTAGAAAGAAGCCTGTCAATCTGGCCGTATATTTGGTGACAACAGCAGTTTACATCCTGTTTCTATTCAGAAACTGAACTTAGAGCAAAAAGGGTTTTAAAATTCTGACTTGACTTCTTTGTGTGTTTGTATCTGTAGCTAATTAACTGCAGGGTCTATCTTTTATGGGGTGCAGATGGATCGTCAAATCCTTTTGAACACCCCTTGTAAATCTGAAATTTGTTCAAAAAAATTTCTGACATAGTACTTTTCAACATAAATCAGTATGAAACACTTGCTTTTTTGAAAAAGCTTTTATTCTTTGGAGATAATTGGTCAAGGATGCTACACACGACATTGCGTAAACTGTGCATGCAGTCACAAAGAGACAGTAGTAGAAGGGTACTAACTAATAACACATTTTGCACCTAGTGTGTTCAGTTTCCAAGTCAGAGAGCCAATTTTTGAAAATGACAGATTGTCAGTTCACTTTTGTGGACTTTAAACTGGTAACTTTCATATGAGAAAACTGCTGACTTCAATAAAATTGTATTTTTGTTTTTCCTTGGAAGTGGCTTTGCTGTAATGTTCAGTCAGGCTACTAAGCTTTCAAGATCTTATTTGTGCTTTATTTCATTGTTAATCACTAGCTGAACTCTGTTTCTAGCCAATTTAAATAAGTTCGTGGTAGTTGGCATTGAAATAACTGCTAATTTTTCCTAACATTTTCAAATTACTAAGTCATCTCATGACTGTCTCACTTCTTAATCTTGAACTTCTAGTCTTATTGTTACTACTTGTTGTGGACGTATCTTTTGTATTAAGTTTTCTTCCCATTTGTGTATGATAACTTTGTCTGCTTCTGTGACTCTTGTTCTGAAACTGGCAACTTCTCTCTCACTCAGAATTCACTTGCAGAAGTAAACAGAAATCAGGAATGGAAAAATTCCAGTATTTCATAAGGAAAACAAATGAACATGTAATTCACCCAAGATTATAATTGGTTGTAAATTGAAGGTCTGAGTTTTAAGGAGTTGGAAAATCCTTTTTAGATGCCATGATTTGAGTTTTGAAATCCATACTTCTTCCTGTGCCTGCAGAACTTATGTTTATATATTCCTAGCTTCAGTAATGCTGTGTCAGTCTTTTTTATATTCTGGTAGGGGTGACTGCTGTACAATTCTAGGTTTACTTGTATGGGGGAGCCCTAGTGGAGTGAACTATTCCTCATGCTAGCTTTTTGTAGCTCGTTTAAAAGAAAGCTGTGCCAATTTTGCTCAACCCAGCCTTCTGTAAATTCACACTGAGAAGTAATGTGCATGCTAATACACCTCTACCCCAATAGAACGCGACCCAATATAACAGGAATTCAGATATAAAGTGGTAAAGCAGCAGGGAGCCCCGGGCCATTTAAAGTGTCACTGATCCCCGCTGCTTTACCGCATTTTATCCGAATTTGTGTGGAGCCCCAGGCCCTTTAAATCACCACCCGAGCCCCGCTGCCAGACCTCCAGTGGTGATTTAAAGGGCCCGGGGCTCCCAGCAGTGGCTGGAGCACCAGGCCCTTTAAATCACCGCCAGGTAAGCCGACTCTTGCTGGTACATCGTACCAGCCTGAACCCAATATAACACGGTCTCATCTACAAGGTGGTGAGCCTTTCTGGCCCCCGAGGACCACATTGTATTGAGGTAGAGGTGTATTTTAAATTCATGCAACATTTCTGAGTATGCTACTCAATGGGCGCAAAATGGGAGTATTTTTGCAAGGCATTATTATACTAGCACAGTTGTGGCTGTAATGTATACTGTAATTAAACTGAAATGCTCATTTTAACTTAATTTTACTCTTATTTTAAAACCATTTAAGGAATATCCACCATTTTAGCTAAGATTGAAGTTAGTGATCCAGAATTCAGTGTTTGCTTTCAACCATTGTTGATGTTAGCAGGAATGCTTCGGCTTAAAGAATAGTTACTTGCTGCTATATACTTTACACTGTTGAGCCATGCCAAAATGGAGTCCCATTTTCAAGTATTTCCTAATTTGTTGGAGATAGGGCATATTTATCCCATTCATAAACTTTTTTGCAGAAGGCTCTACCTTTGGGTCTATGCAGGCTGGCTGAAAATCTGTTAATTTTAGTTTAAACAAGATTCAGTTTATCCTGCTCAAAATCCTCTGGTCCTAATTCTTAGCAGCTGCTGAGTTTTGCCATCTTGGAGGGAAGGCTCAGATTCAGGAGGTGGCTGGGGACCATTCTAGTTCCCAGCGTAAATTGGAATGTCTTCAGGGACTGCTTTGCATTGTCTCCAAGAGTCATTGCACAAATCCAAAATAGCCAGATTGCAGTGTGACCAAGCCCTCCTAGCATGGCATACGGTAAATGAAGTAGAAAATGTACTTTGGTGTCCATTTATTCACATACCTTGACATTTTTAAAAAAAAAACAAACAAACAAAACCCAAACAGCCTGTATTAAATCAAGACTTGAAACATTGTGCCTTTTGAATTACTAGCAAATATGAGTAAAGGTAATGGGAATAGTGGTTTAAAACATCGTATTGTCTTTGTACTTTTTCTTTAGTGACCCTGGTGGAGGGATCGAGATGTCTGAGTTCATACGAGAAGCCACTCCCCCAGTTGGCTGCAGTTCACGCAATTCTTATGCTGCTCTAGACCCAAACAATCAGGTAGGAATTAAAGCTAATCCAACTACTGCTATCTAATCATTACTGCAGTCTTTGTTACTTTTCCCAGTAGGCTTGCGGTCCCTCTTTTTTCCATCAAAAGAAAAGCTTAAACAGTCTGTTCTGTCGCCCTGTTCTTTTTTTAATTTCTTTGTGAAACACTTCGTCAGTGCCCTAGGACCCATAGTTGAAATGTCTTTTCTTTCCTACTACTCCATTAGCTCTACAACTTCATTTATTTGGGAACTTCTTATTTAGTACTTCCATATTAAATTCACCTTTTCAGTTTCCCAAATGGCAAATTTCATTTAAATTGCGAAGAAGACTGAATGTAAGTTTATTCCTAGGAAGTTTTTTCCATTACTACCTTGTGTGGCTATTTCTTATCATGCTGCCTGGCTTTTTTGAGAGACATTACTCTTGACACATCAGGGGCAGTAGTCATAAATATTAGCTAAACGGAACAGAGCAAGATAAGATGATGGGAGTGGAGAGATGCTAAATCTCTCTCATTTCCAGAAGAACTGTGCCAATGTCCCAGTTACTTTGATCCTCTGATACGTTTTTGGAGGGTTGAGGGGAAGCAGAGTGGGGAGGGGTTATAATTATGGGCCACTGTAGCCAAAATGGCAAGGTTGTGTGAATTTTTCCGATTTCAGTTTTAATGTAATTGTGTTTATGCACTACTTGTTTCTGTAGCATTATGTGGGAACTTGAAAATGAAGTGTGTTTACAGCAAAGGAACATTTCCTTCACTAAATATATATACTCACTTTTTATAAGGTTGGTCATATTGTCTTGACCACCTATCTTGCAGAAAGTACGTGTCATGGCTTTCTGTTTTCCTCTCCCTCCCCATTAGGGCAGGACTGCAAGAACTTGCTGCTAGCATTTAATCTTTTCAATAGAACAAGTATTTTGGGGTTGTGGGAGGAATATATTACAATAACAAGAGGACTCTTTAAACCAGTGTTGGAAATATATATAGATATCTCTCCCATGGGCACAGACCAAGTCTGAAGGCAACTCAAACATTTTGTGGCTTTATAAACACTCCTCTGTGATTTTGATGCACTAGTATGACTGGTAGTGTTTAAAGCACATGGAGAGGGCACAAGCTGTTTTCTGCTACTTGTAGCCCCTTTTTTTTTTTTTTGTGCTTTAATGCTAACTGCACAGTCTTCTTTGGCTCCATGATGGAGAAGGAGGGTTGATTAAAGTTGAATCTGTGCTGGCAAAATTGGGACCTGCTATTCTAAAATCATGGAAGCTGTAATAACTGAGCATAGGGATAGTAAACACCTGAGCCCTGTGTATGGCTTAAATGCGTAGGCAGAATTAACTTTTTCCAGTGCTTATGTACCAATTCTGCTTGTTCAGCAAAGAACTTGAAGGCAGCAAGATTTACAGGAGAAAATAGCTGGATTGTGGCAGTATGACCTACATCCTTTCTTCATGAAGATGAAGTAAGGATGGTGCTTTACATAATCCCTTTCTGTTTTCAGCTGCCACTCCTTTTTGCTTTCTGCTCTATATTCTTTCTATCTCTTCTTCCATTTTCAAGTTTGAGCCTGTCAACTTTGATAGTTTCCCTTTCAAACCAATAAATCGTGAGCAGAATAGTGGAAATGCTTATAGCAAGTAAATTCTTGTGGCTTCTCTCTTTTCAATGACTATTTTAGCTGAAAGTATACTACTATCACTATGTATTTGACCTCTTTCCTTCTGTAGTGCTGAGTGGAGCTCGACAAAAAATTTTCATTGGATACAAAGTTTACAGAAAAATGCATTTTTTGGGACACTGAAACTATTTGCAGATTTGAGTTGCTGAATTTAATGAATAGTTTCAGCTGAAACTTTTTTTTTGGAAATCTGTTCCATTTTTACACATTCAAAGGAACAGTTTTGGAAGTTTGTTTCGAAATGAAATGCTGATTCTAAATAGCATCTCGTTTCATTTGATCTGAACCATCTTTGTTTTGGCTTTTTGTTTTGATTAAAAAAAAAAATCAAAAAACCCTAAACACTTCCAGTTCAAAATAACAGAATATTTTCCTGGATTTCTATGTCACTCACCAAACTGGAAAAAAAAAAAAAGTTATTCACTCAGCTCTAGTGTTGAGTGAGGAAGCAGAACTTGTGTGCATGTTTGTATGGCTTTTTAATATGCCTCTACCTCGATATAACGTGACCTGATAACACAAATTCGGATATAATGCGGTAAAGCAGTGCTCTGGGAGGGCGGGGCTGTGCACTCCAGTGGATCAAAGCAAGTTCAGTATAACGTGGTTTCACCTATAATGCGGTAAGATTTTTTGGCTCCCTAGGACAGCATTATATCGAGGTAGAAGTGTAGTACTAACGAGAGAAACTTCAACTCCACTGAATTGTTCAAAAAAGTGGATTATATACCCTCCTGCAACTTTAATGTAAAGTGAAGACATAGTTCATAAAGAGAGCATTTTGAAATAAAATGTTAGTTTTAAGGCTTGAAGGTAAAGAAGTGTATCAGGCTTTCTTTAGACATTAAGCAAATCTTGCTTTTTTAACTGGTGGTTGCAAACATGCAAACCCAAAAGTATATTTTGGCCTTGCTCAGTAAAACTTGTATTTTGAATGTATTTGTTTTCTTAAGTTATGTACTTAATGGCGATGAAAATATATGCGAAGAAAGCTAAAAATTCGTAATAAACACAAGCTCTAGCTGTAAAACAGCTACTGCTCTGTAAGATTTATCAAACTAGGAAAAATCTGTAACAGATTTGAATTAGAGTGAGTGTTTTGGTCTGTCTTTTCTCCTGTCACCCCTTCGCTGGAAATCAACCATTTTAACTTGATTCTTAAATCCTTTTCTTAAAGGGAAAGGGTGTAATGTGGGGGGAGTGGGAGCAACAGTAGAAAGAGCCTGCTAATCTGCAGGCTGAGATAACTGCCCCTAGTCAGAGCACAGCAGGAGGTATTTGTTGCTGCTGGTCTGTTTTTGAAGGAGTCTGTGGCAGTGGTGGTTGAGGAACTGGGGAAGTGGCTTGGGAGTGTAGCAGCAAAACCAACCAAGAGGGTCAGCTCTCTGTGTTTGAAGGGTTTCATCACTCTAGGAGTACTGACGCCCTTCATGCATAAAAATTGAATAGCTTGCGAATCTGTGTTCTTAATTTTTCTTACAGCTGCATAAATGCATTCTATTGTTACTGTGCCGTCCAGGACACAAAGCTAGAATTAATGTGTATCTGCCATCTTTTTTTATGCTTATATTGTAATCTTTCTAGGTCAGGGACTCTGTTCTGTTTTATACAGTGCCAAACACAATGGGATCCTGGTCCATGATTTGATTTCTTAGGCTCTAGAGTAATACTTTCAAGATCTGTTATTAATTGTATGCTGCAGAAGTAGTTGCCAGGAACAAAGCTGATCAAGTAAATCAGTTGTGTTGATACTGGATACGCTTTTGGGATTCAGCATAACTAATTAAGCTTTCATCTATACAATCAGTTGTAGCCATGCAGCTTGTTGGAGAGATTTATGCTTTAATAGTATAGTCATGATCAGCAGTTGTCCAAAGCTGTTTTCTACAACTCCGACAATATCAACTCCCAGTGTTGCATAGTTGGATCCTCATAACCAGTATGTCTTTGCTTATTATTTTAAACGGGTTAAAGGAAATAGTGACAAATATTTCAATGTCCATTTTTTTCTTGAACCGTTATAGGCGTCATCACTATAGGCATCTATAGCCTGACGCTTGTCAGCCTGGCAACAATGTTGTTGTGGTTTATTTCAATATTGGATAATGTAAAGGGAAACTGTCAGGTTAAAATCTGCATATTTAAAAGACTAAAGTCACTACTTCCAATAGGTATAAAGAAAAGAATGCAACTTCGTAATAACTAAGGCCCTACTTGAATTGTGGGATGACTGTCAAGTAATTGCAGCTGAGTTGCAGACGAGAAATGGAAAATCATGAAAAAAATAACGGACCTTTATTAATTGTGGTAATTTGAAAAAGCTAGAGAAGACCTATTCATTTAAGAAAAATTTGCTGGAGCAATATAAGCACTCGAGTATTGTTATGCATATTTTTTTTTGATAACGAGACATTTTGCTTCAACTTTTTTTTACTATCATTAATGCCTGGGGTTGACATCAGGAGCCCCAGCCCCTATCAGCTCACATAAATGGGGTTCTACTGTATTAATTGAGGAAAAAGTGTTTTTGCAAAATTCAAAATATATGCAAAATTGTGTACTGTGCAAAGTAAGCTAAAATTGTGATGGAAGCCTAATATTGTGGGATCCATAATATTGCAAATTAGAGCCTTAGTGTTAACTCTTGAATAATAAATTAGATGGCTTACCATTCACAGACAGTTGTGAAGACACAAAGGACTGTTAGGTGCCCAACTTCTGGGACCTAACTCCCATTTGTGCCTTTGGAAATCTCTCTTACGTGTATAAGTAAATAATGTACACATAGCAGCACTATGAAACTACAGTTGCCATGTAACTCAGAAAAGGCTTACTCTGTTTTTTCTTGTTTTTAAAATGTGCTGTTTCCAGATTGGATCAGGATTAGCTCGCCTTGGAACAGCAGCAACCATCAAAGGTAAGATTCTGTCTATCCTTGATATTGCCTTGCAGGAGCATTTCAAATCAGTTTCAATATGGTGTTTCCAAATCCTGTCCGCCATCTTCACCTTTCAGCCTGCCATTGTTATAGGGATGGGTGAGTATGCTGCCTGCTGACTTGAAAACATTCTTAATTCTTTGGGCGTTGTGATTACAAGTGCAGAGAAACTTTTTTAAACTTCACTGGGAAAGGAAAGCATAGAAATCTGTCTCACTTCCTGAAAGGTGCTTGCTTGACTTTTTTTCTCCTCCCTCACTCTCTATCCTTTCATTTATTTTATTTTTTCTCCTCCCTCACTCTCTATCTACTCATTTATTACTTACCCTGCAGCGGTTGTTCTACCTGCTGCAATACTTTAATTTAATATTACTGGATGCTAAGCATCCAACAAATAAGGAGAGAAGTAGTATTGTCCAGAATAGCAATTTTAAAATGCATTTTAGTGGGAAAGATTATTTGTAACAGGCAAAATGGAAGGTGGCCTCCTTAAATGTGCAACTTTTTAATTTAAAAATAAGGAAATAACTGGTTTTCTTCCCTGCCTTGCTAGTTAATCTATTACATTTTTATCCTCTTGATGGTTCTGTTCACCCTTCAACAGTGTTTAGCCACTAGTGTGGCTGTATTTGTGCAAAATTCTGATAGAGAAGCTGTGCACTGGTATAAACTGTCTTGTACCAGTGCAGCTTAACATGGCTTCAAACTGTTGAAGCTGCAGCAGTGTTAATCACAGTTTATACCAGTGTGTTGTGTCTGTGCTTTATTCCTCTGACTAAAAACCCTAATGTAAACAAGGCTCAGGGAAAGTCATAGTATTTTGTTTCTGCTAGTCTTCATTAATCAGAATGTTGCTTTCAAATATAGGCAACAAAACACCTAAACTGTTAAAAGCAAATAACTTACTGTCTGCAAAATACAGTCAAGTTAGCATGATTAACCTAGCTTACTGCATTACCTGGCAAACTCCTAATATGCTCGGTCTCCTGTTAGAGAATTGACATGATTGCTATTTTGTGAATTTGCATTTCAAGCTTATTTTAAGGGATATTGTAAATTTACAATCCAGTAAATATTCTTTAAAAAGTAGCTTCACATATTTCACCTATCTCTGAGCAAAACTAAATTTTCAGCAGGCTTTCATTTTCCTATTTCTCTCTGTAAGAATATCCTTTTCCTTTCCCACTTGCTATATTGAAGACCCACACAATCAAAAGCAGAATCTGCTTATACACAAAGTAAAACTAACTGATAAAGTAGACACTTTTCTCCAATTCCTTTCTATTACAGTAATCTTATGTTACTTAATTATGGTAGTTAAAACATTTTCAAGCAAAGTGACTAAGCTGAGGTCTTAGTGCAAATTTTGAATCTTATGTTTAGCATCTTACTTTTAAGTGAAATATTTTAAAAATGTGTACCCTCAATAGATTTAAAAGTTAATATTTTGAGCACTAATATGCGTTTTTACAATATATAGGAGATACTGACACTGCGAAGACTTCTGATGACATCAGTTTAAGTCTTGGCCGGAGTTGTAGTCTTTGTAAAGAAGGGAGTGAAGAACAAGGTGAGACTTCTGGTTTATTATGCTTTAATCTGGCATTATGGTCCATGATTGCCATAAAACTTCTATATCGGTATGCACTTCATAGGGGCTATTCAGTCCTCCTAATGTCACTTGAATAAATGTTAGTTTAGAAGAACTCAAAACCTCCTAGTTGGTCATACAAAAAAACCTAACACTTCAGTTAAATGTCAGTCTGTTACATGTAGGATGACCAGATAGCAAGTTTGAAAAATCAGGATAGGGATGGGGAGTATACAAGACAAAGCGCCAAATATCAGGGCTGTCCCTATAAAATCGGGACTTTTGGTTACCCGAGTTGCATGAAGCTCATGCTGTGTCACTATTGATACTGCTGGACAGAATGTGGATAATTCATTTATTTTTTAGATGGAACCAAAAAGATGGTGTCTTGGAGTTTCTCCTTTTCTTGATTAATTACAGTAAGCCCTTTGGGTATAAGTGTGCATCCTCTGAAGTTCACCCTTTGCATGCATGCTCAATTTTCTGGCATCGTCCAAAGGGTATTGGATGTATTCTGTATGTTCTGCCCCCTTGCCACTGAAAACCCTCTAAAAGCATGACACTGGTGTAGTTAGGTAGAACTTACAAAAGGTTAGTAAGATTTTTGGAGTGGGTTTTTGTATTTGAGGGCATATTTACAGCAAACTGCTTGCAGGATCAGAAACTGTATGTTGCAGCAATATGTGTGAGAACTATTACTGTGATGCCTGAAAATGTGTGATCATGCATCCTTTCATTGCATGTTAACTTATATTCTATGGTTGTCAGTAGTTTTATTTTTAAACTCGTTTTCATGGGTTTATAACTCCATGAAAAAATCTTGTTAGATGTGAAGCTTAGTATAAACTTGCAGCCTAGAGAATTTTTTCATGGTGACTTCTCTTAGTCATATTTCAGAGGAATAGTGCACCTAAGTAATGCCGAAGTATAAATTGCACCATCTTATCTAGTAGGCAGAGGTGAAAGTGAGCTGATATGGTACGGCATTCCGGCAAGAGCCAGTAAGGCGTGCCGGACTGGACCAGCTTCCTCAGTGGTGATTTAAAGGGCCCACGGCTCCAGCCACTGCGGGGAGTCCCAGGCCCTTTAAAGCGCTGCTGGAGGTTCAGCAGCTGGGCTCGAGCAGTACTTTAAAGGGCCTGAGGCTCCCCACAGCATCCGAAGCAAAAACTCGAAAGGGTAATAACAAAATGTTTTTTAAGTACATCAGAAGCAGGAAGCCTGCTAAACAACCAGTGAAGCCCCTGGATGATTGAGATACAAAAGGAGCTCTTAAAGACAATAAAGTCATTGTGGAGAAACTAAATGAATTCTTTGCTTCAGTCTTCATGGCTGAGGATGCTAGGGAAGTTCCCAAAGCTGAGTCATCTTTTGTAGGTGACAAATCTGAAGAACTGTCACAGATAGAATGGTCACTAGAGGAGGTGGTTTTGGAATTAATTGATAAACTTAACATTAACAAGTCACCAGGACCAGATGGCATACACCCAAGAGTTCGGAAAGAACTCAAATGTGAAGTTGCAGAACTATTAACTGTGGTTTGTAACCTGTCCTTTAAATCCGGCTTCTGTACCCAGTGACTGGAAGATAGCTAATGTAACGCCAATATTTAAAAAGGTCTCTAGAGGTGATCCCGGCAATTACAGACTGATAAATCTAACATCAGTGCCGGGCAAATTAGTTGAAACAATCGTAAAGAATAAAATTGTCAAACACACAGAATAACATAAATTGTTGGGCAAAAGTCAACATGTTTCTGTAAAGGAATCATGTCTTACTGGATCTATTAGATTCTTTGAAGGGGTCCAACAAACATTGGACAAGGGGATCCAGTGGACATAGTTACTTAGATTTCCAGAAAGCCTTTGACAAGGTCCTCACCAAAGCTCTCTGTAATAATTGTCATGGGTTAAAAGGGAAGATCCTTGTCATGGATTGAGAACTGGTTAAAGAAAGGGAAAAAGGGTAGGAATAATGGTAAATGTTCAGACTGGAGAGGTAACTAGTGGTGTTCCCAAGGGCCAGTCGAGACCAATCCTATTCAATTTATTCATAAATGATCTGAGAAAGGGGTAAACAGTGAGGTGGCAAAGTTTGCAGACAATATAAACTGCTCAAGATAGTTAAGACAAAGCAGACTGTGAAGAACTTCAAAAGATCTCACAAAACTAGTGATTTGGCAACAAATGGCAAATGAAATTTAATGTGGAAACGTAAAGTAACACACATTGGAAAAATAACCCAACTATACATACAATATTGATGGGCTAATGTACTACAATGAATCAGGAAGATATTGGAGTCATCAATGGATAGTACTCTGAAGGGTCCACGCAGTGTGCAGAGGCAGTCAAAAAGCAAACGGATTGGAAATCATTAAAAAAGGGGATAGAGAATAAGAATGGAGAATATGATATTGCCCTACATAAATCATGGTATCCCCACATCTCGAATACTGCATAACAGAATATGTCTCCTCATCTCAAAAAAGATATATGGCACTAGAAAAGGTTCAGAGAAGGGCAACTAATGATTAAAGGTTTGAACGGGTCCCATAAGAAGGAAGATTTAAAAGAGGCTAGGACTCTTCAGCTTGGAAAGAGGAAACTAAGGGGGGATATGTGAGGTATAATAAAATCATGAGTGAGTGAGAATCGATAGGAAAAGTATATTTACTTTATTCCCATAAATACAAGAACTAGAGGCCACCAAATGAATTATGGGCAGCAGGTTTACAAAACTAATAAAGGAAGTTTTCACCACCATCGCACAGTCACTTGTGGACTCTGCAAGGCAGGTTGTGAAGCGTAGGACTAACAATGTTAAAAAGCAGAACTGATAAATTCATGGTGGTTAAGTCCATAAATGGCTATTATCAGGATGGATAAGAATGTGGTGTCCCTTGCCTCTGTTTTCAGAGTGGAAATGGATGGCAGGAGAGAAGATCACTTTATCATTACCTGTTTAGTTCACTCCTCGGCTACCTGCATTCCACTGTCGGTAGGCGCTTCTGAGCTAGATGGACCTTTGGTGCTACCCATACGCTGTTCTTATTTGGCAACTGGCCCTTAAATCCCTGCCCCGAGCCGGCTGCGAGCCCTGGAGGCGATTTAAAGGGCCAGGGTCCAGCCGCAGTGGGGACCCGGTTCCTTTAAAGCGGCCACCTGGCCCGCTGCCAACTACGGGGGCTATCCTCAGTGGCAGAGTACTGGCCTTTTAGAATCCCCGCTGGAGCCCTGCTGCCCCGGGTAGCCAAGGGCCTTTAATTCATCCTGGAGCCCGTACTCCCAGCTGTCTTCAGCTGACTCTGGGGATTCATTAAGCCAAGGGGCTCCAGCCACAGCCAGAGTCCAGGGCCTTTTCATATTGAAGACGCCCCCTTCCAGTTGAAGACAGCACCTGCTCAGCACTCGCGTTACCAGTACGGCCTTGTATACTGTCACTCCTGCCAGGTAGGTAGGTTCTCTGAGAGTCTGGCTATACACTTACATTTGTACAGCGCTACGGAGTTTACAGCTGTCTTCGTACAGCTGTAGGGAAAGCGCTGAGCAGTGTGGCCACACTGACAGCTACCAGCGCTGACATGTGGCACATTTCGCAGCGCTGTTGGAGTTGGGGCATGTGGGCAGTCTATCCAGCGTCAGTGGCGCAATTGCTTTTCAAAACAGATGGGTGGGAGGAGTGTGACAGGGAGCGTGGGGGAGACAGCAGAGAGTGGATTGTTATGGGAGCTGACACTAGTTCTCATCATCCTGCATTGAGTTCGCAGGAAGGACTGAAGATACACAGCCATCTACCTTCAGTCTATTGACCCTTCCCCACCTCTTATTCCACTAAATGCCAATTATGCACTCCTAAATGCCTCAGAGACACATAAGCAGTCTGCTCAAACGACGGAGCCGCCCTCCCCTCTTCCTCACAGCAAACAGCTTGTGAACATTCCAAGCAATTCCGCTGCCTCTGCCTTGAGCAGCTGTTTTGTTTTTAGCTAAGTAGCTTGCCGGGAGCTCCTAGTTTCAGCCATTCTTCCGGTTGTTTGACAGGAATTCTGGGTACCTCTTAACCCCTGAGGCCAATAACAGCGGTTTTGTGGCCACATTGATGAGCAGCGCTGCATCACCAGCGCTGGAATCGCTACACCCCAAGCAGACTAGGTGTACAGCCAGCGCTGCAGCCAGGGAGTTGCAGCGCTGGCTGTGCTTTGCAAGTGTGGACACAGAGTGAGTTGCAGTGCTGGTGATGGGGTTACAGCTCTGCAGCTCTCCAGTGTAGCCAAGCCCTGTGTATTCAGAGTCACGACTGTTTGCCTCACTGACAAGTTTCAGGCTTTCTACTCCGGCTCTGCAGTGCTAGCTGAGAGTTATCTGGATTCTGCTCCTTCTTGTGCATAGGCAGAGCTACTATATATTAAGTTGCAATCAGTTACGTACACTTGTATGTACCCACTGTAAACAGTGAGGGCTGGTAATTGTGTTGGCCTGATTTGGTCTCCAGGTCTTCTATATTGGTGGTAATGCACAAGAAGGAAAAGAGCTTCACTCCTGATGCTTTCTGCAAGGCAGGCAGAAGGAAAAAATCTTTCTCTAAATATAATATAAATAATTGTAATTTTAGTGCATGTGATACTACAGTTGTTGAGACACATGACGACACATGATGCTCTTTTTACAGCACCATTTTCCAGAGTAGAGCTGCAGTTCAGTTTTGAATGAGTAGTAACTACTTGTATATCTAAATCTGGGAGTCAGCACTGCAGTTTAGAAGAATTCTAATAACTTCCCCTTCAGGTGGAGTGTGATCAAGCTGTTTGCTGAGAGTGCATGCAGATTTGTTAATATGAGCATTTTATAGTCTATGGTAGGAAACTAATGCACTTGATGGGTTTTTCTCTGCTTTTTGGATCTACTTTAGTCACTTCAGTCATGGGGTCTTACTGCAGTGACTGCTTTGATCACTTTTTAAAATTTCTGTAAGATTGTGAATGTAGTCACATTTACTGTATTTTCCTACAAAGGAGCAGATCTGATCCTTTTTTACAAAAAAAGGAACTTGATGCACATACTGCATCAAAGAACATTAAGTCTGACAAAGATCACTGAAGTAGAGGAATTGCTTTTTTGACCTTCAATAATAAGGTGTGATGGGACATAATGTTTAATAATTCTGTTCTGTCCAAGTATTGAAGATGTATAACTCTCAGTACAAATGATGTACAACTGTGCTCTATCTTGACACAGTCCTATCTTACTCTTAGTGTTTGGTAATGTAGCCCATGTTTCTCTCTCTCATGAGTGCTGCAGCGATATTTGTATTTTTGCTGGCATTGTCTACTAACTTACTGCTCAACATGTCTCCCAGAACCTGAAATGCTGCAGTCTAGCTAACTGGACCTGTAAAACTTTTACTGTCGTAGCAAGTAACTAACTTTTCACTGAACTGTTTCTTTTGTAACCTAGTAGTAGAAAAGCAAGTTGTATGTCTTTCTGACTTTAATATTTTCAAATGTACACTTACACAGATTTGGCAGCTGATCAGAAGATTCTTCATCTGGTCTCCAATGACTCCTTTGTCTCCATCCAGCCTTCGTTATCCTCTGGACAGGATTTGCCAAGGGACAACAGTGATAAAGTGTGCCTCCCTAACAACCACCATGTGGATCAGTCTCTATCTAGTGCATGTGACACTGAAATGGCTTCTCTTGTACCTTTGCATTCCCACTCCTATAGAAAAGATCACAGACCACGAGGTGTGCCAAGGACCTCTAGCTCTGCTGTTGCTTTTCCAGATGCTTCTTTAAATGACTTTCCTCTCTATCAACAAAGACGAGGACTAGATCCAGTCAGTGAGTTGGAAGCTTCCAAACCCCATTGTGGATCTAAAGAATCCTTAGCTGAGAACTCTTGTATTTCAGGATTCTTTCAGTTAGATGACATCCTGAAAAGTAGCAGCCCCCAGCAGCTGGCCAAGAGTGGGAAGAGCAAATCTTTGAAAGCAGAGAAAAGCATGGACAGTCTGAGAAGCCTGAGTGGTAGGAGTAGTGGTTCAACAGAAAGCTATTGCAGTGGAATTGATCGTGACACTAACAGTACCATCAGTAGCTACAAAAGTGAGCAGACCAGTTCAACTCATGTAGAAAATGTGTTGTCAGAGCATGAGGAGTCTCCTAGAGAAGAGAGCGAGACCAGCAAGAGAGAGGACTGCTGTATTGACTCAGAGGATGACAGTAGCTCTGCTACAGATAAAAGGTCTAGTAGTGAAAGAACTGCTGTAGAAATGAGCACTAATAGTGGTGTTCAAGAAACAAAGGATTCTAACACATCCGATGAGATACACAGTCAAAGGGGTCTTAGTGCCTCTGCTTCAGAAGAAGCTAATAAGAACCCACATGCCAATGAACTGACTACACAAGTAGACAGGCCATCTGGGAAGGCAGCTGAAACACGAGATGATCAGAGTGAGAAATTGGCTGCCTTAGTTGATTCAAGAACTTGTAAAGAAACAGGTGGTAAACAAAAGGAAGGAGATGTACGACCTAAATCCTCTAGCTTAATCCATCGAACAGCCTCTGTTCATAAATCGAGCAGGAGACGGACAGGAAAAAAGCGGGCTAGTAGTTTTGACTCAAGCCGGCATAGGGAATACATTTCCTTTCGAGGCGTGTCTGGAACCAAACCCCAAAGTGCTGTATTTTGTCATGACGAGGACTCCAGTGATCAGAGTGACTTGAGCAGGACCTCAAGCATGCAGTCAGCTCACCAGTTCAGCAGTGATAGCTCTTCCAGCACCACTTCCCATTCATGTCAGTCTCCTGAGGGAAAGTACAATGCTCTAAAGACCAAATACATTAAAGAAAGAGGAGGCGCAGACTCGAACACCCACAAAGCCCATTTAGGCTCTGAAGGAATTAGCAAAAAACGTTCAACACGTCGAACTTCTAGTACTAACAGTGTGAAAAGTCGTGCCAGAGTATTAAGTCTGGACAGTGGTACTGTAGCCTGTTTAAATAACCCAAATAGCTTAATGGCACCAGGTAACATAAAACAATTAACCACTTCAAAATCAGATTTGGAGGCCAAAGAGGGAGAGGTGCTAGATGAGCTATCTCTGTTGGGAAGGGCTTCACATTTAGAGTCAGTCACTCGTTCTAGGAATAGCTTACCAAGCCAGGCTATGTTTCCCGAAGGGGAAGAGCAAGAATCAGCAAGTGGAGGTAAGTAACAAAGCTACCAAAAGTAACATTACCACATGTTGCTACTAAATTTGGTATCTATGATTATTTGCTCTTTGACTTACAACAAACTATGCTTCAATTCTTCATCCTGTTCTGGTTTTAGTTTTACTAGAGACAAAAGAAAAGCTTCCCCATGGAAGGTCTATGTTTTAGAGGACACAAAGCTTTTGGGACTGTGTATAAGGGCATGTAATGAAATATTGTAGACTCCATTGCTGATATTCTGTTTTTTGTTTTTTTTTTACCAGAACTGTGTCTTTGGGTTACATCATTGTAACTGAGGTTAAACCTGCTTCACTATTGCTCTCAAAACAAATTAAAAGAATCCTACATTAATTTATAAAGTGTTTTTTAAGCCTTTGTACTACTTGAAATTGTAAGAATAACCCTTCTTCTGTGCCTGTTAATTGGAGTTGTCTAGCATGGCTTGGTACTACACTTAAAAAAAAAAAAAAAAAAATCTGCCCTTGAATTGCTTTTTCTCATGGCAGTTGGGTTACTTCACTAAATCTTTATAGGAATTTGATTTTTTGCATTAACCTTGTCATTGTTACCAAAGTGGTTGAGCAAAGTCATTTGCATCAGGAGCTTTTTTTAGCTTTTAGCTTTTAGCTTTTTTTTCTCATTATTTTGAGCCAACCCAATCCTTCCAGTGACAATGAGGGGAATGTAACTTTCTGTTGCTGTTTAAAATTGCTTGGATTACTGATGGAACATGAGACATAAACTTGACTTATTGGTTGCAGGCAAAATGAGCATAGGGATGTACTATTCTATTTTTTTTCATACTGAGGATTTCATCAGTATCGATCAATCATCTCTATTTCAGCTTCTGCGTTTCATGAGTCACTTTGCCAAACTGGCTATCTTAGACCAGAAGGTTGACTCTTGTCACTTGGTCCATTCAGTTTCCACAACCAAAAATAAGAATTTTCAGGACCTCTGTATAGTTTCTGATTATTTCAACTCTGACTTCCAGTTTCCTTTAAAGTTGGATTTCATCGCTGATATCTGGATCCTGTTAATGAAAGTCATGAAAACTATAAAACTTCAAGTGTATAGGTAGATGCAGCCTGTATAAACATTTGTAATTAAGTTGTAAGACATTGTAATTAAGTTACTTTTATTAGAGCAAGTATTAAGTTTGCTTAAATCATAAAAGGTAGTGAATATTTCATCTTGTAAGATGAAATTTGTTTAAAGTCTGTCTGGAAGACTAAACACCATTCATGCTATCCCTTTACTGTCCTTAGTTTAGAAGCAAGCATTATAACTTAAAGTAAATTTAATTTCTGAAGAATTGTGAAGCTGGCATTAAGGTTCTGTCAGTGATTCTCGATCAAATTTCATTGTTTGTTTTTTTTATATTTATATATATGTAATATATCCTGTTTAGTTGCCTTTAGTGTGAAATCTGCAAGTCAAATTGGGTTCTTTCTATCTTGTCTATCATTAGTAATGCTACGATTTAGTCATGAGTATTTTTTTTAAAAGTCGTGGACACATCAGGGGCAGTAAATGAAAATTCAGAGCCCCATGACTTGTCCGTTACTTGTACTATAAATACCCTTAACTAAATCTTATCTGGGGAGCCCCCAGGGAGGGTCTGCTACTTGAGGGTGCCCCTAGGGGGCTGCTGCTCTAGGAGGGGCAGGGGCTGCAACACTGGAGGGGAGGGGCGCTGAGCAGCAGTTGCTCCGGCTGCCCCTGGAGTGCTGCCGGGGGCTGCTGAGCTGTGGCTCCTTCTGCTGTCCCCAGGACCATTGGCCACTTCAGAAGTCATAGAGGTTGCGGAAAGTCACGGTATTCCACAACCTCCATGACAGACACAGAGCCCTAATCATCAGTAATGAGTTCTGGAACGTAACGAATCACCTAATGAAGCAATCTGAGTCAGGAAAGAATCCAGCTTGTTCTTTCACAAATAGCTCTTCAAGGTTAACACTGTTATAACATACCCCTGGTCTACACTGGGGGGCGGGGGGGGTGGGGTGTTGATGTAAGATACGCAACTTCAGCTACAGGAATAGCGTAGCTGAAGTCGATGTATCTTATTTCGACTTGCCTCTCATCCTCACAGCGCGGGATGGACAGCCGTGGCTCCCCCATCGACTCCACTTCTTCCACTCGCCCTGGTGGAGTTCCAGAGTCAACAGGAGCGCGTTCGGGGATCAATATATCGCGTCTAGACAAAATGCGATATATCAATCCTTGATAGATCGATTGCTACCTGCCAATTTGGTGGGTAGTCTGGATGTAACCTTAGTAAAAACATCCTTGTCACCAAAGTGGTAAGCAGTTTTGATTTTAATACCTATTGGGAACAGATTTGATTAATAAAAGGGCCTGTTTATAAATTCACTGTTCTCACCATAACTGCACTCTTCTTAGTTTATTCACTTAGTTTATTAGTATAGTATAGGGTAAATTTTTTGTTTGAACGGTTTCTGATATGCAAACAGGGATGGATACAATATACTGTGTCTAGAGATGACTGATCTTAATTTTTGTGTGAACACTAATCACCTTTAGTTTGTGGAAGAGTTGGTACATTGATAGTAGAAATATGCTTCCAACTTGCAGGCCCTTTATGAAGACAGTGCATACCAAACCAAAAGGGATTATCCCCTTGGTACTTACCTGCAGTGAGCTGTACAGTATAAGATATTGTTTAACATGGAAAGTCCTTCCATTTGCTGTTCCTTCCAAAATGGCTGTTTTCTGGCATAGATACCTAATGCTCTGAATAGGCTGCTTGGATGACAAGAAGAATATGTGGGAGAAAGTGATCATTTGTACAGTATTTGCTCTAGTTATGGAGAACTACCTAGTACACCTGAACTCAGGTCAGGGCTGGTGGGTTAAGAGAACATCTGGAGAGGAGTGTGAAGGCATATTTCAGTGGGCTTGTCTCAAGCTGTTGGAAGGAAATGCTAGCTTCTGTACCTTGCGTTATGTCTCACGTTTTTATTTCTCCACTGATTTCATAAGCTGGGACAAGCTTCATGTCCAACTGCCTAATATGCATATACTGCTTTCTCCTTGACTTCCATTATTCTCTTTTTGTGTGTGTTCCTCCACCCTCCTATCATTCACAGTAACTGCATCTCAAGGAATACTTTAATGGATTCTTACAGCCACATCATCTAGTCTGACCCTCTGTAACACAGCCCAAGGAACCTCATCCAGTAACTTCTGCATCAAGCCCTTAAGTTGTTTGAAATATAGCATTTATTTTAGAATGACATAATCTTTATTCAAAGACTTCAAGTGATAGAGGATCCATCACATCCTTAGACGGATTGCTCCAATGGCTAATTACTTTAACTGTTTAAAATTTGCACCTTTTATTTCTAGTTTGAATTTGTCTAGCTTCAGCTTCCAACCTTTGGCTCTGGTTATATCTCTTTTTTCATACTAGATTAAAGAATTGTTTTAACAGAAGTCTCTTCCCGATGTAGGTACTTGTAGACTGATTAGCTCCTCTTAACTTTCTTTCTAAGTAGACTGCTCCTCTTGAGTCACTCATAAGGTAGCAAAGAATCCTGTGGCACCTTGTAGATTAACAGACGTTTTGGAGCATGAGCTTTCGTAGGTGAATACCCACTTCGTCAGATGCATGTCATTTGCATCTGACGAAGTGGGTATTCACCCACGAAAGCTCATGCTCCAAAACGTCTGTTAGCCTACAAGGTGCCACAGGATTCTTTGCTGCTTTTACAGACCCAGACTAACACGGCTACCCCTCTGATACTTGACTCATAAGGTATGTATTCTAGTCCTCAGATCGTATTTTTAGCTCTTTTCTGAATCCTTGCAGATTTCCCCAGATTCTTTTAAAAGTGTGAACTCCAGAATTGGCCATACCATTTCAGTAATGATCTCACTAGTAACCATATACGAAGGTAATACACCTTCTGTTTACCATCTTAGTTCTGGCATTGTACTAAAGGCTGATATTCAGTTGGATATCTACTGTGACTCTCAAAGTCCTTTTCAGAGTTACTGCTTTTCACGACAGTCTGCCATCTTGTAAGTATGACTTATATTCTTTTTATTCCTAGATGTGTGAACTTGATTTGGCTGTATTAAAAGCCTAACTTATGAAGTGGTCCAGTTTTGTCTGTGTAACTGACATGTCCCATCATTATTGGACACTCCTCCACTTCCAGTGATATGCAGGTTTTACTAGACACGATTTTATATTTCTTCTAGATCACTGAATGCTACTGAATAGCATTGGGCTGAGAATAGGTACTTGTGGAACCCCGATAGAAACACTTCATTCGTTGAAGATTTCCCATTTACAGTTATTTTTTGTGATCTTTCATTAATTTGCTTTTAATTAATTTACTGTGGACAACAATGACTTTGTATAATACTAATTTTTTATCAGAAAGTCATGAAGGACTAATTCTAATGCCTTACAGAAATCTAATTATGTTTGCACAGATGCTTTCTTAATCAGATTTGTGATCTCCTAAAAAAATCCAGTTTGTTTTAGATCTGTTTTCCATAAAAACATTATGCTACCATCTTCTAATTCTTTACTGATTTAGATCCCATATCAGCCTTTACATGATTGTGTCCATGTTCATTGTTAGAGTACTTGGCTTGTAGTTACCAAGATCATCCTATTAACTCTCTAATATTACCTTTTTTCAGTTTTCTGGTACTTCCCCAGTGTTCCAAAAATTTCTAAAAATCAACATTAACAGTTGAGAGAGTTCAAACAGCTCCTCAGTCACTTCTTTTAATCATCTTGGATATGAGTTATCAGTCTTGCAGATTGAAAAATGTTTAATAGTGCAGTTTATTCCATCAGTAACTAGGGAGGATGTTAAAGTATTTTATTAGCACTGTGAGATATGAATAAATCATCCTGCTTTTTTGACTACAGAACAGAAATATTTAATTCTTCTGCTTCATCACTAATAATTTCAAAATCCATGTCTCGCATCAAACCTGTTCAGTTGCTAGAATTGTTTGTTCCTGACATTTTTAAAGAATTCCTCCTTACTATGCTTAATCCTACTGGCCATTTAATTTTTTAGTGATAACCTTTAGCTTTCCTTATCAATTGTCTGCAGTTTATCAGTCGCTTCACTTGCTGTATATTGATTTTTTTTTTTTTTTTTTTTTTTTTTTTTCACTGATGCCTTCATTTCCTCTTGGATTTAATGAAGGAAGTCTTTTCATTTTTTTGAATGTAATAGAGCATGTTTAAACAATTCCAGGTTATTTACAATTTTGTTTAAATATGTCCTCCCATTTGGTTTTGCGCGTGTATTTTCAGCTTTGGAGACCTGCATTTTTTTTAAAGCACCAAATATATATTTCTGTTTGACATAGCAAATGAAATTAGTTTGATCTCTTGAACCTAGACAGCTATCAATTTAATTTGGTTTAATCTTTTTCCATCGTAACATGGTCTAGTATAGAATTGCAATCTGCTTGAAGTAATTTTGTTTTTTAAAAAGCTTTCATGTATAAATCTTAGGAACTCCAATGTTTTATGTGGGATAACATGAGACCTCTAGCCTGTGTCCCTTACATTGAAATCGGGTGGATTGCTCTTAATCAGCTATTTAAATTCACCAGTGTTAATCTTGATTTAAGTCAACAGGAAGGAAACCTTGATTTGAATAATTTAAAAAGTAATCTTGCTTTGCATTTGAGCTTTTTAGTTGCCTTCCTAAAGGGTTGATTCTAAGTGGTTGGTATAAACATTACAACATGGTTATTTGCAAACAAATTTAGCCTTTACAATAAATTTGTACTGCCTTTTGCTAGAATGGAAGATACACTGAATCTATATACCTTTGTTTAAGCAGTTGTCTTAACATACACTTCAGATGCTTGATTTTTACATTTTGGTTAGAAAATGGTAACTGACACATTTCTTGACTTAATTAGTTTTTACTTTTGATTTATGTCCAGCTGTATTTGTCTGGAAAAAAAATTAAAAATACACAGCAATAGCATTTTAAAAACTTGTTTTTCATTAGTAAAATAAAACTACCTCAGATATGCTGGATACATAAGAAAAATTTAGCAAAACTTTGCATTGAAAATTGATTTTATTAAACAAAGGAAATATTAAATAGTTAGTGAATTGATGGATTGCTTTTGGTTACTGTGGGCCAGATTTCAAAGGTAGACAGGTGCCTAGAGCAGGAGTGGGCAAACTATGGGCTGTGGGTCACGTCTATCTCACCAGCCATTTGAATCGAGCCCAAGGAGGGGGATCAGGGCTGGGGCAGTGGGTTGGGGCTCCAGCTGGGGGTGCAGGCTCTAGAGTGGGGCTGGAGATGTGGAGTTTGGGGTGCAGGAGGGTACTCCAGGCTGGGACTGAGGGGTTCGGAGGGTGGGAGGAGGATCATGGCTGGGGCACGGAGAGAGGCTCAGGCATGCAGGCTTACTGCAAGCTGCTACCAGAAGCAGTGGCATGTCCCGCCTCGGGCTCCTGTGCATAGGGGTGGGCAGGGGGCTCCACTCCACTCCACATGTTGCCTCACCCCAAGTGCTGTCTTGCAGCTCCCATTGTCTGGGAACCACGGCCAGTGGGAGCCGCAAGGGCGGCGCCTGTGGATGGGGCAGTGTGCAGTAGGGCTCCCTGGCCACATCTCCACGTAGGAGCCAGAGAGGCCACATGCTGCTGCTGCTGCTTCTTCTGGGAGCAGCTCGAAGAAAGCCTGCATCCCTGAGCCTCTCCCCCTGTCCAAACCCCTTGTCCCAGTCCTGATCCCCCTCCTTGGGCTCGATTCAAATGGCTGGTGAGATAGACGTGACCCACAGCCCCAAACCCCTCATCCCCAACCCCACCCCAGATCCTGCACCCCCGCACACACCCCACTCTTCCTGCCCCAGCTTGGAGCCCTCACCCCCACACTCCTACCCCAATTTTGTGAGCATTCATGGCCTACCATACAATTTCCATACTCAGATGTGGCCCTTGGGCCACAAAGTTTGCCCACTCCTGGCCTAGAGGGATTTTCAAAAGCAATTTGAAATCAATGGGAGCTGAGCGCATAATCAGAACACTTTTGAAAATCCCTCTAGGCACCTGTCTACCTTTGAAAATCTGGCCCACAGTGACCAGAAACAATCTGAAGTGCTTTTGAAAATCTCGCTCCATCTAAATACCTTTTACAGTCTGGCTCCTTTTCTTTAACTTTTATTAGAATTAGATCTCATCCCCTTCCAGATGGTTTTTATTCATATATTTGACAGGGAAAACAAGCTTTCCTGCTTTCATTCCATATTGGTCTCTCAATTTTGAATGAAATAGTCCAACTGAAGAAAATATTCTCTCTGTTCCTACTAACTAAACTGAAACCAACAGTAAGGCAAAAGCCTTTCCGCGCAACAGAAACTGTAAGTACTCGCACCTGGAAAAAGAAAATACAGTACCAGCATTTGCTAAATTGTAAAGACTGAACACAATATCAACCATGTAGTGCATAAAATTGTGTTTATAATGCTTGAGTTGATCTCACAAACGTGTCCCCCCCGCCCCTCCAATTCATTTGTATAACTAAAAAAAGCAGATCCATGGGCTTATCAAAATTTGAGGACTCGTTGCATCATGTTTTTTATCTATTTAAATTTTAATGGATTATAACAATCTATGTCAAGGCCTAAATTTATTATAATTGCAAATTAAATTTGCAACAGGTTTATTTTTGAAGAGAAATATGCGTGTAGATTAAGAACTCTTTTTTTAAATCTAATTTTATCCTCCCTGGATTGAAATCCCTCTTGATAATGCAGAGTTTTTTTCCTACACAGTACACAGGGTGTTTAAGGAGCTGCTTATCCTATTCCCTTTTCTAATTTATTGGTCTATAGTAAATCCCCACCATTACCCTGTTTTGGCAGTTGCAACTAGAATCCTATCTCTAATATGGGCAACCCAAGTCTTTCAGGCTGAATGAGTCAAATGTACATGCCTGTTTTGCTGTCTGTAATCCTTAGGCAACATTCCCCTCATAAGCCTGTAACACCAGAGTTCATGATTCCCAACGTTCCTCTGCAGTTTAACTGATAATTTTGTAACATACTGGTACTGTCACTTCTCCCATACCTCACCCTTAATGTCTTGTCTACAGATGTAACAGTATACTGCTACCAAGTTTTTTGTTTTTTTTTAATTTTATTCAATGTGGAGGTTAATACAGTTTCACGTGATGAATTTTTTGGGGTTTTTCATTGGAAATGACAGACATAAAACTGTTTAAAAGAATGTTCTGCTTGCTAAGTCAAGTCCTCTAAAGTTAAGAAATGCTAGAATTAGGTTACGTGTGCAACCTTAATTTGGCCTCCTTGTGTATATTCAGTAGGATAGTTTCTAATTACCTAGTCACATAACTACTTGTTCTACAGGGCTCCCACCTCATTCACTGCACAGGATGGACTGTAAATTAGGCAGAGTTACAAGAATAGATAAGAAAGCAATACTTTGACCATTGCCTTGGTCCCAGAAGAGCTGTTTCATTCTTTGTTCTGCCACACTTCCTTGCCTGATGTCACATAGGAAAACTATCATAATGCATATATGCACATTGCAGCTGAATTAATGTTGCAATGACAACCTTAGTTCTTGCACTTTCTAACTTCTCAGCCTTAATGTTCTTTTAACATAGTTTTTGGGGGGAGCGGGGCTTGGTATATAATAAAAGTAAAGATCTGGTGTGCAGCAATGCCTTAAAACGTCTTTAACTTGGTAGAGCTCGCTTATCACTTAGACGTAGCTGCCGTAAGAGGCAACCAAATGAAGTGGAATAGTTCAGAAACTTCCAACCTCATAAGTAGCCATTTAACACTTCATGGTGTCAATGGTAGGAGCAGGTTCGTGGCAAAAGTGGGGATATGACTACAGAGTAAGCAAGTTTAATATTGAGAAGGGTTTATCATTAGCCTAAACTATCTTTTTTTTTCCCTTCTGCCCTATGAGAGAAGTTTTACTTTCATTGGTGCTCTTTCTGGCCCAAAAACCAAAATAGCAATGTCTGTGAATGATAGCCACTGGGCTTAAAATAAATATTTCTCACATGTACAACTACGTGCCATTGCAAAAGCGTAACACAATTGGAAAGCACAGTATCTTGTGTGGCAAGTCCCTCTTCTACCAATAAGTCAGCAGTTAATTGCTGTTTTCTGGTCCTCTATGCTCTTCTGGCAAAGGTGGACAATCTGGGCCTTTTCACTAGAAGACTTATGTGCCCAGATAATCTTGCCCCTTTCAGGTGCTTTGTGTGTCCCTAGAGAAACTATTGTTATATAAGGCCTATTGTACTGAATCTTAGCCTTTTGATCTTATCCTGAAACTACTTAGCATTGTGTTGAATCTTGGGTGTCCAATGAGCAGTGAATCTGTGAGACCTTGATCTGATTCCAGGGAGGGCAAAATACAGCCCATGGGCAGCGTCCACGTCATCTAACACTTCTGTCTGGCTTGCAATGACTAATATTTCTGTCCGGCCTCCTCTGCCCCCTCGCGATCTCAGAGTTCAGGCTGCTAAGAGTCCCGCAGAGCAGCAGGGCGCTCAGGCTGGCAGGCTGCCTGTCTGCCGTGGCCCCACACTGCTCCCAGAACTGGCCGGCTGCTGCTGGCATATCTCTGCAGGCCCCTGGTGGAGGTTGCGGGGAGGGGAGGCAGCTCTGTGCGCTGTCCCCCCTCCCTCCCCGCACTGTCCTCACAGCTCCCGTTGGCTGGAAACTGGCCAATGGGAGCTGCAGGGGCAGTGCTTGCGGCTGTGGGCAGCGCATGGAGACCTCCTGTCGCCTTGCTCAAGGGGCACGCAGAGACACGCCAGCTGCAGTGCCTTCCAGGAGCAGCATCGGGCCATGGCATGCAGGCAGCCTGCCTGAGTCCTGCTGCGCCACTGGCTGGGAGCCACATGTGGTAAGTGCCTCCTGGCCAGAGCCCGCACTTCGCACTCCCTCCTGCATCCCAACCCCCCTGCACCAGCCCGGAGCTGCCTCCTACACCCAAACTTTCTCCCAGACTGCACATCCTCTGCATTAATATAGTAGAAATATGTGGCCCATTGATGGAAATTCATGAAAATTATTGCCCATCCCATATGTGATCGTATCTTATTGCTACAGGTCCTGAGTGGGGTCTGCTGATCAGCCTTTGGATAGGTGACAGCTTGATAAGCTTTTGCTGGAGCAGTCATAGAAGGAATTGAGGCATGTGTAACTAGCACAAACTTGTCTGACTCGAAGCAGTGGCTGTTGACAGTAAGGAGTACACCTTAGTTGCTTACTGCAGGTGTTAGGTATTATTTATAGCTAAGAGTTTTACTGTTACCCCAAGGAAAACTTCCCCTTAGAATACCAATTACAGACTGCTAGGTATTTTACCTAGTTTTCCACAGGGCTGAATGTTGGAAGGTACAGAGTGCTTGACCCCCAAAAACCAAACAAAAGTATTGTGGGATACTTACGAATGGTTTAAAAGAAAGTGAGCCAAATGTTTTATTTTCCACCTGCACTGGAGAAAAAATTGTCTAGGACTAAATCATCTTAGCTGGGACTGAAATAAAGATAGTCTCAAGTGTCATGAAAAAATTGACAGACAATTATTTTTAAATATCTTTTTTAAAATGGTGGATAATAGAAGCGAAGTATTTGAATGTCTTGTATTGGCAACTCTTGTACAACTGTTTGAATACCTTTTAGCCTGACGTAGATAGGGTCCAAGTATACTTTTCTGAAAGAGAACCATCATAATCAGTAGGGCACGTCTCACATTTCAGAGCCATTTGCTGGATTCATTGCTGACTTCAATATTTACATATATTTAGCATTTGATATATGCCATTTGGATCCTACGTGATCAAATCTGATTTCCAGTTAAAGTAGCCATTCCTTTCTTGAATTCACTTCATAGACATGCTTGAATTTATTGTTTCACGGGTAGCCATGAGCAACTTCTGACCTTCAAAGAAAGTAATATTCGCTATTTTCTGTGCACCACTGTGGAAACTTCATATACCACTGCTAGAGGGACCTATAGGACGTAACTCTCAGCTGTACAGAATTTAACTAAAACTGGGATACCTAAAACATAGTTTTGTGTTAAATGTGACTTGGAACGAGCATGAGTAGTGGTGCATATGAACTTAATACAAAACACTTTCAATACCACCAAGAAAATAGCAGTGTATTCTGCAAATTTTCAATATCTTTCCTTATGATTTATCCCACCTAGAAAGTCAAGTATACAAAAAGCTTCATAAAAGCCATCTAAGTTATGAAAGTTAGATCTTCAGCATAAATACTTCAGACTTCTGGGTTTGATGCCCAAATTACCACTTGAAGTTCTTTTGGCCTGTGTTTATGCAGGAAATCAGACTAGATTAAGATAATGGTATCTAGCCTTAAAAAACTAGGTATATTACAATTAAGTTGACCATGTAGAAATGCAGAAACTTCATGTTTTTAATGTTCTGCCAGATGTCATAGCTCTGAGAAATAAAATACGGTAAAACAACTGAGAAGGTTCAGAGTGAAGTCTTTAGGCATTAATGCAGAAACATACCCATCTGACTTCAAGATGGCCTAGAACAGGGGTAGGCAACCTATGGCACTCATGCCAAAGGTGTCACGCAAGCTGATTTTCAGTGGCACTCACATTGCCCGGGTCCTGGCCACCAATCTGGGGAGCTCTGCATTTTAATGTAACTTTAAATGAAGCTTCTTAAACATTTTTAAAACTTTATTTACTTTACATACAACAATAGTTTAGTTATATATTATAGACTTATAGAAAGACCTTCTAAAAACATTAAAATGTATTACTGGCACACGAAACCTTAAATTAGAGTGAATAAATGAAGACTTGGCACACCACTTCTGAAAGGTTGCCGACCCCTGGCCTAGAAAAATGTTTGTTCAATATTTAAAGCAGATAGTATTCTGTCTCTCAAACTCAGTAATTACAAGTTGAGATGGTGGGAAGTATTCATTTGTCTGCCTCTCAATGCTGCTCTTGATGCACTCAGCCAAAATGCAGGAATATTAGACCTTGGGGGGAGGGATAGCTCAGTGGTGAACATTGGCCTGCTAAACCCAGGGTTGTGAGTTCAGTCGTTGAGGGGGCCATTTAGGGATATGGGGCAAAAATCTGTCTTGGGATTGGTCCTGCTTTTTTCAGGGAGTTGGGACTAGATGACCTCCTGAGCTCCCTTCCAACCCTGATATTCTATGATACTTACTTTTTTTTGACTAGCAAAAGAGTTGCTTGCTGGATTCTTACATTATGATGTTATCATCTGCCCCATTTCCCTACCAGAGTTTGCCAACTTGTGGAGAAGGGAATGGGGATGACCCTTCTCTTTCTCTGTCCCTCTCCACCATCTCTTGGCAACTTCCTGCAGAAATCAATAAGAATGGCCATACTGGGTCAGACCAAAGGTCCATCAGGCCCAGTATCCTGTCCTCTGACAGTGGCCAATGGCAGGTGCCCCAAAGGGAATGAACAGACAGGTTATCATCAAGTGATCCAAGCCCTGTAATCCAATCCCAGCTTCTGTCATACAGAGGCTAGGGACTCCATTCCTGCTCATCCTGGCTAATAGCCATTGATGGAGCTATCTTCCATGAATCTATCTAGCTTCCTATTGAACCCTGTTATAGTATTGGCCTTCACAACACCCTCTGGCAAGGAGTTCCAGAGGTTGACAGTGTTGCGTGAAAAAATACTTGTTTGTTTTACAAACACCTGCTACCTATTAATTTCATTTGGTGACTTCTTGTTCTTGTATTTATGAGGAGGAGTAAATAACACATCCTTATTTACTTTCTTTATACCGCTCATGATTTTATAGACCTCTATCATATCTCCCCTCAGTTGCCTCTTTTCCAAGCCTAAAAGTCAGTCTTATTAATCTCTCCTCATATCCCTAATCATTTTTGTTGTCCTTTTCTGAACCTTTTCCAATTGCAATATATCTTTTTTTTGAGGTTGGGCGACCACATCTGCATGCAATATTCAAGGTATGGGCATACCATGGATTTATATAAAGGCAATATATTTTCTGTCTTATTATCTATCCCTTTCTTGATGATTCCCAACATTCTGTTCACTTTTTCGACTGCCTCTGCACCTTGAGTGGATGATTTCAGAGGACTATTCACAGTGACTCCAAGATCTCTTTGAGTGGTAACAGCTAATTTAGATCCCATCGTTGTATATGTATAGTTAGGATTATGTTTTCCAATGTGCATTATTTTGCATTTATCAGCATTGAATTTCACGTGCCATTTGATTTCCCAGTCACCCAGTTTTGTGATATCCATTTGTAGCTCTTTGCAGTCTGCCTGGGACATAACTATCTTGAGTACTTTTGTATCATCTGCAAATTTAGCCACCTGACTGTATACCCCTTTTTCCAGATCGTTTATGAATATGTTGAATAGGACTGGGCCCAGTACAGATCTCTGGGGGACACCACTATTTACTTGTCTCCATTCTGAAAACTGGCCATTTATTCTTACCCTTTTGTTTCCTATCTTTTAACCAGTTACCAGTCCATGAGAGAACTTTCCCTCTTATCCCATGACTGCCTATTTTGCTTAAGAGCCTTTGGTGAGGCATCTTGTCAAAGGCTTTTTGAAAATCTAAATACACTATATCCACCGGATCTCCTTTGTTCGCATGGCTGTTGACTCCTTCAAAGAATTCTAGTAGATTGGTGAGGCATGATTTCCCTTTACAAAAACCGTGTTAACTATTTCCAACAAATTATGTTCATCTGTGTGTCTGACAATTTTGTTCTTTACGATAGTTTCAACCAATTTGCCAGGTGCTGAAGTGAGGCTTATTGGCCTGTAGTTGCCAGGGTCACCTCTGGAGCCCTTTTTAAAAATTGGCATCAGATTAGCTATCCTCCAGTCATTTGGTACAGAAGCTGATTTAAATGATGGGTTACAGATGACAGTTAATACTCCTGCAATTTCACATTTGAGTTATGGCCAATCTTGGGCATAATTTTCTGTGGATGCTTGATAGATATATTACATCCACCAAAAATTGTATAATTTCTTTACTTTCTGCCAAAGGAAGGGATCTCTGCAAAGAAATCAAGGGTGCAGATTCTCAGCTGATATAAATTGCCATAGCTTCATTGTGAAAGTATGGCAACGATCTACACCAACTGAGGATCTGCCCATAGGTACTGGATCCCCAAGATGTGTAAGCTTTCCAGTTCACTACCTTTCAGTACCACTATCCTGGAATGTCTTATGATCTCATTCTCTTGAGCTGTCTTTGCACCTCTATACTGGACAAGTGATCTTTATGCCATTTTGTATTTCACTCTCTGAAACACACTTTTTACGTATTAGAAACTAAAATGCCCTCTCTGTTTAACAGCTACTTGGTGCCAGGTCTCTTCTTCTGTTTGTAAGATTCCGAACTATAACAAAACATCTGAGCCTTCCAATTCCTCTTTTTCCTGAAACCTGGTTAACCTGCTGTTACAAACTGGTCAGGCTTTTCCTGCTGGCATTTCTCCAGGTTACTATGAGTGGCTCTAAACACTGAAACCACTGTGTAATTTAAGCTTCTCTGAGTCTCAGTAGGCTGCAGCACTGTTCTTTTCTTTGGTATGTGCACCTGAGACACAGCCTGAGAGTAGGTGCCCTGGAGATGTCTATACAGCAGCTGGAAGGTGTGATTCTTTGTCTGAGCTAGTGTCTAATAATAGTGTAGCCATGGCGGCAGCTTGAGCTAGCTGCCTGAGTATATCAGGAGGGTTGAGTGGGATTCTACGTGGGCAGCTAGCCTGAGCTGCCTTGTGTATAGCCACAGCTATGCTGCTAATTTTAGTGCCCTAGTTCAAGCAGAGTTACTCCCTTCATGGAAGTCGAGTCCCCCAACTAGCTGCTTAGGCCGCCAGGATTGCTGTTGTGTTCCTGCTTCTTTACCAAGGTACTCCAGTAGCTTAGACTCACCTTCCAGAACTCCACCCAAAGGTATGAGACTTCAGGTTTACCTCTTCAGGGGCCTCAGGGTAGGTGTAGCACATAACATAGAATTCTAACATACACAGTCTCAACCTTTTTTTTTTTAAAACCCTCCAGGCATTTCTCTGCCACAGTTTCCTCTCCGCTAGACGTGGCTGAAAAAAGGAATCCCTTTCTGCAAAAATGTTTATATTTTTTCAGAACTTGCTTCTGAAGCAGGATGAAACCTCAAAAACAAAATATCCGTAGAAAGGGATTTCAGGGGAGGAAAACCTCATTTGTGAAACTGACTAGACCAGTGGATCCCAAACTTGTTCCACCGCTTGTGCAGGGAAAGCCCCTGGTGGGCCGGACCTGTTTGCTTACCTGTCGTGTCCGCAGGTTCGGCCAATCACGGATCCCAGTGGCCGCGGTTCACTGCTTCAGGCCAATGGGCCTGGCGGAACAAGTTTAGGAACCACTGGACTAGAGCCTTCCAGCTTGGTTGCCAAGAAGCAAGAGAGCTCAGCCACTCCTTACCAACATCCCCAGCTGGAGCTGGAGAAGTGCTATGCCTTTCTGTCCCTGGGAGGAGTTTGAAGCAGGGCACTGTGGTTCTGTGCCCCTGGGGGTGGGAGGAGGGGTTGGCACTCTGCTGTGCTTCAGAAGTTTTTTTGAATTTATAATAGATTTAGCAGACTACTTCACTCTACTGAGCTGGCATTTGCTAAAGAAACTAAGCTTTGTCAGAAAATTCCCAACCAGCTCTTCTCCTCCACTCCAGAATTTTGTGGGTTTTTTGGGGGGGAAGGGATTGCAAGGGCTGGATTCAGGGTCCTCTGTGGGATGCAGGATCCTCCTCCAGCAGCTTTCTGAGTACCCTTCTCTTCTAAAACATAGGGCCTCTCCCCCTTGTAAGCTGGCTTCCTCTGACCTTGCCCTGTCTGTCCCCTTTCTTCCTCTTGCTCAAACTTCTGTTTGTGTGTCCTGCTTCCTAGAGCCCTGCAAACCTGCAGATATCCACGGACCATGTTTGCAGATTGTGGATGGGATGCAGATGCTTAATGTTACAGATCTAATCTGTGTGCCAAATTTCAGGCACCCAGATTGAATACGTGGACATGAATAAACATTAGGCTCTTCCTCACTATAGTGTGTGATGCACAAGCCATTAATAATCAGTCTTGGCTTTCAGATGCCATGGTGAGTTTGCAGCACTTGTTAGTTACGGGTGCGTTTTTAAAAATCCAGTTCAAATGTACTCAACTAGCCACATAAATGGAATTTCAGAAGATCACTCAGGTGTTTTAAGAGTTTAATTGTGCTGAGTCTGAAGGCAAAATGTTCAAAAACACTTGAACTTCAGTGCAACTGATTTTCAATGACACTTAAGCTGCTTAGTTGTGTGTTTTGAAAAATTTTACTCCACCTCTGCAGTTTGTCCCTCTTTTCTTAGTTGCCTTCTTTTCACTTAGGAGTTCACCAAACCACACTGATTTGAGGATTAATCTGGGAGTCTGTGGTGGGTACTCTTCATTAGTATAAAATTGAATGGATTCAGTAATAGGAAGAAACATTGCATTTTCACCACTTGCATTTTCTCTTTCAATTTTTAAGTTCAGTTTGGATTGAGAACAATGATTTGTGCATGAGAGGTGCAGCATACTTCATTGTGACAAGGAGTCAGGGTTTCTCCATACCTGGTTTACCTCAAGTATTCAAACACATAATCTGCTATGAAAGAGAATCAAAGATTAGTTTATTTTATGGCAACATTTGTTCTCTTTAAAATTAGTAATATACTATATAACAATATGTACAGTCTAGCTTCTTGAGCGCTCACAACTGTTTCAAGCTTTGTTACATAATTCTGCATAAAGCACTTAATGATGTGTATGTGGCTTCACCTATATGTACAAAAGGAAAGCAAGTAGGCTTTAGAAATGCATGTATAACAGACAGGATGGTTCAGCTAGTGTTCAGATATTCCAACTGTACAGTCTGCTGCTTAATGGATCGGATAGTTCTATATTGAGTTTTTGAAATAATCACTTGACCACCATACTATTGGTGGGAATGCAACCTATTGACTTCTGCAGAATTTTTCTTTAAAATAAAGTTCTAGGCAGTACATTGGGAACGTAGACTTCCAATTAGGGCTGTCAAACAATTAAAAAAATTAATTGTGATTAATCGTGCTTTTAAACAATAAGAGAATACCATTTATTTAAATATTTTTTGATATTTTCTACATTTTTAAATATATTGATTTCAATTACAACACAATGCAGTGCTCACTGTATATATTTTATTACAAATATTTGCACTGTAAAAAACAAAATAAATAGTATTTTTCAGTTCACTTAATACAAGTACTGTAATGCAATTGCTTTATCATTAAAATTCTACTGACAAATGTAGAATTATGCACAAAAAAATCTGCATTCAAAAATAAAACAAACTAAAACTTTAGAGCCTGCAAGTCCACTCAGTCCCACTTCTTGTTCAGCCAATCACTCAGACAAACAAGTCTGGTTACAATTTGCAGGAGATAAATCTGCCTGCTTCTTGTTTACAGTGTCACCTGAAAGTGAGAACAGGTGTTCACATGGCACTATTTAGCTGGTGTCGCAAGATATTTACATGCCAGATGCGCTAAAGATTCATATGTCCATTCATGCTTCAACCACCATTCCAGAGAACTTGCCTCCATGCTGATGGAGGGTTCTGCTCAATAATGATCCAAAGCAAAGTGGACCGACGCATGTTCCTTTTCATCATCCGAGTCAGATGCCACCAACGGAAGGCTGATTTTCTTTTTTTTGTGGTTTGGGTTCTGTAGTTTCCACATTGAAGTGTTGCTCTTTTAAGACTTCTGAAAGCATGCTCCAGAACACATCCCTCTCAGATTTTGGAAGGCACTTCAGATTCTTAAACCATATGTCGAGTGCTGTAGCTATTTTCAGAAATCTCACATTGGTACCTTCTTTGCGTTTTGTCAAATCTGCTGTGAAAGTGTTCTGTGCTGGGTCATCATCCAAGACTGCTATAACTGAAAATATATGGCAGAATGCGGGTAGAACAGGGGACATGCAATTCTCCCCGAAGGAGTTCAGTCACAAATTTAATTGACTTTTTTTTTTTTTTTTAAATGCATCATCAGCATGGAAACATCCCCTAGAATGGTGGCCGAAGCATGAAGGGGCATACAAATGTTTAGCATATCTGGCACATAAATAACCTTGCAGTGCCAGCTACAGAAGTGCCATGCAAAAGCCTTTTCTCACTTTCAGGTGACATTGTAAATGAGAAGCAGGCAGCATTATCTCCTGTAAACGTAACGAACTTGTTTGTCTTAGCGATTGGCTGAACAAGAAATAGGACTGAGTGGACTTGCAGGCTCTAAAGTTTTCCATTGTTTTATTTTTGAGTGCAGTTATGTAATAAAAAAAATTACATTTTGTAAGTTACACTTTCAAGATAGAGGTTGCACTACAGTACTTGTATGAGGTGAATTGAAAAATACAATTTTATCATTTTTATAGTGCAAATATTTGTAATAAAAATATAAAGTGAGCACTGTACACTGTGTATTCTGTGTTGTAATAGAAATCACTAAATTGGAAAATGTAGAAAAATATGCAAAAATATTTAATGTCAATTGGTATTCTGTTTAACAGTGCAATTCATTGTGATTAATTTTTTTTGAGTTAATCGTGTGAGTTAATAGCAATTAATCGACAGCCCTACTTCCAAGTGTGTGGTGATACAGTAATGCCTTTGTTACTCTCTCTAAAAGAAGGATCCGTGCATGTGCTGTTGCTTATAGTGGCTTTTTTACCCTAACCAGCAATCTAGTGAAATTTTAAAAGAAACTTTTTACTCAGAGTTGCACTAGTTTTAACTTAAAGTATGATTATTTTTTTAAACTGATTGTTAAACTAGGCTTTTACAATTTAGCTTAAAGCCATTAATACTAGGGGTTGTCACAGGTGCACCACAGGCCAAATCCGGATCTCCAGACACTTTTGAACGGACCCTGAAATCTTTTTATGTACTTACTACTCTTTTTTTAAATTTTTTTTCCTCTGGAATCTGGACCTTGCCAATACTTTGACCAAGAAATTCATATATTAGGATCAGGTTTAATCTAAACTGAAATATGTCAGTTCAAGGCTTGCACTGTTCTCTGGAATCTAGCCAATCTGGTGCTAGTTTATATGCAGGCCAGGCCATACTAATAAAATCGCTGAGCAGTTACATCAGTGGGTAAAACACTAAAGTAGATTCAGAATTCTTGGCTTCACTTTGCTGGTACTTGGGGGGGGGAAAGCCATAAATAGCAACAGTCAGGCAACCAGCACTTGGCAGTGGAGGGAGGACTAAAACAAAACAGAGGTGAGGGTGGGATAAACTGATTAATGCACCCTGTTATGCTTATAAGAAGCACACGGGATTTTTTTTCAGGGAAAAAAGCAATATGTTGCATTTATTGAGAATACAGCAGTTAGCATATGCTTTTCAGTCTCACATGCACACTCTCACTCTCTCACACACCATGCACACAGTTCTACCAGTCGATGTTAGTTACCAGTCCAGAGTCTGGATCAATCTAGTGGCCAGCCAGATTGGTCGCAGAGGGGAGCTGGGCTCTGTTGGTCACGATCTGATGCTCCTGGAGTTGTGGCAAGACGAACCCAAAGTTCCATGGCAAAGCACCCTGTTCTTACAGTCCTTTTTTCTCCATTGAAGTCTATGGATTTTGCTGTGAAATTTATGACCAGTTACTCCTTAATTGGTGTCATCTTTTGAGGTTAACACGCCAAAGTACCTTCGAGAGAGTCATCCTTTCCTGGTTTCAGATTTAATCAGTTATCTTGTCTTTAGGGGTGCCAGCCTCCACCTCAGAGTCGTCAATTTGCCCTTCCTTAATCATGGATGCAATGGTGTCGTTAAGTGTCTTCACTCCTCCTTCGTTGACCATCTGACTTTAACAATGACCTTCACACCTTGTCTTTTCCTGATGCCTTCATTCCTTATTCACAGTCTTTTACAGAGACTTTCGAAGGTATACAACAGGGGTTCTCAAACTGGGGGTCGTGAGATTATTACATGGGAGGTTGCAAGCTGTCAGCCTCCACCCCAAACTCTGCTTTGCCTCCAGCATTTATAATGGTGTTAAATATATAAAAAAGTCTTCTTAATATATAAGGGGGGTTACACTCAGAAGCTTGGTGTGTGAAAGGGGTCACCGGTACAAAAGTTTGAGAACCCCTGGTATACAAACAGCAGTGTTTTATATTGAGCAAAAAAGACGTAAATTAAACCTTACTAAATCTTGTGACCAAAACAGTTCACATTGAGGCAATATGCCTCTTCATGCCTCTAATCTCATTAACATAGACACAATCAAAGATCCTGTCTCTTACTCACTAAACCTTAAAACAAAGAAATGTATACTTAACTAAAGGGCCTAATTTGTAATACAAATAGGAACCAAGACCCCATTGTCAACATTGTAACTGATCCTAAAACAGAGGGTGACCATAATCAGCCACAGGGATTGCTCTGGTTTGTCCCTGCCTTAACATCAGTACAGACACTGGCAGTCTGTCAGATGCGTTTCTACCAATATCCCCGAGGGTCATTCCTTTCTGCTATTCAGAAAGGGTGGCTGGCAGGATGATCAAATCATACATTAATACATATTACATTATTATAACTGTCAATCATTATAATACAAATCTAATACAAATATAAAATTCTACTCCTACAACGCCTTGCTCTCATCTGTTTTTTGCAGGATCTGGACAGAGGAGGCAGGCAGGCAGAGATTGTCTCATCCAGAAATCAGGGAGGGATGCTGTACATCCAAAGGCTTCCATGAAAAACAACTCTCTCCCCTCCCACTCCCCCCAGCAGGCTCTGGGGTGCTCTGGGATAAGTTCTACTTAATCTTCCTCCCAACAGCTGGAAGTATGGGTTGGTAGGCTGAAGTTTCTGTTGGGCCTCGACAATAGCTCTTGTATTGATCTCTGAACAGTAGCATACATACCTAGTTGTATGTGTCTTGTGAACTTCGTCCTGATTTTCATATCTTGGAAATAGATAGTAAGTCTCAGATGGCTCATTAAAATAAATCGCTAAACAGAAGAAAATTTAACTTTTTCAAACACACCTTAATATTGTAGAATTTCAACACTTGAGAGCCAAAGATTGTATTGTAAACAGAATTTTCCCAGACAGACATTTATGATCTTGGGGAGCCTTGCTTATGTAAACTGATTTACTTCAAAGATTGACTTTGACCCACTGAAACTGGGCTTTTTATGAAGTGAAGATGCAACTAATTATCGAGCTAGTTTTCAGACAATTACAATAATCCTGTTATACTCTGCTAATAATATAGAACTATTCCTGTAATATTAAGATTACATGTAAACTCCACTTTTCTTATAACATACATGAATTTAGGTTGATTTTTATGGTAGTTCCTTTCTTAGTCTAGAAATCTTCCCAAAATAATTCCGTGAGGTGAGTCTTGTGAGTGATGCTGTAGACAGTGGAACCAGTCCTGTACTCTTCAGTAAACAAATTCCTGCATTGTAGAGTAGAATCAGTGTTACTGAGAGCAAATGTTGGCCAAGACACAACTGAGGTTATCTACCTCTCAAATGTAAATGATATTGGCTGTTGAAATTTACATGTGAACACAGATGCTGGACTTCTCTCAAAGGTCTTAAGAGCGCAAGTTTTTGTGTGGACCACAAGTTCACAATCCCCAGATGGTAGCACTGTACAAATGTGAGTTACTACTATTCAGTCTAGATAAACTGCTCTCCTAAAAGAGGTTGTAAATAACATCAATTCTGCTCAAATACTGACTTACAAAATAACCTTCTGTTCAACACTAAAGGAGCCTTACATTGTAAAATAAGGCTGCCATCATCATGGTTAAACAAATTCTAGAGTGGGATAGAAACTGGCTTAGGAACTTCATCTGCCATTACTACTGGTGAACCAAATAGCAGACATTCTGCTTGAGATTTATCAGCCTCCATCCCCTTTCTTCAGGCATAGGGTCAGATACAGAATTACTAGCTTTATTTTAACTGTACTTAGTCTTACATGTTCATAATGATGCAGTGCTTTAAATCTTGTGCACTTTCAGAATGAAGCTTTGCGTTTTTAAAAAACAACAAATTAAACTTGTTCAGCCTGATGTCTTAATGGTCTTGCTTAAGTTGTTTTAAACTGGAATACCATTCTTTCTGCACCACTAGTTTGTTACTTGTTTACATTAAACTGAGTTTCTTGGTTGCAGCTTTGACATGTAGCTTCTTGAGAGGACAGACTTGTATAACATTCGCTAATTCATAACTATTCAGTAGTCTGAACTTGACAGGAGGAGAGGTCCTTGCAGTCGAAAACTTTTTTTGTCCTGTGGTTAAAAAAAGTAATACATAATGGCTTTCATATAAGCCAATTTGGTGGCCTAATGACAACTAAATCCCAAAATGTTGTCTCTTGGTTCCAGAGGCTGAAATGCATCTGAGGGCTGCCCTTGCCACCTTTGGGGAAAGTCTCAAGATCATGAAAAATCCCAAGCGGAGTCACTGTCAGATTATCTAGAACATTGTTAACACAAAAATTACATTAAAAGAACATCATTAAGGTTGCAAAGCCAAGCATGCGTAAGCTAGTAAATGTCAGAATTACGGTTGCTTGGGCAACTTGATTAGTTCCCCCTGTGCATATGTACTCTGATATAGTCCTTAATTACCTGATCAATATTTTTCCATAGGACCCCTGCTTTATTCACTGTACAGTTAATGAGCAACTATTTCACAGTTTTGTTTTTTCCACATTGTTCATAGTGTAGTCCCAGGCATCTGTTTTGTCCTTCCTATTCAAATCCTACTCTACAGACAAAATTATTAACTTTCTTTTGAGATTTCTCTGTGGCATTCATCACTATAATACTTGTGGAGCACTCAAAGACTAATTTAATTTATTTTCAAAACCCCATTGTGGTCTGAGTGGGGCGCTATTATCCCTGTTTTACAGGCCTACAACCTGATTTTTTTAGTGTGATTTTAGAATTATATAGCACTGAATATGTTTAAGACAGAGCTCCCATTGACTTCTGTTGCAGTGGTGAGTGCTCAGCCCTTTTTGTAAATCAGACTCCAGGGTCGGAAGTCAGACAACCAAAACATGAGGAATACCACACAATTAGTGACCATTTGTGAAAAGATTGATATAAGTGACTTGAATAGAATCACATAGGAACTGTGTGACATAGGCAGAAATAGAATTCAGTTCAGTTCTCCAGGGCAGTTCTTCAGAGAATTAAATTCTTTTCCAGCAATCCCCTGCCCCATTCACTATATCCCTTCCTGTTTCTTCAAAAAGGGAAGCAGGGGTTCTATAGCCAACAGTCTCCTTTCAGTATACGTCTCTGAATCATCCCCAGGGCAGGTCCATCCTGTACATTGAATGGGAAAGGGGGTTTCTAGCATATGATCATGTAAATAAAGACTATACAAATGCATATGCACAAGGGGGCTGAATTAAGTTTTTATGTAGACTTAACTCCGCAGTTTCCAAACTTTGAGTTCTTGACTTTTCAACACTGATGTTCTTTTAATGTAGATTTTGTGTGTGTGTATCTTCCTAGCTTTTAAAAAAGCAAAAATGCCGTGTGCCATATTGATACTCATAAGGGTCATCGGCAGTGTTGGAGCCTTTAGATACACAGCACAGACCTCTGCTGACCTAATGGCAGTAAATGATAGTAATGGTAGGTTGTCGTCCTCTATGTGGACCAGCATGAGAGTGGCTTTCCAATATTTGTTGACAGCAGATGAATGGTGGGACTCGGGAATAATGGGTTCCATTCCAGACTTAGAGAGGAGTGTTCTTTAGGGGGCTCACTTCCCACTGCCCCCAAACATGACCCCTTCTGTCCTGTCTCCTCCAACCTGTGACTGTTCCAGTCCTTTCTCTAGTCTATCCCTGGCTCCTCGTTGTAGTGCTATTCTTTAGAATGTCTGGACCCCGCAGGAGAGTCATTGAGAGCACAGAAGAGACAAGTGCCCTGCTCTCATTTAAGGTATCCAGACCTGGGCCCAGAATGGCCTGCGGCAGCCCAGAGCTGAAAAAACAGGAAAAATCATCCTCTGACCTGGGCAGAAAAAGCCCAGCACAGATGCAATTTTCTGGAAGTTTAGCTGCTCAAATGTAAGATGATGCCACTGAGCATGTGTGAACTAACTTTTTTATTTCTGAGGTTTATACCTTGACCAAATATGGGCCAATTTTTCATAGAGATGGAAAAAGGTACATCTCTGACACCTTGCTGCCACTCCCTGCTTCTAAGGATGGAGAGTAGAGCTTTTCAAGGAAAAGTACATAACCTTTTAATGTGGGAAAATGTATTTTTCCCTAGCCTTGTTCTTGGAAACAGTTGAATTCTGGCTGAAATTTTCTCAAAAATTCAGCCTGAGGCAAACACCCAGCATAGAAACCTTCAGACTAAATGATTCAAGTTTGGTGAAATTTATGTGCAACTGAAAAGAGGGTCCTATAATGGGAAGTATCAAGCAACCTTAATAGGCAGTGGTACCAGCTCCACCTATATTTATTCCTTACATTAGGGAGCTGGAGAAGTTAATCCAGTTCCCTTCCCAGCAAAATCTAAAGCCTTGTAGACAAAACTTTTTGGAATCCTGGCTATTTGGACATGGGGAAAGACAAGTAGGGTGTACATTTAAAGAAAATATAAATCTAGCTGTAATAAATGTGCTTTTATGATCCTATTTAAGGTAAAAGATGACAGTAGTAAATGACTTGAGTACAGTAAGTGAAAAGAACTAATTTCTCTTGCTGCAAAATTCATTAACTGAGGTGTGGGTGGGGGAAGGGAGAGACTTCAGTTGCTGTGTATATAACTGGGGCTGGGTTCCTGTTTGACCTAAAGTCTGTCTTGATGCAGCAGCACAAGCCAGCGAGGAGACTGTCATGTTTCACCGTGAACGCCGCACATTTAGGCGTCAGGCTGTACGGCGCCGGCACAATGCAGGGAGTAACCCCACCCCTCCCACATTGCTCATCGGATCACCCCTCAGGTATGGTATCTAAATGTTCCACCGTCTTTAGCGTGCATGCAGCAGACTATTTCCCACACCCACTAGCATTTCCAAAAAGCACTTCCCTTCTCTCCTCATCTTTAACCCTTTTTGGGCTGTCTCTGCATGTCTTTGGACTACCTGAATTTGTGCATGTGTACGTGGCACTTTTTTCCCCCCACAATGACAGGGTTAGCCAATCTCTTAACATGGCACATATGGGTTTAGATCAACCACAAAACGAATTAATGGTAACAAACTGACTTATGCTCAGTTCTCTTTCACTTTAATTTCATGTCAAATCTTTAGATACTTTAAAATTTAAACATAAATAAGAAAATGTTAAATCAGCATCTCTTTTTTCTTCTAAGGGGGAAGAGGAGAATAGGAGTACTCACACTTCTCAGGAACTGTAGAGGGGAAGATATCTGCACCATAAAATTAGCAGGATAATGTAAACAGCTAAACCGTCCTGCAAAAGTTCTAGATCTTAGAATACAGCAAACCACTGCATAAAGAGCCAGCAATCAACCCTGTCAAAAATAGAAGTCTTTGAAATAATTCCTAAACTAGCATATTCTTGTTTTTAAATGCAATAAATCCCATATTATTGCTTGATGCTAACTCTACTTATATCAAATACTAAATGTATATTAAAGTAATAGTATATATCTCTGTATTTTTAAGGTCTGTCCTCAACCTTCTAAATTAAGTTAATTGCTACCAATACTATGAGCTGTCCAGCTTTAAATTTCAGTAGTACTCCTGTAATTTCTTTTACTGAAAGAGTACAGAAACTGAGCAAACTAATGCCTTAAATCTTTAATGCTGTCTAAATCAAACAGTTCTTAAGCAGGAGGCAGGGAATCATGGCTTCAGCATGGCACTACTGAAGCAACTACTAGACAGTTTCTAAAATATCCTTGGATATTGGGATTGATGCTTCCAAGGTCCTGCTTTGAGACACTTGGCATCGATTTTTCTCTTCTTTTGGGGCAAAAGGAGAGACACACTTAAGTAAAAATGTACACATCTTTCCCACTTTGAAGATGACATTTTATTTTAAAGAAAACGTAAACCTAGTGTAAAACAGTTTACACTTTCCCACATTCCTTCCCAGTTTGATCATCTCCTATTTGATTCTAAAAATAAGATGCAGAATTTGGCACCCTACTTGTTTTCATGCAGTGGCTCATCCTAGTTTAAGGGGTCGAGGTGAAAGAAAGTTTAAAATCTGCTTTCTGTGTCTGAACCTTACTCAAGTGTCTCTTCCGTTTTCTCCCAAATGTGGGCATTTCTCCATTGTTCCTACATCAAAGATCAGTTATTTTTTCTCTCCGCTTCACATCAGAGTTGCATTGGTTTATTGCAGGTATATAGGCATGTGCCTCCTGAATTTTGGAAGCCACTTTTTAATGAAGATGCATAGGTCTGACCCTAGGCGCTTTTAATCAGCTGGAAAGACAGTGCCAATGAGAGGGAGAAACTGCCCAAGAGATGGGAGCTCAAGAAGCTCAAATGAGGTTAGACCAGAGTATAGTTAAGGAGTAATTAGTGATAGCTTGGCTTCTGATACTCATCTAGCCAACTTCCATTATTCAAGATACAAGTTAATGAGGTGCATTTTTATTGGCTATTATGGTACATAGCAATGCTTAATTGAGTTGATTTTTTTAAAATAAATTTTACTAAAGGGAAAAGTAGATGTTGATCTTTATTCTAATTGAACATAGATGATTAAAAACAATTTAAAAAAGTGAGTAACTTAAGTGTGGGCTGTAGCAACTCTCCTTACTTTCATGAGTCACCTCTGTGTGCTCTAAATCATATTCACTTGCATTGTGTTCTCTGCTGTTCTGAGGGAGAGTAGAGCAATTGTCTTGTCTGTAGGAGATCATGCAGATAAATGTAAGAACTAATCATTGCACATCAGCCCAAGAATGGTAATGTCTGTGACTTATGTGGATCAGAGAGAGCAGAATAGGAAGCAAATGAGGAACTATCTCAGGTGTCCCTTCTGCTTAAAACTGGAGTTGGCAGCTGCCTCCTTCTCCCCCCTAGTGTAGGCACCAAGATTTCCATGATATGATGGCCTCTGCCATACAGGTGGATTTTGTTGTGGGGACAATGAAAGAGCTGAACTTTAAAGACATAACTTCTTATTCAAAAAAGAAATATTCAAGAACGAGAGAACAGAGAGAAATTCTGGCCAAGTAAATTATCTTCTTTATATGTGTTGCCCATGCTCTTTTTGTTCCTGTGTAAATGAAAACCAGAGCCCATTATCTCAGATCTCTGAACATCTACAGTAACTCCTCATTTAACGTCGTCCCGCTTAATGTTGTTTCAATGTTATGTCCCTGCTCGGTTAGGGAACATGCTCGTTTAAAGTTGTGCAGTGCTCCCTTATAATGTTGTTTGGCTGCCTGCTTGTAAGATTCTGTGGAAGAGCAGCGATTTTACAAGGAGCATTGCACAAGTTCCACTTCTCCGCCTCCTCCCCCTCCTTCCCAGTGCTTTCCTCACCACCAAACAGCTGCTTGGCAGCACTTAGGACTTTTTGGGAGGGAGGGGGAGGAACAGGGAAGCACCACGTCTCCACTACTTCCCCTCCCTCGCAGAAAGTCCCAAGTGCCACCAAACAGCTGTTTAGCGGTGCTTAGGATTTTCTGGGAGGGCGGGGGAGGAGTGGAGACTCGGGGCTTCTCTTCTTCCTCCCAGCACTTCATGTGTAGGACTTTTGGGGAGGGAGGGGCAAGAGTGGGGAAGCGCAGTGTTTCTGCTCTTCCCCCTCCCTCCAAGAAAGTCCTAAGACGACAAACAGCTGTTTAGCGGTGCTTTGGATTTTCTGGCAGAGAGAGGGAGGAGTGGAGATGTAGAGCTTCTCTGCTTCTCCCCCTCGCTCCCAGAAAGTCCTAAGCTGTTTGGCAGGGGTTAGGACTTTTTATTTGGTGGGTGGGAGGGATGTGGCATGCTCCTGAGAGGAAGTGGAGTAGGGGTGGGAAGAGGTGGGCCTGGAGCATTCTTCTCCGGGGAAGCTGTCGCTGCTGCTGCAAAGGTGCTTCATAGTGTCCTTGCCTGCAGCGGGCTGTGCCTGTGTGGGGTAAGCCAGGGGCACTTCCCAATTGCAGTACAGTACAGTATATAATGTCTTTTGTCTGCCCTCAAAAAAAAATTTCCTTGGAACCTAACCCCCCGCATGTACATTAAATCTTATGGGAAAATTGGATTCGTTTAACATTGTTTCACTTAAAGTTGCATTTTTCAGGAACGTAACTACGTTAAATGAGAAGTTACTGTACAAAGAGGCACATCTCCAGAAATAAACTGAAATTAAGTATTTGAAATATACATGCAGAGCCAAATACTGGTAGCAGACACCTTACTAAAAGTATTATTTGTGATGCTGACTGGGAGCCCAATATATTATAGTTTAAAATGTCTTAGACTATTTTATATCTAACTGCCAGTCAACCAGTGTTACAAATGACCTCATTCTTAGAGCAAGAGGGTCACTGGTTATTTGTCACAAATTTGTTTGAGATACAAACTGAAATTTATTTGGAAATGATTAATGTTAAATATTCTTCAGACTTCTGTATAACTAGTAGAAATAAAAAGATACTCTTTGTTTGTGTAACTTGGTGTTAATGGGAGATGTATGTGCACTGAAGATACTTGTGAAGTAAGATGTAAAAACTTAATGTGTAAAAAAGAAATGCAGAGAACTATGAATATAATCCAGTATGAATTGATTTTAGTAATTTATTTGAGAAGTATTGATCACTGCAAGTAGGTAGGCATTTTCTATCTCTGCTAGGAAGTAATTCTCTATCTAGTTCCTATATTGCTAATAAACTCTATTGCTGCAAGTTTTAAACTTTAATAACAGTTAGGCATATTAACCTTTAATTGCCCTGATACTGTTTTCTCTAATACTCTTCCCAATGAAACTTTTCTTTCCTAATCTCTTGACTGTGGCATAATATTAGATGTCATAGAGACAGTCGTTAGAAGACTTGTGCAATCCCATTTGAAGTTTCCAACATACTTTTTACAAGGGTGTCTCGGTAGTGAAACATTTTATTAAAATAGACTAATCGCATTGTGTAACTAGATATTTGGACAAGGAAAAGATTTTAAATTAAAATCTCCAGTAAACTCTAAAGGCATGGTGGTAAAATAGGTACATGGACATTCGTTGCCCCATTTGAAAACAGACTGCACCTCTACCCCACTATAATGCGACCAGATATAACACGAATTTGGATGTAACGCGGTAAAGCAGTGCTCCGGGGCGGGGCTGCACACTCCAGTGGATCAAAGCAAGTTCAATATAATGCGGTTTCACCTGTAACGCAGTAAGATTTTTGGGCTCCCGAGGACAGCATTATATCGAGGTAGAGGTGTACTTCCAATATCGTTGATAAGTACCAGCAGTGTGCTGGACACTTCAGACATAAAGCTGTACGCTAACACTTCAGTGTATGGTTTCAGAGTAGCAGCCACAAGTACTTCAGTGTACGTGACAGTCTGTACTAGTGTCCGACTTTAGATCTGACTTCTAAATATACTTGTGTTTGAAATGGAATGGCTCCAGAAGCTTTTTGTGTTCAGAATTATCTTGTGGACTGGACAGAATAATGCTTCTTGTTGGATATTCTATAAAACTGTTACTCAGTGTTTTGCTTTCTTATTGTCATAGGATTTGATAGCTAAAAGAAGTTAATAAGTACAATTTTTAACTTATAGCTGTGTTTGAAGGAAAATCTATTCAGGTTATTATAGGCTATTTAGATTAGCCTTATTGTGCTTCTGGGTAAAGCTCAATTGAGACAATGAAGCATTCTTGAGGGATGATGCATCTTTGAATCTTATTTCCCTAAGGGCTTCTGTTACCATGTAGTTCACAGAGAGCCTTGTCCACAGCAGCAAAACACTGAATTAAATATGGTTGAAAAGCATTCCAACCCAAATATGTTAAAATATGGTATAGTGACTTGCAAGCTTGCTTTTCTCCATGTGCTGTGTGCATGTCTGCTTTATTTTGCATGTGCTTTTTTAACACCCATTCTCAATACATAATCTTGTGGTTTTTCCAATCGTTTTTTAAGAAGGGAACTGAAAAGCAGAAGTTCTAGAATATATTCTGTTGCCGTAATCAGGTATAGTCCACACAAGACTTTATATATACTTAGTTGTTGCCTTGTTAGTCAGGTGTAGAACAGCATATTCCTTAAAGGCGCCAGAAACCACCTATACTCTGAACTGCTAAAGGGACTGGGCAATGATGTTCTGTGCATCACAGGGGAAACTTGTTTTGCCCAACCAAACCATAAAATATACAACATACCAGGGTGCTCAAATAAGATAATTTCTTATTTGATCAAAGAAAGAAATATACACAAATGTGTATATTACAGTTGTGCAGTTTCTTACCTTACCAAATGAAAGAAGATTTAAAAACAGTAGCCTGGTATGCAATCTGCTAGACACATTTTTAAAAAGCATATTTTTTTTGCTATCTCATTTTAAAAGATTTTAGTCATGGCTTGGTATAAGCTCCTACAGTGTGTTACTCTACCCATTTTTTGTCCTTTCAGGTCTGTTTCTGTTCAGTAATAAGACTTTATATCAAAAAGGTAGTTTTGAAGTGGAAATAGGTTGTAAGAGGAAAATAGTATTTTTAGAACTTTTAAAACTGGCAGGGAAATAGGCTGTAAATGCCTCTTGACCCTAGGCGGAAGTATTTGAAAAGTTATTTCTTGGTACATGTATATCTTTGGACTTATAAGAATCTCTGTTCTTTATACCAAAATTGGGTGCTAATAGTTCTAATGGAATGTTGCCACAATAATCAGTTTTAAAAAAAATCCAAACTAATAACATTAGAAATCTAGTTTTACAGTTTTATTTTACAAAGCTTTTGTACTCTATTCAGCTTGAACCAGTAAGCCAGATAAAGCAATATATCCAGAGTTTATGTAACTATAGTCTAGTTACTTGTAAGGTCTACTCTAGAGTTTGAGTAGTAACTTGGCCTGAACGTGCAGAGAAGAGAGTGTAGTTGGACAGCCAGCAGGCAAGCAAATGCTCCTGGGGGTCCCTGACACAAGTAAGAGCTGCTGAACTGTTGAATATTTGCTTTGAGAAGCACCAGAGGCACATAACTATTAAGCAGATGGTGTCTCTGATAGCTAAGGGTGTTTTTTTTTTTTTTTTAAAGTTAAAGTAGTATCTTACACAACTTTGCTATTGCACATGCAAATGCACATGTCCCTAGAATAGCATTATGTGGAGCTTAAGGACAAATTAAAAAGCAGTAAGAATAAGCAATTTTAAAGTGGTGTAGTAGAGGATTTGGAATATATTTACTTATCTAATTTCTAAATACTCTGCTCTACAGTACTCCTGAGTTGTGATGGCCCATTTAGTAGGCCTAATGGCTTTCCCATGGTATGCTTTATTTTAACTTTGTCTTTTTTTAATAGTTTTGTTTCATCACTTCTAGCTATTTTTTATTCTTCCCTGTAATGTTTCCCCAATCCATGTTTTTTTGTAGCCTTCAAGATGGTCAGCAAGACCAGCAATCCACAACACAGGTCAAAGTCCAGTCCCGCCCCCCTTCCCAGGCAGCTGTACTCAGCGCTAGCGCCTCCTTGCTGGTGAGAAATGGGAGTGTCCACTTAGAAGCATCACATGACAATGCATCTGCTGTAGGCGGTAGCAGTTTGCACGATGAACTTGGTATGCAGGCCTTATGTAACCTTGGTGACATGGAAGTTATAATGCCGCAGATTTATGGGTAATAATGCACTGAAATTAATTTAAACTGAGATCTTCATTTCAGAAATGTGTGGGTGCATTTCTTAGAGGGGAAATATTACTTCTGGTCAGTTCCCCACTCCTTCATAATTATTCCTCCCCACCCCCCATTTCCTTTAGCAAGTGTGCTATATAAATACCCTTAAAAGAGGCATAGATTTAAGGGATGCTGTATGTGCTTTCATGACTTGAACAGCACAATAGTTCCAGTATTTACACTCATTAGAAGCTGCTGAATTAGTTTTCTTGGTCTCTATTGACTCTATTTCATTTTGGTCACAGAGTTTAGCAGGGATTGAAGTCTATATTTCTCTAGTTCAGGATGTGTTTAAAAATGTACTGGCCCTGAAAGCATCTTTTTATGGTCTCCAAAGAATTCCTGCTCCTAGCAGGCCATGATATATTGGACCTTCAAATGTGTGTGGAGGGGTTAGAGTGAGGAGGGTCAGAAATCATAGGAAGTTGAATACAGACAGTGTCAGTTATTGCAAGTTACATTTGTAAGAAGTCAGCAGCTTAATTCAAATTAAAGCACCTTATTGTTTGTATTTCTGAGATTGTCTCCTAATAAAAATTTAAGTCACGTGAATGTTATGCTGCTGCCGTTATAAGCATTTAGTTACCACGATCAGGAAGATATCTTCTGTATGTAACTTTACTGGTCAGTTTGAGAAAATTTCCAGACTTTACCCCTTTAAGTTAGTCTTCTCTAATTCACTGGACCATTTTAGTGCCTCTTAGTATATAGAGTGTACTTCTAAATTAAGAGGTCTTAAAGCACTTTGCAAGTGCTAATTAAACCTCTCAGCCACTTCTGTAAGGTCAGTAAAATTATTCCAGATGGGGAAGCTGAGACGCGGTAATGTTAAGTGACTTGCCCAACGTGATACAATGATCTCATTAGAGATGGAAATGGACTAAGGCAGTGGTTCTCAAACGTATTTCATTGGGCCCCCCTTCTTTGTGTTTGTAGTCATTTACAACCGCCCACAAGTACATATAGTGCCACCCAGATCTGAAGGCAGAGCAGAGAGCAGCAGCAGCTGCTGCTGGCTGGGCACCCAGTCTGAAGGCAGCACCACACCAACAGCAGCAGAGAAGTAAGGGTGGCAGTGTGAAAAGTAAAAAAGCAACAAAGAGTCCTGGGGCACCTTATAGACTAACAGATGTATTGGAGCATGAGCTTTCCTGGGTGAATACCCACTTCGTCAATATCACTTTTCACAGCTGGCTTAGCACCCCATTGCCATCCTTAGTACTGTGGCTGTGGCTGCTGCTACCCTAGACTGACAACTGGAGCCTCACCACCACCAGGTGAAAGATTGGGAGGGTGGGGGAAGGGAGCCCAAGCCTGAGCTGCCTCCCAGTGAGGAATTGAGGGAGGGGGAAAGAAGAGCCCATGCCCAGTGGCAGGCTTTAGCTGTCCTCTTTATCGCTGCCTCCCGGGTGTACACAGCCCTTCTGCACAGCTCACCCCTTCCTTGACACATTCCCGCACCTCCTTTGGGAGGCCCGCCTTATAGTCTGAAAACCGCTGGCCTAAGGTGATCTCAAGGGGTCCTTGCTTTAAACAACAAACCATGGTTCCTAACTTCAGCATGTAAACAACTGCTAATGATATGGGGGTCAACATGGGACTTCTAGATTCTTGTGCAAAAAACACAGCAAAGATATTTAAAATAGGACACCTGTAACAATAACCTTTATCAATTACTGCTACTTTTTTTAAAGATCTACCAATCAGATAGTTTGAGTGCAGTTCTGCAACATCGTATTCTTCACAGTGCAGATGAGACAATTGAAGAGTTGCTTTGTGTACTGCACATTTTAAGTACAGTTTTAGCATAGAACTTACCACTCAAAAATATCTTCTGGTTCCATTGTGTGCAAATTTGAAAGCATAACTTTGCATTTCATGACATTGTGCTTTATAATGTTAACTGCAGAAATGTGAATCATACCCTTTCAAATCACTGACTTTGTTTTTGTTCTGTTTTGTTCTGCCACTAGTAGCTGTTCCATTCCTGCAGAGACAGGTTTCTTGGTTGTTGACTTATTGAGTATCTGAATGATTTGATACTTCTAGCTGGGTTGAATGTCTCCTCATTCATTCTTCTTTTGGTCACAAATTGCCGGTCTGCTTCTTCAGTTACTAATCTTTCCAGATCCCTTATCACACATCCTTCTTGTGGTATTTGTGTGAATGATGTCTGAATTTGGTTGACTAGACTTCTTCATTTTTCTCGAATGCTGTGTAGAGTTGAAATTTGCACTTCCAGACCAGGTATCTTCTCCTCCGGTATATCCACAAACTTGCACGTCATGAAACCAGGCACCTTATTTCCTTCAGCAGAAACAAAATCATAGCACATCCAGGGCAGGGCATAGCAATTGTTTCCTCATTGCCTGTATCCACAACCTGGTGTAGCCATACCTAAATGGAAGGAACCGCACTTCCTCCTTAACTCCCCTGTCTAAAAGAGCTCCCCGGACTGAGTGCCTTGCTATTCAGAAAATCTGTTCTTGCAGCCTGGGAGGCTTTTATATATAAAATATAAGGAGCTAATTAATATTAATGTATTTCCTACTGGCAACTTAGTTTGAGGACAATCTTTTGGTAGAATTTCTTTAGTTAAATAAGTCCTATGTTCTCAGTTCTGTATTCTCTCCCCTGAGTTATATGTTGGTAGCCACATCCAAGTACATTGTAATAGACTTTATTTTGATCAAATCTTAATCACACCATCCTTTGTAGCAATCTAAGTAAATACCTTGTTAAAGCCCTGGGATGTTGAAATTGAGGGTTATAAGACTAGAACCAGAAACTCTTCAATTAAAATGCCCAACTCTGATGTGAAAACTAATCTGATTCTTACAGCTTTCACTACTGCTAAGCAGAACTCCCAGGTAATAAAATCAGTTTCACCTGTTGGTGCTTGGGAAGTCATGAAGCTATTCTCACAGGAGAAGCACTCAAAAATAGAGGATAGGGAAAAGACGTACAGTAGCAGATACTTCCCACTTGACAGCAACCAGAAAGTTGAGGGAAAGGAATAGTAGTAAAGGACACCTCTGTTGTAGCAGGGACAGGTCACAGGCAATAAACAAAAATTCACGGAAGCCCATGACCTGTCCCTGAATTTTACTAAAAAATAACCAACAAAATGTGACTAAGCCTGAGCCCTGCTGTGAGAGGGTAAAGAAATGGGGGAAAGAGGGTCCAGCACCCACCGGCATGGTAGCTAGAGCACAGGGGTATGCCTGGGAATGGTGGCTTGGAGCTGCGGGGGTCTCCTGCTAGCTGACAGCTCCAGCCTCGCTGTCCTGGGGCTGACACGAAAATCTTGGATTCTGTGATCTCCGTGATACAATCTTAGCCTTAATCATAGGACTGGATGGGACCTCCAGTCCCCTGCACTCATGGCAGGACTAAGTATTATCTAGACCAGCCCTGACAGGTGTTTGTCTAACCTGCTCTTAAAAATCTCCAATGATGGAGACTCCACAACTTCCCTAAGCAATTTATTTTAGTGTTTAACTATGCTGACAGGAAGTTTTTTCCTTATATCCAACCTAAGCTTCTCTTGCTGCAATTTAAGACCATTGCTTCTTGTCCTATCCTCAGAAGTTAAGGGGAACACTTTTTTTTCCTCCGTCTTATAACTGCCTTTTATGTATTGACAACTGTTATCATGTCCCCTCCTCAGTCTTCTCTTCTCCAGACTAAACAACTCATTTTTTTCAGTCTTCCCTCATAGGTCATGTGTTCTAGATTTTTAATTATTTTTTGTTGCTCTTCTCTGGTCTTTCTCTTATTTGTCCACTGCTTTCCTGAAATGTGGCAACCAGAACTGGACACAATACTCCAGTTGAGGCTTAATCAGTGCGGAGCAGAGTGGAAGAATTAACTTCTCATGTCTTGCTCACAGCACTCCATCTAATACATCCCAAAATGATTATTGCTTTTTTGCAACAGTGTTACACTGTTGACTGATGTAGCTGCCAGTGGTGATGGTGAGTGAAGCACTTCAAATGTACAAGACATTTCCAAGCTGAATGCAACACACCAGATGATGTTTGAGCAAGGTCCAGGCATAGCACTCTGGTGAGAATCCCAGCATTTTTCCTTTCCTAGTAGCTGGAGGCACAAGTGTGGCTCCTCAACTGGGGATTGCACTTGCTGGCTGGATTGTGGTGAGCAGTATCTTCAGTACTTCCATGTGGCCAGTTAGCTTTAGTACTAGTTGTAGATGTAGCCTTCACGTTATCAGATGTCTAGTAAAACCTCCATGTCTGATGCTGTGGGAGTTTGGGGGCTTGTATAGATTATACTGTTACTTCAGCAAGAAAGTGTCAAAGATCTTGAGGAGGAGGGAGAAGGGAAGGGAGAGCAAAATATAGCGTAGACAGTAGAAGACAGTGTGTGGAAGGAAAAGCGAAATGTTCTGAAAACAAATAGACTGTCCTGATGTACTGTACACTGCTTTTAATTTGGTGTGAGTCCACAAAAGGGAAAAAATACACTTCAGCATGTCGGTTTTGGGAGCATGGCCTGGCAGCACAGATGCTTTTCACTGTGGTTAGTAAGTTAAGTCTGAGGGCAAGTAGGTGTCAGGTAAATTTTGTGAAGCCCTTTGTCACAAAGGGGTGTGGATGTTAATGTTCCTGGGGCAGTTAAAAAATGAAGAGTGCTAATTTACTTGAAAACGTGTTTGATTTCTAGACCTAGGATGAGATGCCTGTAAACCAGAGGTGGGCAAGCTACGGCCCGCGGGACCGTCCTGCCTGGCTCTTGAGCTCCCCGACAGGGAGGCTTGCCCCTGGCCCCTCCCCTGCTGTCCCCCCTTCCCCACAGTTATGACACCGCGCGGGCAGCAGAGCAGTGCGCTCCTGCGGAGCAGAGTGGGAGCGTGTCCTTGCTCCGGCTAGGCAGGCCAGCTGCCAGAAATGCTGCTCTGAGTGGCATGGTAAGGGGACCGGGGGGTTGGATAAGGGGTGGGAGGTAACTGGGGGGCAGTCAGGGGACAGGGCACAGGGAGCGGTTGGATGGGGTAGAGATTCGGTGGGGCAGTCAGGGGAGGGGAATGGGGGGGTTTGGATAAACGTGGGAGTCCCAGGGGGCTTGTCAGGGCGGGGGTGTGGAAAGGGTCAGGAGATGGGGAACAGGGTGGGTTGGGCAGAAGTGGGGACTTGGGGCCTGTCAGGAGGCCGGGGTGTGGATAAGGGTTGGGGCAGTCAGGGACTGGGAGCAGGGGGTTTGATCGGGGTGGGGTCCCTGGAGGGGGTAGTTAGGGGATAAGGAGCAGGGGAGGTTGGATAGGGAATGGGGTCCCGGGGAGGGGCGGTTGGGGGGGGGCCCTGGGAGGGGGCGGTTACAGGACAAGGAGGGGGGGTTGGATGGGGGGGTGG
>NC_133772.1:85560522-85623669 GCF_003597395.2 Chelonoidis abingdonii
CAACCACCCCCTCGCACCGCAACCCCTGACGCCCGCCGGGGGCGGGCTCAGGAACTCCCAGCATCATCAAGACCTGAGCCCTGCTCCTTGATCCTGTAACCCGGCCCCTCCCATGGGCCCCCCCGACACAACCGCGAACAGCCTTCCCATAAACCTCACTGGACCTCCATTCAGCCCACCGATCCCCTCAATACCCTAGCATCCTTATCCTCCTAACTAACCGGAGGGGTGGATAAGGCGCAGGGGCCAGGCTGTTTGAGGAGGCACAGCCTTCCCTGCCTGGCCCTTCATACAGTTTTGCAACCCCAATGTGGCCCTTGCGCCAAAAAGTTTGCCCACCCCTGCTGTAAACCATTCTTGTGAACTTCAGACAGCTGTATCCTTCATTTTAAAAGGTGTAATATGGTTGATCTTGTGGCTATAGCACAGATCTAGGGATTCGAAACCCTAAGTTTTATTCTAAGCTGCGTCACAGACTTCTGTGACCTTGGACAAATCGCTTCACCCCTTTTTCCTTATCTTTAAAGCGGGGATGATGATTACCTCTCAGGGTATTGCAAGGTTTTAATTTATTGATGTTTTACAGAATTTTCAGATCCTTGGAAAAGTCTAGTAGAAGATCACAATTTACAGTACTGTCTCTCAGCGTTACCTCAATCACTTGCCAGTATAAATGCTTGAATCTGAATCAGTTCTCAAACATATGTGCAAAATAATAAAACAAATGAATGGGTGTGGGTAGGGGAATTTTTAAAGGCACAAGTAGCAGGTGATTCGTTTTCATTTGTACTTTTGGGAAATCTCCCGTTTGGTAGTTTGTCAGGTTGCTTTCGATTGTTGGGCTACTATTTTCATAAACTTTTACCTTATTTTTTTTAAAAAAAAAACACTTTAGAGTTCCAAAAACATAATTATATGGACTTTACCCTAAAGTCAGAGGTTAGTTAAATTTCCTCTCCTTTTAAGATGCAATTTTGCACAGTGGTGAATGTCCTCAACTTCTGTCGATTTGAGTAGGTTTGTCTTACCTAGGATTTAAAGATATGGTGTTACCTAATACTTTGTAACATGTTCTAATTCATTCTAATGTTAATATAGACTTCAACACATGCTAATCTGACCAAATTGCTTCATCAAGGCTTTCAGCATCTTGCAGAACTAGACCCTAAGAGGCTAGTCAAAGGCAAACTGATCTTTAACCAACAGGAAAAGTGAAGTGAGTTCTGGAAGTAATTTGTCAGGAGAATACTTCAGAACATTTATTTTTTAAGCACGTTTTATACAAGTTAAGTATTTCTGGCTTCAGCCATCTGAGGTGCTGATTCTGCCTTTCTTGCACCTCGTAGCTGCTGAAGGCCGGCTCAGACAGGGTCCCATGGATCTCTACACTTCTCATTCTAGAGCCACCACTCCTCTGTCCTTGGGCACATAGTATTCTCTGATCCTTTTCACAAATGTCCACATTCATCCTTTCTTCTTGCCATCTCAGTTCAAGAATGTAATCTGTACTTTGGTGCTTGAGTATCACTGTGTTGGCTATATGCAAATATCCCAGAGCTTCTCTAAATAGGTTGACATAACTGTTAATACTCTAGAAGTATTTTTAATCTGAACACATCCATAAGCAGAGTTTTCTTAGAATTCACAGCTCTTCCTTTGTATAAAAAGTTACTAGTATGTCTATCAAACAGTAACTAAGGAGTAGTGTGGGCAGATGCCATCTAGTGGCCAACCATATTACTGCCTGTATTTCTGTGCCTGCAGGATAAGCTTGGGTCATCTGCTGCACAGCTGAAATTTGTTTAAATAGTCTCCTTTCTCAAATCACAATTGTTAAAACAATTATAACTTAATAAAAATATATATTGAGAATCTGGATATTTAAAACTGAAGCAGTTTTTTTTATTTACTATCTCTTTATTCCCGGGAGTAAGCAATATCACTTCTGCTTTGCCTCAGAAAATTGCAACATGATAAAAGACTGTTCTGAAATTGTACAGATATTTTATACTCAAACTAGTTAAAAGTAACATGAGATTTAAAAAAAAATTTTAATTTTTATTTTCAAAGACTGCTGTGGTAAGAGGATGGAGGGGGATACATTCTTGGTAAACCATTCAATATCTATTTATAGTCTTCCATAGTTAAAAGTACAGAGTTAGATATGTGTCCATTGGCATATTTTGACTAGAACTTGGGAGAGGAACTTTGTGACTACCTCATCTGGTCGTTTCTACACTGTATTGTAAGGATCTCACAGATGCTGAAAGTCTGTCTACAAGCTTCCATGATGCCCTGGTCCTTAGTTTTCTGAGCATATGATATCTAGCCAAAAGACATTATAGCAATTCATGAAGACTGCAGTTGAAAAAATCATTTAACTCAGACTGAAACTCTGGAGTTTAATAATAGAATCTCCAAGGACACCCAAAACTTAACTCCTTCGCACTCCCCCAGAAAACCCAAAACAATCTTTTTATTAGTCTTTCCTGCTTTGGGTGACTTAATATGTTAATAGAACATCACTTTCTTTCCTTTTAGAAAAGGACAACTATGTTTTATCAAGAAGATGCCAAAATTTGAATCTTAGAGCCATATTTTTTCACACAAACAAGCTAACTTTCACTAGGAAGGGTATCAATTTTTTGCAAAAGTGTGAAGCATGGCAGATATCTTGGTAAAGGTGCATCCATTCAAATGGAAATAAGAAATCTTACATTTTGAGTGTTTTGTCATTTGCTGCAATTATTTGTCATATTTCTACTTTCAGGGAATATTTTATCCCACGATGGACTTTAAGTGCTTGAAATATTATACATTTGCCGATCTGGATTTTGATAGATTCAAAGAGGTGTTGGGGTGAAGAAAGTATATGTTAAAACTTCCACAGCTGCAAACTCTTCTGAGACAATGTTGATGTAATAGTATAATCTTTTAAGACAACAAACTTACTTTGATGTCCAAAGGAGACTAGTCCTTAATGGCACATAAATTTTATTGAACTAAATTGTCTAAATCCAACAGATTGAGAGGATATTTTTGGTGAATACTCAATTCTGATTGTAATAATTGGACTGCCTGTGTTGACTCTCATAACAGGCTGTTAGCTCAATTGTTCAAGAGCTTCAAGAATTGGGAAAACCCTTGCTGATTTACCTGTTTCTTTTAAAGATAATGTGTGCATGTGTTGTAATGTGATTTTTTTCGATCAGTCATAAATAATAACGTCCTGGCCAGAATATGAACCGTCTGATCTGATGTTGAAGTTCACTTCAACTACTAAAATCTTTCTACTGATGTAATTGTGAAACTTAATTATAAAAATGGGATAAATCAGTGGTGAAAGAACAGATGTATGGGGCATTAATTAAAATTAAACTTCAGTAATGCAATTGTTTGTTTTGGCAAACCATGGACATTTAACTGGAGAGCCTAACTGAGGTCTTAAACTTACAAAAAGACACTGACATTTGAAACATTAATTCAATATCTGTAGTGTCCGCTAACTACTATAACCCATAGCAAATATAATTAGATATAGTGGACAAATTTTTCTGCTTATTTTGTGCAGTTAAAAGCACTTTGCATCAGTTACACTGTTTTTGTTGGCTGTCAGTTGCGTTTTCTATTCCTCACCTTCATATACTTCTCTATGTGGAGCTCAGATATACCTGCCTCCAGGACTCTACAAGAATTTGGGGTATAGAAGCTTATGAGCAGTCAGGTGTATGTACAGAAAGGAGGAAGGAAAGGGTCTGATCATGTTAGATGTTGCTCTTGGGACTGCACATGAGCTTTTAAATATCAGGGAGCAGAAAAATATTTTTCTTATAAAATTAAAAAATGCAGGACACACAAGCTAAAGTTTACAGTGTTGATTTTGATTTAATAGCTCTAAAACTATCTACATGAGAGATTGCCAGAGATATTTATTCTACACGAGATGGAGTTGATAGCAGAACATTTTCCATTAAAAGACTTTAGATTTCATTTTCTAATCTTTAGGCTGAAATATCCTGAATCTGGACTTTGGGGCAATCTTCAAGGTTTTTGGGGAGAGAAGGGCACAGTAAGGACAAGTATCTTGTGGGTCAGGCAGTTTACTGTTTGGGCTTGATTTTCATTGCTGACTGTTTTCTTCTATAGTTCTTAGATTTAGGAACAGGCTTCATCATTGTTGAAATAGATGCTGGTTTAGCCAATGTAAAAACATCAAATTAATGGTTTTTCTTTAGCTCCCAATAATGCCTTCATTCTCCAAACCCTGTTAGGTGCTTGATCCTAGATCTCTCTGCTTGCAGTTCTTTTCTCCTCTCCGAAGACAAGCATGGAGAGAAGTATAACTGACAAAACACTTATGCTCTCTATAGAATTTTCTTTTTCTTTTCAAGCAGAAACCTGTCTTTAAAAGCCTCTTAATTTTGCCACCTGTGGGATTTCTGCCTTAGTTAAATGTCATGGTTCCAATTGCTAATGGTGGATGATTGAGTAGACTGTTGTAACAGCCACATGGCTCAAAGCATACAGTAGCGTATTTTCTATGAAACCCCACTAATGCAATTTGCCATTTCAAGTAGCTTGTCTGTATATTCACTGAAAGGCTACCGCTGTATTTCTGTTGGGTTAATTCACTATTGTTTCCCTGTATCTCCAGTATTGTTTATTATCCTGACAAGTGTAATTTATAATGAATTGCAGTCGTGTCTAAAATGTATATCATGTAAATTGACGAGACACATCACTTTGGTATTAGAGGAGAATGCTAAGCAATCTAAGCTTTTACCACCCCTTCCTGATATTTTGTTAATCCATTATGCTAGTCACATTTTATGTGATGACTTATTTGTTTTGAGATCTACATTTATAGCAATCCATTAAAATGTTGTTATTCTTTGGAAATCAGCACTGCTGGGATGAAGCACTATTGAATATTTGATCTTTCTTGACCTTTTCTTTAATAGGTAAGCTTAGTTCTACACTCTTCGAGACGGGAGGCTGTGACATGTCACTTTTGAACTTTGAGCCAGCTGCAAGAAGATCATCCAACATCTGGTGTGTGTGAAAGCCAGTTAGAAGGCTTCTTATCTTATCTGCAGTATAGTTACAAGCATTTAATTTCAGTTACAGAAGACCTTGAAGTGTAAAAAACATAATCCTGTGTGTCTTTTTACTATTGTGAAATCTGAACAAGTTTAGCAGAAAACAGCATTAAAGTGACAAATACCTTGGAAAATTATTGCTATACCAGATAATAGTAAGTGTGTTCGCTCAAGGATTGACAAATCCTTTTCCATATAGTCTGTAGAAGACTGTTTTTTCCCCTCTTGGGGAACTTACTATCAGTTTCTTCAGAGCATATGATGATTAAAATTTAGCAATTAGGTCTACAAAATGAACTTCCAATTGTGAAGCAAATGTAAATTGATAGTACTGTGTTATTGAGTGTGCAGCTAGTTTGAAACAGTGTAGAGCAGTGTAACATGCCTGCCTGCAAACATGGCCTGAAAAGGAAGCTGGGCACTGGGAAGTTTTCCTGGTGCTAGAAAGAGTGCTAAGTCTGCCACTTAACTGCAGCAGAATTGCTCTGGGCCTACTACTCCACCCTCAGGATTGAGAGTAACCTCCATCATTTGTGCCCATGGGCAAACAACTGTTGGATCCATGTAGCCATGGATCAAGAGACACCACTCCAAATCCCTGCTGTGCAACAGTACACAGGGACCTCCTGTGGAGCTGACCTTGGACACACTTGTGTATTTCTTGCATGGGCCTGTCAGATCTGCCCCTATGTAGTGTTCATTTTAATAGCAGTGGTCTTGCTAAAAGGGCCCTGCACAGCTGTAGAGAAAGCATTGGGATTCGCACTCAAAAGCAGTATGAACTGACCTAATCTAATGGAGATATTAACTTTCAACCTTCTCATTTCTGTGAGTAGTTGTAATTTTGAGAGGTAAAATTAGTCTAGCTTTTGGGAGACTGTAAACACTTACCTCCTACCTGCACCAAAATCTCCATACACTGAATGCATTATCATAGTGTAGAACGGGTCGGCAATCTTTCAGAAGTGGTGTACCGAGTCTGCATTTATTCACTCTAATTTAAGGTTTTCCATGCCAGTAATACATTTTAACGTTTTTTAGAAGGTCTCATTCTATAAGTCTATAATATATAACTAAACTATTGTTGTATGTAAACTAAATAAGGTTTTAAAAATGTTTTAGAAGCTCCATTTAAAGTTAAATTAAAATGCAGAGGCTCCGGACCGGTGGCCAGGACCCAGGCAGCGTGAGTGCCACTGAAAGTCAGCTCACGTGCTACCTTTGGCACACATGCTATAGGTTGCCTACACCTGGTGTAGAATAAATCTTTTGACTGGAGTTTTGGGATGAATTGTCCAGAGTTGCTTTCACTTTTTTTGGCCATCTGCTCTGTGCAGGAACACATACACTAGAAGCTTCATTCTGTACTTATGGTAATTACTGAATTTAGTAGTTTTATAAAAAGCAAAATGAAAACTGATTCTACATCCTATAAGTGTAGGACAACCTCACTGAGATGAAGTAATGGAGGCTGATGAACAAGTGTAGATAGGTGAGGCTTGTTGAGTATTGAGAAGTTGGGCACTTGGAGGAACACCACCACTATGGCCCAATTATAAATGACTCAGTCCTGTTCAGAATGCTATTAAATCCAAAGGGAGGGTGCAGGAGGTGTTATGTTTTTTCCTTCCTACCCTTCGCGTGCAGGGAGTACACAGCTCGCTGTCTTGGCCGTCGCTTGCCAGAGCAGTAGAATCTCATTGGCCTGAATTTGCAGTCAACTGCAAACCCAGAAATCCACATTCAGAGTGCCTTAACTAAATTGGACTTTGATAAATTCTTCTATCTGCCAGTACAACTTTTTCAGCAGGCTTTTTTGCATAAGTGTTTTGCCATGTTTTCCAATCTAAAGTATAACTTGTCTATGGCTTTTGGATGTGGGCTTTAAAATTAACTGAAAAAGTCCTGCAGAATTACAGTCTTCATTTTAGACTAAAGACTACAATTTTATTTCACATCGCTTTCTCTTACAATGAGGAGCATGGTCTGATGTTCAGAAATAGCATATAATAGGAGCCGGCACAAACTAGAAAAAAATCTGGGTAGCTACACTTCTGCTTACTCTGTTAAAACACCCTCTGAATTTTGATAAAATGCAAAATTAAGATGCCTTGTATCTGAGGGAGAGGGAATAAAGGAAATGTGTTTAAACTTGGTGTAATTTTCACACATCATTGCATACTACATTTACATGAAATTTATTGTCCAAGTTCTTGCTATAAATTTAACGTTGCTGCGAGAAGCAAGGGTTTGATATTGGAATCCATTAAAAGCAATCTGGCCTAAAATGAATGAAAATGGTGGGATAACTTGGTTTGAATTTCTGACTAGAGATTGAGGGTAATATTTTTTAAAATGCCTACGTTACATTTTCAAATGTGTTTTTAGTTTTTATAGAAGTGACTTTCAGTGAAGGTTAGACTCCTACATTGCTTTGTTAAATAGTTAGGGTAAAACTATCAGCAACAATGTTGCGGTGCAGTAGAAATGGGGGAGAGAGAGATGAAGGTAGGAGCAGAAGTCCACCAGATTCTCTCTCCTTGTGAGCCCAAAGGAGAAATACTCAGATTTTCATTAAGGGATGACTAGTGCTCATCTTCTGAGGGCTAACAAGTTTGAAAAAGAGTTCACTCAGGCAACAGGAAATGAGATGATTCCTTCTGTGACAACAACTGGTAGCCAATCCAGAGGTCTGTGACAAAGTATAGTTTATATGGTAGAGGTGAGGAAGAAGAGAGCATCTTTATTATCGTGATTGTAGCAGATACTGTCACATATGAGCTCTTTGCCATTCAGTACATGGGTAAATGGTGTTGTCACTCTTCTGGGTTTACATGTAAGAAGCATCTTAAAATGCAACTACTTATTTGTTTGAAATACGTTAGTGTGAAGTCTAAGAAATTACAAAAATGAATGAAGGTACTTGTGCTAAAAGTTTGGTCTTGCTTTGAGGGAAGATAAAACTTCAGGCATTTTAATACACTGGAGTGGCTTGTTGAAGACAAATGTAACGTTAATTTAAAGTATTTTTCTGTTCCTGTAGTGACACGGACTCTCACGTATCAAGTTCTACCTCAGTTCGCTTTTATCCACATGATCTAGTAAGTTTTTTTTAATTGTTTGATAAAGCAACCTTTTGCCTATTTGCATGCACATTTTTAGAGCACTGATTCACCATACCTTGTACCAGTTTTAAAAAAACAACTTTTTTAACTTGGAAAGAAGCTCATACTCAGTATTGCAGTGCCTTCAGACATATATACATGCAAATTTTAAAGCTAAATTCATCTACAAGCATAACTACATGAGTAGTCTACACCTTTGAAATTGAACAAAAAGTACAATATGATCTTCAATTTGTATAATTTGGTCATAAAACATGTTGGAATTAAGGGTTCTTCTGACAAATGTCGTCATAAGCTGACCAAAAGATTGATGCATGTACTCAGGTAGAGCCCTATTCCTGTGCACCACTAAGATCTATAGGACACGAGGTGTGAATTTTCATCCTGCAGTCCTCGAACCAGTCATGACTCTCCTATCAAGGTATACACTCTGCCACCAGGATCTAATGTGCAAAGGTTAGAATGTGTGAAGTGAGACACTTAAGTAAAGCCAAAGGCCCACAGCAAATGACGGAACATACAGTACCTGTGCAAAAAATTCTGCAGTTCCCAGTGTTCCTGTGACACACACATCTCATATTACTGTCAACGCCAAACATACCTGTGTACTTCTTTCAACATTCTACCATTCCCATACCATTCAATGCGCAAATAATCAGCATTCTGATGATCCACACAACTTATGGTTGAATGATGAAACTTGTTAAATCACTTAACCAAAAACAGAGGTTGGAATATTGGTGCAGAGCAGAAAGAAGCTTGTTTCTTCCTGGCCCTGCACGGGGTTATGTGGTCTCCACAGCTCAATCCTGATGTCTGTTGGAAACACTGTGACTTTCCTTGGGAGCATCTTTTCAAGGGAGAGCGCCCGCTCGTTGATGGATACTACCTGTGTATGCAGCCCCATTCTATGTTCCCCTTTCTTGTTACTGCAAATTCAGAGAAACTCAAACCTTATAAATACAAATTGACACTTTAAGCCTCTACTTAGCTGCATGGATCATTATGATGCAACAATCTTTTGTAGTGACATTGCTTTAAAAGGATTCTGTGAACTTTTAAAAAACTAATGTGAAAAAAAATCAAGTTTCTGCTAGGACTCCATTTTAAATTGTATGTTCTGAATTTTGAAATTTCCTCTTAAAAAAAGTAATAGGATAATATAGGAGAACTCTGAAACTGACTATACACACACAGCTGTTGAATGTACAAACTAACCAAACTGAAAAATAGATTTTTATTTTGTTTACAATAATCTTAGATGTAACTACATAGGTACACAATTTTTAGGCAGGTGTTTTTTGTTTTTGTTTTTTTTGTTCAAATTGAACAATGTTGCTTTTTAATTTTAAAAAAGAGCTTAAATTAAATGCCAGCTACAACTCCATATTAAAATATTTTTTACAATCTCTACAGAATTATACATAAAAAATAAATGAGACCTCTTTAAAATGTCACTTGACCTTTTCACAGTATTTACACACTTGGTTAGGCAGTACGGTTTGTACTACATACTGTTGTAACACTGCTTCTCACTCTTAAGTCACGTGTATCCTAAGGTATCAGTAGTTTTGTGTGTTCTGTGGTGTTACTGAGATTTCAGGGAAGAACTCTGACATTAAATGGCAGGGGAAGGAAGAGATAGGAAAGCATGGCCAATCATGAATAATGCTTTGCTAGTGAGAGCAAACTCTATTGTTTAAAACTTAAGTGTATATTAAATATTCTAGGCATAAGTCTGATAATTGAAACATGAGTATGTTGCTTTGCCTCACAAAATCAACAACCAAGTTGAGCATGGGTTTGCATGCAGCATAGCTGACTACATGAGATGTCAATGTATAGTCACTTATCTAAAATCAGAATTAGTCTCTATCTGTGACAAATATTACTTTTGCTTGCCTCATTAGTTCACCTCTCTTCAGATTTGGAGTTTCCACCATAAATAAAATAATTAGTTTAGCAGACACTTGAATGCTGCAAAAGTAAGAATGCCAGATTATCTGTGCATGCACCTCTGCTGGTGCCACTCACATGTCTGTCGACAGGCAGAGAAAATAAGTGGTAACTAGCAAATAGTATTTCAAAACCAAAACTACTTAATCTTCAAAGATGTAGTTAGTAGAAAGTGTAATTATAACTAGTACTCTTAATACTTATTTTCTTTTAGCTTTCTCTTCCTCAGATCAGGTTGAACAGGCTGTTAACTATAGATACAGATCTGCTGGAGCACCAAGACATTGACCTAAGCCCTGACCTTCAGGACCGTATGCAATCACAAGAGGAAGCAGCCCAGAAAGTTAAACAATACTATCGCTTTTGGATCCTGCCCAAGCTGTGGATTGGCATTAATTTTGATAGGCTAACTCTCTTGGCTTTGTTTGATAGGTGAGATCTTCATGTACTACCATATTGCAACCATATTGCAGCTCAAAGGAGCAGATTAAGATTTGTAACTAAATTTTGAATAATATACCATATAGTACAAATGGATGTATCCTTGGCAAGCCATGTAAATTTATTGAACACTGAAAAAAGAAACCAAACAAAATTTAATTGTACTAATATTGTGAAAGCTAATTTCTATTTTTTCATCCCACTCCCATTAGTATTAACATGGAAAATTCGAAATTATTGATTCAAATATAAGATACCTTATATGGAAACCAGATAGTGACTCCTCTAGGAACTGTTTAGAAATAGAATGAGAAGGATTGCTGTTGCACACTTGGCTGTAAAACCAGATAATTGGCTTGGTACAAGATAACGTTAGCTTCAAAACCACTCCAAATGATGGTTGCAAACTGAAATAATGCAAGTATGATTCAAGAGGTGACAGCAATCCCAGAGTGTCATCTTATAGCCAGAAATAGCTAAATCACGTTACTTGGTGTCACCTGTTGAAATAAAGTGAGCATGAATCCCTTTTGGACATGTTCAGTGTCTTGAAGTTTAAACAGTAATTTTAAATTTTCCTCAGTATGATTGTCTGTGCAATAACAACTATGTAAACACCTATTATTTTGTTAGTCAGCATTACCCTATAGTTTGCTTAGTCTGACTTGAGTGGCTTAGTGCCACTGAGTGAGAGAGTAATTTCAACTCTTGCACTATACAGTCCTGTTAAATAAATAACCATGTTGCATACAAATAAGATGGCTAAAGTATTTTTTTTCTTGCCTTTCCTAATGTGATGTTGGGCTCCTGAGCACCCTTTACGGAACTCTGAAACAGGCCCATGTTACAGGCCACCATTCTCCATCTAGCTGAGCATTTAACTACTTTGAGGTCATCAAAGCTGCTTCTTAAAGGCCCAATTTTTCAAGATGCTGAGTGTCTTCAACCTTCATTGAACTCATGCAGTGGATGGCGAATGGAAGGGAAGGGGCAATGGGTCATTTAGTGGTGGGCTGGAGAGCAAACCAGCCCTGCAGTTATCCAGCAGTGGTGGCCCTGGGCTAGAGGGCTGGGCCTTGTTCTCCATCCTGGGCGTTGCAACCTGGTACACGGGGTCGGAGTGCCATTTAGGTTTAACTGGGCCAAATGTAAGTGAGTGGCATTGCAACATGGTGCACTTGGCAAAGCAAAGTGTCCAGTCGTATAGGGCAGGAGCTGCTGCTGCTGGGTGAGACCAGGCACTCCCTCCAGCCCCTTATGAAAATTTGTGTTGTACACCACCTTTTGTCAACTGTAAATATGCTTCAGAAGACACCATGTGTATATCAAAAGGCTGTTGGGATGGCAGTCGTCACCCCACCCTCCCGCCACTGCCACCTCTATTCCCATTTATTGCAATCACTGAACTCACGGTAGCTTTTGCCTAAGCTTTGCTAACAGATATGTATTATAGTTTGCTAATATGTACTATGCAAGAGTTCAGGCCCGTTTTGCTACCAGCAGCATAGCTTATTTGCTAGGCTTCTGTGCTAGCTGTTCTCTGCCAATCTCTTCTAAACCTATCCAGCTTTTTTATATTACTTTTTTTTTCCCTCCCCTACAGGAACCGTGAGATCCTTGAAAATGTGTTAGCTGTCATCCTAGCTATTTTAGTTGCTTTCCTGGGTTCTGTACTCCTTATAGAGGGCTTTTTCAAGGATATCTGGGTCTTCCAGTTTTGCCTGGTAATAGCCAGTTGTCAGTACTCACTACTCAAGGTACCTTAGTTTTTTATCTTCATTTTTAATTACAATTTTAAACAATAGAAATAAACTGTTGAGGACTTGTGTGACAGACTTTCTTATTCAAAGGTGTCTGGGAAGGCTGAGTGATTAAGCTACCAAGAACTTTGGAAAGAGAGCTGTATAGGAGTTGGTAAAACAAAAATTTTGGCTTCTGCTGAAGTTTGGAATAAGGCCACACAAGGTCATTTCACTGGAGTAGTCTTGGGTATATTTGTTAAACAGGAGCCATAAAAATCCAAACCTCTCTGCCCATGACATACCACCACAAGTGTGGTCAGGGGAAACAACTGAATTGAAACCCCATTGGTATAACAAAAGGGAATGATTGGTAATGTGTTCTGTTAGGTTCCTGGACCTTTGGAACTCGCTTCCTTCTGGTCTGGTATGGCCTGTGTGTGTTAGCCATTCAGAGACATGGCAAGGGCCCATCCTTTCTCCTTGGCCTGTTGGAGATATGAGTTTTTGTAGAGTTGGGTATTGGTGGTGTGGGGATTATGTGGAGATGTCAGTTGTTTTATTTGTTGATTTGATCTGAAGAGTCTGTCAGTGTATTTTTAAAAGATTGGCAAGGAAGGTCAGAACACTGAAGGACACTTTTATTGTAATTGATTATTTAAATAAATGAGGATTTTTGGATTTCACTCCAAAAATACACATAGATATTCCTTTTTCTACTCTGTATCATAGCATTTCATCAGATGTCAAATTGCCAAGAAGGTCATTCCAAAATAGTTAGTTTAAAAGATTGCTTACATTCTAAGAAGCAAAGGGAGTTTGAGAAAAGAAGAATGAGTCAGAAGTAATTTGGATCTCCTCTAGCATGAGAATTTCTTCTATAAAACTTAGATAATCTGTGTTGTGTTATGAGACTTGTAAAAACTGATCTTCCAGCGTCCCAGTCTCTGTTTAACTGTCTACTCATGATTCAAAAACTGCTTGCTGTAAGAAGTTAACTGCTTTTGCCCACTAGTCCTTAATGAAAGTGTGTGCAGAGAAGAAGCTTGTCAAAGTTTAATTTCCAAAGTAAAAAGTTTCTCAGTATCAGATTAGTTAGTGTTGGAAGTTCTGTCAGGTCCCCAGTAGGCATTTTAGATTTCACAAGGTATCTAGTAAATATTTACAAAGGTTACAGATTTCTAGTGGCTGAAGGCCCCATGCTGTGTCTCAGATGTCGCACCTGGGCCAGGTAGCCCACCGTCTATGTAGTCTCCCTCATACAACCAATGAAATTGTTGCATTCAGATTCACTGTAGAATTAGGGTGACGGTTGAGTTTCCTCTATCACAGTGGTCGAGGACTCTTGGCATGACATAGACATGTATTTTACCGTCTCTCAGATGTTATTCATACAGTCAAAATGACTGAGAACTTAAAAACTGGATAGTAACAGACTGTGAAACCCAGTATGATTGCAAGTGGTGATATTCTGAACCAAAAGAGCTCTCAACCTTGCTTGAAGCTGTTTCCATTGCTTTATTCTGGTTCAACAGACATTCTAGGTTTCACAGTGATACACAGATGGACTGACACTCGTGGAATCTTATCTATGTAATCCTGGAATCTTACCTTGAATCAGGGTTACCAACTGGAATAATGCTCTAAAGATAGCAGTCCCCAAAATAATGTTCCTCTCTTTCCATTTTACTTTCAGAGTGTTCAACCAGATTCTTCTTCTCCTCGACATGTAAGTCACTGCGTATGCCATTTCAGTGCCCTAGTGGGTCCAGCACTTCCACCATTGCGGATTAACTCTCTTTCCCTGAGTCCTTAGCATCTGGGGTGAAGTGCCGTCTTTGGGATAAGACACCTCTATTATTCTACAGAATTGGGAAATCTGAGTATTTAATTCCAATTATGGCTTTCTGTGGGTTGGGCAAGTCACAACCTCTTTGCTGTAGTTTTTCAATCTCTAAAATTGTGACTATTTAACTCTCAGGTGTATTATGAGGACTAGTTATATAGCACTTCTGAAAATGGAAAGAGTTCAGATTGTTACTGTTGAAGACTGAGAGCAGAAAATTTTATTAAGCATGTATTAGAACGGTCTGACAGAAGTTTATTTTACTTGTGACCTAAGCCAGAGGTGAGAAACTATATCAGGCCTCTTAAGGAAGCTATGTACAGTATTGTAGATGGTGGTGACTGTATTTTTTTATTACATATCTAACAGTCTAGCTTTTTAGCAGTAGCAAAATCTGACCAATAAATACAAAATGTTTCTTAGTTTGAGGTATACATCCAATAAAAACAAACACATTTTTCAGTTTTATTTACAAGAATACTTGGTGCATAGTCTGTTGTTTTAATATCTCCATAAGGAACGTTGTTTAAAAACCTGATGGAGAGTAAAGGTAAATCTGTTTGTCTAGAAAGGGATTGAACATTGGAGCCATACGTGTCCCTGTCATTACAGCAATATAAGACAGATTATAAAAACTCCTCAATGTACGGTCATAAAATATTCTTTAAGAGATGTTGACAAACTACAGGAGAGGACTTTTGGAGAAAAGGATGGACAAAAATTAGTTTGTGGTTATGTGAATTTATCACTATAAATGTGAAGAGCACATTTCTGTCCAGTAATGAAACAAATCTTCTATCATTTTCAGGGTCATAATCGTATCATAGCCTATAGTAGGCCTGTTTATTTCTGTTTGTGTTGCGGTCTTATATGGTTGTTGGATTATGGCAGCAGAAGTACATCTACAACAAGGTTCAGGTTGTATGGAGTGGTTTTCACCAACCCGTTGCTGCTGCTGTCTGCCAGAGACCTAGTTATAGGTGAGTTACTTTCTTTTACATGAGCATCCAATAACCGGGATATTATATTAACCATGGGTTAGAGTTGGCTATTCCACCACAATGGAGGCATTTTAGGCTTTTATTAAATAAATCTCAGGTCCAGATCTCTGTGTCAGACTGTTGCAGCATTACATTCTCACCTCAGTTCACTCTCCTTTCATTTGAGAGAGCAGCTTTAGGCTTTCTGGTATCCATAACAGAGCTTTGGAGTGTGAAAATTTTCCTCTCTGAAACCGCTAGGAATTTAAAATAAGTGTGTCGGTGTTGGTGGTGGTGCGTTTATTATTTGTATTTGTATTACTGTAGGGTGTAGGAGTCCTAGTCATGTACCAGGACTCCATTATGCTTGGCACTATGCAAATGTGGAACAAAATATAGTTCCTACCCAAAGGAACTTACACTCTGTATAAGAGAAGAAGCAGCAGATGGCTACAGACAGACTGGGGAGTACAAGTAAACAATGAGACAGTATTGGTCAGCATGATTGGCAATGGTATCTTCTCCAGGCTCTGTCCATCTTTGAGATGGCTTTCAATGTATTTTAACTCTCTCTGTACTGTCTAAAAATGCACTTCTTAATCCTTTCCTTCCAATATTCTGCTCAGGTAGGCTTGTCTCAACCCATGCAATTTATAATTGTGCTCATAAAATCCAGTGAACAGTTCATTGCCCCTAAACTCTTCTTTCTGAACAATTAACAGTAATTTATTTCAGATAAAGTGCCTTCAAAGCAGCTAGTGACAACACTGAGGGCACTGTTTCACAAACTGTTTTGCATTCCACAAAGAACTGTACATTGGTGGCAAACTTAAACTGCTAAGGAGAAGCAAAGAGCACAGATCTGAACCACAAGACCACCAGAATTCGTTCACGCCTGGAGAAGTAAGACTTTTCTGCCAAAGAACACAGACGCAGGGTAAGACAAACCTCAGAGTTGGTTGGTTTCATTGACGTGCTGGCATCACACTAATGAGAGCTCAATTAGGACATCTTTTATCATTTGGCCACCAAGTGGGACTTGTGGACCTGGTTCATAGTCTAAATCCACTCCAAATGTCTGTCAGAGAACAGTGCTACAACAGTTCAATACAGGTAGTCTGAACTAAGATGGGAGAGAAGGAGCTTAAGATGTCTTTGTTGTGGTGGAAAAGCATGTATAACCAATGTGTAATGTCCAGTCGAATGGTTGCCTTGGATGGGGAGGGAGGAGACAGGATGGAGGGAAACTAGAATTAAAGAAACAATATCTTCTCTTCTTCAATTTGTAAACTTATTTATCAGTTGCAGTGAGGTTCTTCTGACTGTTCAACAAACCTGTGGTGGCACAATAAAAGCCAGGGTGAAGTTTTGGCCCTGCTGAGTTAAATGAGGCCAGAATTTTCCCCCTGGAGTTCTACAGTTGATCTGATGAGAGGCATGAGAGCCTTCATTCTAGTGAGTGAAAAATTTACAAGACCTTATACCTGAAGGCCCTCTTCCATGGTTTTTACTATGTGAAAATGAAAAGCTTGTGATACAAACGTCCAGTCACGTTAGACTGGCTCTCACAGATTTCGCTGGTGATTAAATTGGGAGTCAGCGAAGATGTTCTTATCCCTCTGAATGTCGGAATGTCGTGACTAATCTAAGTTGGAGGTGGAAGTTAAAGTGAAGTCTGATATAATTGGAAACTGTTAGAAAGTCCATATAGTATAGCCATAGCAATGTTGGATTGTATCTTGTTTGTCTATATCACAGAGCTTAAAGAAACTCTGAGGAGTATTGCAGTATATCAAATTTTCCATACTCACTTTTTTTACTTTTCTTTTCCATAGTATTTACGCTGTGTTTCCCTATAGTATTCTTCATTGGTCTACTGCCTCAGGTGAATACATTTATGATGTACCTCTGTGAACAGCTGGATATTCATGTCTTTGGTGGCAATGGTGAGTGCAGCTTTTATATCAAAGATAGAGGGAAGTATTAGATCAGGCAACTGCTACCATTTTCCAAATCAAATTAATAATGTAATTTAAAAGTCTATTTAGTAACATGATTTCTAGGTCTGGGCTCAAAATACAGAACCTACTGAAGTCAGTGAAAAGAACCCATACGCATTCATGTAGCACAGTTCTGTAACAAAGAGCAATTCCTTTCACAGTGTAAGTATAAGTAAAATACTTGTGCTTTTACAGTAAGAGACATCTGTCAGAGCTTACTGTTTTAAAAAGTTGCAAAATAATGTACTGGTAGAAAATTCAATTCTGGGGCAGGGGAGAAAAGGAAAACTGTTCACTTCTCTTTAAAAACCTACCAAATGTGCTTGGGTGGGAGGCAGAAAAATGGTCCATTCACAGAAGAATATTTCTTCAATTATTGTATTTGGTATCTAGATATGATGGTAAAAAGCAGATCATGAATGCCTAAGATATGTAGAACTGTGACATCTTTATAACCCATTTATCAGAGTGCTTGCAGTTCCCATTTCAAGGCAGGTGAAAGTGTACCTGTATTGAGAACTCCTTATTCCCTCCCCATCTCCTTGTTGTCCTCTACATTACTTAAACATTGCTTACTGCTTCTCCCTCACTTATCCATCCTAAAGTTTCCCTATTCTTATCCACATCTGATCAGGGCCAGATATGGTTTTAAATCCATCAACATAGCTACCTAATTAGCTTGTGATGTTACTGTTGATCACTGCTAAGAGTTACTTTCTTTTCATCTCAGGTAAGTTATGCATACTGTACGCTCCTCAGGGCCAGGGAATGCAAAAGAGCAGCCCTGTGCCCAATACATTTTTTGACTAATTTTAGTTGTGGCGAGGATGTGAACATCTTCAGTGTACTTGTATCGTGAGGGTTCATGGGCACAGTTTAAATACAGTAACTCCTTGCTTAACGTTATAGTTATGTTCTTGAAAAATGCAACTTTAAGTGAAATGATGTTAAGAAAATCCAGTTTCCTCATAAGAATTAATGTAAATAGGGGAGGCTAGGTTCCAGGGAATTTTTTTTTACCAGACAAATGACTATTTTTATCTCACTCGCGCACGTACATGTACACGTTTTAAACAATTAAATACCATACACAGCAATGATGATTGTGAAGCTTGGTTCAGGTGGAAGTCAGGGGCTGGGCTGTTTCCCAGGGAATGCCTTGCTGCTAAATGAACTAGCACTTGGCTGAGCCCTCAAGGGTTAACACGTTGTTAATGTAGCCTCACATTCTACAAGGCAGTACAGATGGAGGGCAGGGAGACAGCATGGCAGACAGACACACATACTCTGTGTGATGGGGGAAATGCATATTGCCATTCTAAGTACATTGCCTTTTTAAGTAGATCAGCAAGCTCCCTCCATCCTGAGCCCTGTTGTGTCTCCGCTTGCTCTATGGAGATGGGGTAAGCGGGGGGTAGGAGCAGGGCGGAGGGGGAGACCCTGACATTAGCACCCCAAATGAGCATGTTCTCTAATTGATCAGCAATGTAACAACGAAACAACATTAACCGGCACAACTGTAAGTGAGGAGTTACTGTATTAGGTATACATTTAAATTAATACCTCTCCTGCAGCATCCTTGTGTTCTCAGATTTCTGAGCAGACACTTTCAGGCATCAGGAGCACTGCATGACATGTTGACTTGCACTTTCACTAGGATTTGAAAATATCTCACTCATCACTTCATTACCAAGCTCACCTATTGCGTTACCTAATCTCCTTATCCCAGAACATATGCGTTCGTTACTAGGTGCCCACCTTAACTTTTTCAGTTTCAAAAACATTTTTTTTGGCAAGAAATATTCATCAACAAAAACCAAAATGAGAACAGATTATATAAGTTAGTGGTACTATCAACTATGCAGGGCTCTGAATTTAACCTTCCCTAATAGTATCAAGTGTCCAAATTGCCTCCAGCTTCTAAATTTATATTTTTTTATAAAAGAGAAAATATTCCCTGGTCTATTGCTGAGAATTAAGATGATTAATCACATAGGTCCAATATAGTGTTAGCTTTCAGCTACTGCGTTTGCTGCAGCAATAGTTGACTATTCCCAAGGCAGTGCTGTTGAATAAATGGTAAACAAAACATGTAAATCATGCTCGGTTAAAAAAATAACTTGTGGGTGGGGGAGAGACTGTATTTGTGAAGTAGTAATTGGTAGCATTTTTCTAACACCTGAGCAGATATTGAAACAATGAAGTGTTGCAATTTTTGTAGTTTTTTGTTCAGTCAACTTTAAAAAGGCTTATGTCTTCAAGTTTGTGCAGCTGATCCTTTTTTTTGCCCCCCTTTTACTTCCAGCCACTACCAGCCTGCTTGCAGCCCTTTACAGTTTTATCTGTAGTATTGTGGCAGTAGCATTATTGTATGGATTGTGTTATGGCGCCCTGAAGGTGAGCAGTACATTGATAGTATATAAATAAATATTTAGGATTCTGCCTTTCACTTTTGTCTACTTATTACGTTTGTGAAAAGTGGGTGTAAAGTGTTACCATTCTGATTTGGTAAGGTTTTACACTTACTTTGCCATATGTTTAATTTCATAAGATCATGTAACAATCTAATACGCACTTGTGTTCAGTGAAGCTCTCCCCATCTCCCTTCAATTTATTTTCTGCACTGATTCTTGTGTGGGGCACGTAACAGCTGATCAACTAATTGCACTGTCTTCATGCATTGGTGTTTTTCCTAATTCATCCAAAAGGTTGAATTTAAAAACTCACTCCCGATGATGCAAATTAGAAATAAAATATTTTTACATGCTAGTTTTGAAAAGAAAGCAGGGTATAGTTTGCTCTGCCGAAGTGGTGAATATCTGTTTATGGGAGGGGGTTGAGAGGCAGCTGACAAGCGCAAGGGAACAAATAAAAATGTATACTTGCTCAAAGTACAGTTTTACTCTGAATAACAACTATATAAAAATGACACTCTGACTTCCATGTTTGTGTATAGCGTGTCATTGATTTCTGGGTCAAATATGCTCAGTTTACAAGTAAATTGACTTTTTCTAACTGTCGGTCCTGCATGCTCAGCCTGGGCTTTGAGAGTCAACCTAGCTTCTTTTATTACTTGTGATGATGGAAGGATTTATTAGCCTACTTGTGCCCTTGGTGAACCTACAGATCCGCAGTCGTTTTCAGTATCTTTGCAAGGGTGTAACTGGTTAGATCATAGTAAACAAATCAGTTGATATACAAGATAGAACAAAACTTTGTTAAATCAATCTGATCCCTGCAGATCCAGCATAGTAGGAGTAAAAGAATAAATATTTGTTTTCATCTAAAGTCAGCAAACGTTACAAAAGGATTAGTTCTATTGAGTAAGAAGGTGACACTTTTTTACATAGTCAATTTTCAGAATGGAACTTCAATTTAAATAATTTTAAGGGATTATGATAATGTGGTATGTGGCAAATAGTATATACAGTACATTAAAACTATTGAACATTTAATTACGTGGGTAAATTACATGACTGTGTGGTACTTGTAAAATAAACGTCAAATAATAAAACTATCACAGTCTTCTAAAACCAAAATGAGGATTTCTTGTGAACTACTTTTGAACTCAAGTGATGCAGCATAGTAAACAGGCACACTAATTTATTATAGCCTAGATGGAGTTTGCCCCCAGCTTTGGGCTGCATTCCCAAGCAACCCAACTCCAAGAAGACACAGTCCTAGCGTGTCATCAAGTACCACAAGAGAAAGTTGAAAACAATTTATTATAGTGTTCATATGGTATTCACCACTTATATAATAACATGGTTATAGGAAACTAGAAGCAAATATGTTGATATTTATGAAATAAGCACTAATTATATAAAGTGTACGAACATGGGCATTCTAATCTTAAGCTTGATCAGACTGTAGCACTCTTAAGACATGATCATTAAGGTTAACAGGAGTTTTCCATTGACTTGAACAGGAGATGGTTCAAGTCTTTATTTAATGGGAATAAAAACTGATTAAAGGCTTTAACTTACAGAAAGTATAGGTGAACATTTTAACGAAATACCTTTATTTTGAAAAGCATATGACTTTTTTCATCTTTCCTTTTTCTTATTACTTTACAAGTTTTCTGATTTGTGATATTGATTTTATATATCCTTGTCTTTCTGTTAAAATTTAATTCTTCTGTCCCCAGGATTCTTGGGATGGCCAGCATATTCCAGTCCTCTTCTCAATATTCTGTGGCTTGTTAGTAGCGATATCCTATCATCTCAGCAGGCAAAGTAGTGACCCTATTGTACTTTTGTAAGTGTCTGACTGTATATCTGTCCTCAAGGCAATTCTCAAGGGAGATCCATTGTGATCATTAGTAGAAACCCAGTAGTACCACTGAAACTGATGTTGGTCCAACCTTGTGGAAAACAAAAAGTGGGGGGGAAGTGATGCTCTGGTACTTAGGATGCTGGCTGAGAACTCTCAAAACCCAGGTCCAGTTCCCTGTGCTGCCACAACTCCCTTTGTGACATTGGGCAAGTCACTTAATCTCTCTCTGAGTTCCCTGTGTATGCAATAGGGATAATTGTACTTACCTATCTCATAGAGGTGTTGCAAGAATAAATACACGAAAGGTTGTGAGCCACGTAGATACTATTGGTAAAGAGGCCATAAAAATACTTTGAAAAGCTTCTAAATGTGACCATATCAAGCTTTCTTACTAGTAGCATCTGCTAAGAGTTTGGATGATTGGTCAACATGGCCCTACAAATTAAAGGAGTGTGGGTTGGTTTGTTAGAGTTTTAGTTAGTACTAGAGTCCTTGGTTGCCTGTTTTGCATTTGGAACAACCAGGGTCGGCTCCAGCGTTTTTGCCACCCTAAGTGGGGAGGAGTGGGGGGAAAAAAAAGATGCAATCGGTACTTAGGCAGCAGCTCTACCGCTGCCACTTTATTTTTTGGCGATTTGGCGGAGGGTCCTCCCCTCCGAGAGGGATTGAAGGACATGCCACCAAAGAGCCGGATGTGACGCCCCTTTCCGTTGGCTGCCCCAAGCACCTTCTTGGAGTGCTGATGCCTGAAGCCGGCCCTGGGACCAACAGAAACTACTTGGAAGGTGGGGAGTGGAAAATGTGAACAGATTTTATTAAGCTTTTCCTTTCAGTAAAAGAGAGATGACGCAAACAGGCTTACCTTTATATACTTGTTGAGATTTCTAAACTCCTTTAAGTAAGTTGAGCTACAAAAGATAGTAGATCGGGACTGCTTATGTTCTATTAATTTATAACAGTCCTCTGATTTTGTTACCTCTTCTAAACCCACCCAAATCAATGTTTTTATCACAGTGAATTCTTGCTTTGCATCTTTTTAGCTCTTTAGTACAATCAAAATTTTTTCCTAATTCCGAAGACAAAAACCCAGAGGATCCTCTGTCTGAAGTCAAAGATCCTTTACCTGAAAAACTTAGAAATTCAGTGGTAAGTAGGCTGGCTTTTTGTAAAACTCAGCCCAGACATATACTGAATCCTGGCCAATAGAGTATGTACTAGTTTAGTGATGAGTTAGTTGGAATTTGTTAGCACTATATACTCTGCAGTCCAGGGCTGGGACTTTTAGAGAGCCTCAGGGCATAAGGCATTTGAGTCCCATTGACTTTCATTTGACTTCAAGAATTTTAGGTATTTAGTTTAACATGGTGAAAAATAACTCCTTAAGGACTGAGTTAATGCTAATGGGTACTTGAGTCAAAATTTTACATTCAGAAGACCATCTACCTTTTAGAATGCTTTTCCACTTTGAGTATAAAATGCTGAGTCTGTTGCTTCATTGACTATCAGTATTGAAATGACACTGTGTGTTTATCTATACACCCAATTAAAAATGCACAGCCTTGAGAAAAAGTATTACCTTTGCCTTGACAATATAAGCTATCAAAAAAGAGATACAATTAGGAAGGCCAGAACTCCCAAATGATAGAGCAGTGAAGAATAATTGATGATGTTCTGTAACTCATGTTCATAATTTAATATGTACCCAAATAAACATCGTAATACTTGGTGTGTGTATGAAGGCTCAAGTGGAAAAGAGTGATAGTTGCCAAAAGATGTTAACTCAATATTTTTGAATAAACAAGAGCTTTGGGCAATCCAGTCCACAAACAGACACTAAAAACTAAGGAAAGCTGGTGCGTTTTTTTTAATGAAGAATGAGTTGCTTCTAGTAACACTGGAGACTTGCTCGTTGACTTAATTTTATTATCGCATTCTTTGGATACCTAGAGTAAATCTACTGTAAATGCTTGTGAAAATAACAGTATCCAGTTGTTATCCTGTTTCACATAAACAACCAGTAAGTGAGAAACCTAAGAAACTTAATCTATTTAATTTATCCAAGATTAATTGTGTTCTAAAAGTACACTTCTACCCCAATATAACGCTGTCCTCGGGAGCCAAAAAATCTTACCACATTATAGGTGAAACCGCGTTATATTGAATTTGCTTTGATCTGCCGGAGTGCGCAGCCCCGCCTCCCTGTAGCACTGCTTTACCACATTATATCCGAATTCGTGTTATATCGGGGTAGAGGTGTACCTGCATTGGGAGAAGATTTACTGATAGATAGTATGGGGCTTTTTAATCTAGCAGACAAAGACATAACAAGATCCAATGGTTGCAAACTGAAGTTAGACAAATTCAGAAAAGAAATAATGGATGCGGGTTGTTTTTTTTAATAGCAAGGGTAATGAACCATTGGAAAAATTTACCTCAGAATGTGATGGATTCTTTCATTTAAAGTCTTTAAAACATGATCATATCTTTCTAAGAGATGCTCTTGCACAGCAAGAAGTTATGGGCTAGATGCAGGAATTACTGGTGAAAATCTTTGGCCTGTGTTATGCAGGAGGACAGACTAGATCACAGTGTTTCTTTCTGGCTTTAAAAGCTCTTAATTCAGTTACATACACTGAGGTAATAGGCTCAAAGTTTGGAAGGGCAGAATATCTGGAATGAAAGTGTTTTGTCCATTAACTTTTCATGTATGGCAGTGATCAGATGTTTTAAATTAAATCATTTGGGCAAATGCTTTTGATCAAAACCAGGTAAGTAAGGGTTATCTTCAATGCACTGGTGCTTGTTGCAGTCCTCTCTTGGGAGTTGGGAAATAAAAATGGTGGGATTTTTGAAAGCACTTATCTAATTGTTGCTGCTGTCAAAGTTAGAGAGGAAAGTTCAGTTGACTTCAGTGGAAGTAGATTTAGGTCGGTGCTGAACTCTTTTGACAATAGTTCCCCATATTCCTTTAACTAACCAAAGAGGTAAGTGGAGGTGACCCTAGGACTGGAAGAAGAGTAATAACATTTATGTTCTTTCAAGCTATTTTCTTTTTATTTCATAGAATGAACGGTTACAATCTGACCTGATAGTGTGCCTTGTCATTGGTGTACTCTATTTTGCTATTCATGTCAGTACAGTATTCACAGTTTTGCAGGTAAGTTACTGCATTATACCTCACAATTTATAAAATACTTGTATTTTATCTTTTCTTGTAGATGCCTTTTTGCTAATGCTACTATTTAATACTCTTTTATGATTGTACCCAAAGGTCCCATTTGGGCTTGGGGCACGACTTACACTAGGTGTTATTCAGACATACAGTGTGACTAATACCTGCCATGAAGACCTTTTTAAATCTCAATTTTTTTTGTGTCCTCAATATTCCTCTCCCTTTTCTTCCCGTCCTCCTCACTCCTACTTTTCTATCTAGGTTCTCCACTTTTTTTTGATAAAATGCCCTTCTTTCACTCTACCCACCCACAGAAATACCTACAGGCTCATTTTAGAGGAGGGAGAAAGTAAACTGACAAAAAGGTTCAAAGTGGTTTCATCTGTTGTGTCCAATTGTCGCTCCTAGACAGTGTTCATCTCCCATGGGATGGAAGTGGAGGGTAGAGGGGTGGTTCCTTGCAGGATATCAAGGGAGCAGGAGACCTTTCCTTACAGTTGCTTTCTAAACTTCCATGTATTAGCCTAGCTATCATTAGCGTATGCTTCAGAATACCCTTAAATGTTTTCAACTTGACATTTGTCTTAAGGCTACATCATGCAACAGGATTTGTGTGGGTGGAAAGAGTCTGTCTAAGCAGATCCAGTGGCGGAATTTGCTATTTAGACATCAAGCTAGCTGCCTAAGTAGCTCGAGAAACCTTCTAAAACTGTCTAGTTTGATTACAGTATTGGAAGCAAATGTAACTTTCACTCTGAGCAAAAGATCAAATTGCTAGGGCAAATATGATGGGCCAAGTTGCTGCACAGATGACATAGATTTTGGCTACCTGGAAGAACTAGAATGTCTAATTTGTTTGTCCAGCATCAGTGTTCCAAGTAGTTCAAAGAAAAGAAATGGCATAAATTCTGGAAGGATTCCAGTACTCTATTGTTAAGCATTTGTGTCGGTTTATTTTTAAATCTAAACGTTTTCAGATGGAGGGTCCTTCTAGTTGAGCAGAGACGACCACATCCACACTAGTTTTTTCTAAGGCAGATGTCTTTTCCAGGGAAAGCCCAAACTTCACCTATCCCTGATGAATGTGGCCTTCATCCCCAACTGGTTATCTGCTGTTGAGTTAACTAAATAGTTTATTACACTCAGGTTTATTTTAAATGGCCAAAGACGTCAGAAATTTAAAAATGAGCTTCTAGGTGGACCCATATGAAAAATTTTAACTTTGTGAATTCACAACCACCTTCCTACCCATGAAAATATGATTCATAACCCCAATTTAGCTCTGGCAGTAGGCACTGCTGTAATATAAAATGCATACCCATGTCTCTAAATGTCAGAGGAGTAGCTGGGTTAGTCTATATCCACAAAAACAACGAGGAGTTGGTGGCATCTTAGTCTAACAGATTTATTTGAGCATAAGCTTTCGTGAGCTTATGAAAGCTTATGCCCAAATAAATCGGTTAGTCTTTAAGGTGCCACCAGACTTCTCGTTGTTTTCATGTCTCTAAAGATACTGTGTTCACACATAGTGAGTGTTGCTGTAAAATTCTTAAACAGAAGTGTGCTCACATACATGGAGGTGATGTTATTGTTGTATATAAAGGGTATACTTTAGTAAGAGGGTGCTATTCAACTCTTTTTCAAGAAAAATCTTAAAAATATAATCCAGAATGAGGATCAATCTCTTCTGCACTTGCACCTCCTTTTTATCTAGCAGAAATCTTCCTTCAAGGATAATAGTTTTGCCATTTTAGAGACGAAACACAAAAGAATCAGAACCAACTGTCTATTAAAGAAGATCAGCAATACCATAGAAGAAAAGGTAGCAAACCAGTCTTCAGGGAAGATCAAAAGTCGAAAAATCTGTCTGTCTTATCCTCTGAGGCAACACTCCTTATTTTACATTCTTATGGCTGACATACTTTCTCATGTTAAAAGGGGAATTGAAGTCCAGACGTGCTTTTACGGGCTGATATATATAAAGGTGATAGAAAACATCAAGTTGTTAACTGATTTGCTGCTTGTTTATAAGACTGAGAACCTATCTTTTGTTCAACTCTGCTTTTTCTTTAGCCCGTCCTTAGCTACATTTTGTATGCGTTGGTGGGCTCCGTAGGATTTTTAACCCATTATGTGCTGCCTCAACTCCGAAAGCAGCTTCCTTGGCATTGTTTCTCTCACTCATTGCTGAAAACCAAGGAATATTATCAATTTGAAGTCCGAAGTAAGTATCAGTAATTTTTTTTTAAATTTGCACTAATGGTTGAGCAGTTTATGTTAACCATTGCTTTAACTTTTTGCTTTACAACTTCTCATTGCTTAAATGTTTCAGGGTCTCTGATGGACAGTGTTAATTCTTTCCTACCTCAGCATGTCTTGCTTGATCCTGTGGCATTTTATGTATCTTTAGTAAGTAATTATGATGGCGTCACATTAGCAATGCTATTGTTATGATGACCGCAGTTGCATTGAATCCTTGTTTTCAGGATCTTACAAGTGTTGAAAACTTACTCTCTGTGCTGAAACTTCTCTTGCAACATTTTGGCAGACATATTTTTTCACTGTCTTTTTTTCAATATTTTGGAGGGTTTAAATTGTTTTTCTATTTTGGATATTTCAGACCCACTTGTATACTTTCAGCTTGCTATATTGGTCCTTATTAAAAACTAATGCTTTTAGCATGTTTGTAGAAATTTAGTTTGGAAATAACAGCCAAACATCTGAAAATAGAATATAGTACAGTGCGTTATATTGGTTTTAAAGGGTACTAAGTGTGAAACTACACATATATACATACTTAAACATACATTTATCTGCACTATAAATCTAACAAATGCACTTCCATTTTATTTCTTTCATTGATGAAACTCTTTATGAAACTTGTTTTCTAAGGAACTTTCATTTGAAAAAGGTAGCAAATGTACTCCAGTTAACCAAAAAAAAATCCTTACAAAAAGTGTTAAAATGAGTTTATATTTACATACAATAGTATCCTTCATGTGAGGATCTTAAAAGCCTTTATAAAGGTGAAAATTATTACACCCATTTATAAGTGAGAAAACAGACAAAAACTAACTCCCCAATCTTGCAAGCCAGTCTGTGTGGTTGGACCACCTATAGCTTGCATCCAGCCCCATTGACTTTAGTGGAGCCTTACTTCACATCGCGTGGAGTGTGTATGCATAAGCATTTGTCCATGCTGATCAGTGCCTAAATATTTCCAACAAGATTACATGGCAAGCAGTGAAAAAAATCTATATAGAACCTAAGTTTCCTGACTTCTAGTTCCTGCTCCAGTTGCTGAATTGGGCTAGTGAAAATACCAGAGAGCCATCCAATTCTGCATTCAGATCTTGAGTTCACAGGCAGCCAGGTTTAGAGGTAAAAAAACCATTTTTATTGACGTTTAAAAGTTCACACATCCCAGTATTAACCTGAGCCAAATCTAGCATTGCATACAAGAAGCAAATCAGAACTGCCAGGTCAATAACATTCTAATAGCCCTGTAAATAGAAATTAGTAGATAGCTGAGCAGAAAAGAAGAGAAAATAAATTTTTATAGCAAGCAAGCATCTTATTTCTTTACTTAGTTTTAGAGGGGCTGTCAGATTTGTATCTAAAACTTCATCTCATACAAGAAAGTATTTGTGGCCTTCTAATTAATCTGCAGTTTAGTCAGGTAAATTGCTGTGTCAGCATCAATACCTATAGCTGCAGTTTTAAATTCCATTATTTCAGTGATTACATGTTCAAATAAATACAGTCAGTCTGATTTGATATCAGATTTTTTGATGAAAAATATAAATGAAAAATATCTACCTAAATACAACTTTATGGCTGAGAATTAACATGCACACAAATTTTGTTGTAATTAGGCTGCAGTGCTCACATGTTTGTAATATTGTCTCACACACTAATATGTATATGCAAAATTAAAGCCATACACATCATTATGAAATTTTAGAGGTCATAATGTTCCATGACTTGGCCCCTTGCACAGCAGAGAGAATTCACCTGAGGTAGGGCAGGCAGTAGTCTGCCCTCCCTGAGGGTTCTGCTATGAGAGGGGAGCAACTTTAATTTTTGCTGGGGGCTCCAAAGAAGCCTTGCTACCGAAGGCTGCAGTGGAGATGTTTGAATCAGTATGTCTCAGCTATCCTAACTCATTTCCTGGCTATTGCTTCCCACTTTTCTGTTGTGGACCCCTGTGGACTTCCCTGGTGATGGGGAGGTTGTGGCTACCTTGTACCCCAGCAGCCTCTTCCCAGCAGATTTGATATCACTGAGGGAGGGGCATAATTGAAAACTGACACAATCCAGAGCTGATACCAGGCATGTGTGAGTGCTGTCCTGTAACCTTGATTTTTTTTCCTTAGCTTTGTGTGTGTGTTGCTCTCAACAATAACAATGTTGTGTGTGTATATATATATATATATATATTTTGCAATTAATACAAATGATGAAAAGAAGCTACTAGTTGTCAGTTTATAATTGCAGGATAATTACCGTATGTACTCGTTCATAAGCTGAATTTTTTTAGTAAAAAGGGAATCATCAGAGACAGGGATCGGCTTATGAACGGGTATAGAAAGGAGAGGTGGGACACAGCCCCTCCCCTCAACAGAGGGAGCAAGGAGAGGCAGCGCAACTAGCAGAGCAGAAGGGAAGAGGCACGACCAGAGTCTCTCCACTTCTGGCCACACTGCTCTCCCCCCAGCCTCCGAAGCAGCTGCAGCTCCAGGGCTGGCACGCTGCAGCTGCACCACCCGGCCCACCAGAGCACGCTATGGCTGTGCTGCCCAGCCCGCCAGAGCATACTGTGGCCATGCCACCTGGTCCAGCCCGCTAGAACATGCTGCGGTCGTGCCGCCCAGTCTGGCCCGCCGGAGCAGGCTACGGACACACTGCCCAGCCTGCCAGAGGCATCCTCCCCTGGCTCTCCCCAAATAAGGTGGGAAGGGATGAGATGGGAAGAGTGTGGGGGTCCTGGGCTAGAGGTGGGGTCATGTGGGGGGTGGTCAGAGGGGTTACTCCCCTGACCCCCAGCATCTCCCGCCAAAATTTTTTCCCACCAGTTGCTGTCCCGCCGGGACACTGTTTACTTAGATTTACCTCCGTGCTTGGTAAACAAACAATCTCGGACCACCAGCAGCTTATTCTGATGGCCTGGGAGCCAAAGTTTGCTGATCCCTGAATTATAGGTTCAGCTTTTGAACGGGTCAGAAAAATTTTCCATTTTTACTTATCCATTTGTGGGGGTCGGCTTATAAATGAACCGACTTATGATAGAGTATATACAGTAAATTCTTCTAGATTGTAGGGACATATATCTGAAGCATTTTTAATTCAAATATGAGTGGAAAACCATTATTTTAAAACAATCAAAATGAAATGTAATTTTATCAATAGCTATGGTAACAGCTTCCATCTCTTCAAAAAAGTAATCATGTTTGCTGATATGCAGAAACTGTAACATTTACCAAAATCCAAAACTATAGGAAACTTTATACAGGTACGGTAGTGCAAGCTTCTCTCCAATGACATTCAGCCAAGACTTGGAAGGATTGTTTTTATGGATAAGGTAGTTCAGTCTGAGAATTCTTATTCGTCTTTGGCTTCTCTGCTGAAACTGGCAGGGAGAGAGCAGTTATTCACATATTGCCTCACTACTAAAGATTACCAGATCTTTGTGTATGCCACCTGACAGTTGCCAGAGGGCCAGAACTTTTGGTCTCAGATGACCTAGGCTGGTTTAGAACTACTGATCTAGAGCCAAGATGAACTACACCTTCTTATTAGAAATCTCCTGAGCTATTTAGGCTCCTAGTATAATCTGTGATCTCCTCTTTTGCTGTTTAGATGCTGCCCACGTAATGTGGTTTGAGAAACTTCATGTATGGCTCCTCTTTGTGGAGAAGAACGTTATCTATCCATTGATAGTCCTCAATGAGCTCAGCAGCAGTGCCAAGAACATTGCTAGTCCAAAGAAACTGGACACAGAGTAAGTAGAAAAGATTGTCAATAGCTTGAGTATACCCAATATGATGGAACAAAATGGCAAAGGGCGTCATAACTGACAGCCGCAGTGGAAGTATAGTTAATACGAGTTGCAATTAAAGCAAAGTAGTAACAAGTAGTTTCTAATGTCAGTACCTAGCAAACCTCGTATGTCTGGATCACCATATGGCTTATAGTGAATGAAATATGTAAACTTTTTAAATGCAGAAATCATAAAATTGAGTCTTCAAGTTTGTTAAGAAGAACCCTTCAGATCATATCAAATACTATGCAGATTTCAAGCCACAGAGTTTTATAGTAATGTATCAAATTGCAGACATCAGAGATAGAATAGTTCTATTACCATCCAGCCTATCCATGCCAATGCAGGACTGTTCCCTACAATACTCTCTCTGGTACTTTGTCCATTTAAATCTTAAAAAATCCCAAGCCATGATGTGTCAGTTACTGGGCTAAATGCACCTTTTAGTCCCCCTTTAGCTGTCATGTGATGCCATTTGGAACCATACAATTCTTCTGCTGTCAGACTGGGCCTTGACTGTACTCCCTTGGCATTGTGGTTATTCCAGCAGATGTGACTATGGCTCTGGTCCCTCAGAAGAATATCAAAGGTTAATACAGTGACCGAATGGCCTCCTTAAAGCAAGACGATATTTATTTAGAACAGCATTTTAGAGAAAACAGATCTTAAAACAAAAAACTGATTGTATGCATATCTAGTCTTTCCCTAAGGCTTTATCATTCTGTGGATCTGGGAAGACTTAACTTCTTTAAATTCCCTCTGCAGAATCTCTCCATGTCAGGCAGTTGCCTCCTTAGTTTTGTAGGAATCAAATAACACTTGAAATGTTTGTAGCCCTTTCATCTAGTAACTCCCAGTTCTCACAGTGGTTTGCAACTCACTGGAGACTGGATCCCTGAAGCTAACAGCTTTTCTCATTGTCTTTCAAGTGTTTTCTGGGGAGCTCTTGTCTGGGAAACCATTGTGTCATCTTCATACACAAACCTCATTGATTTTGAGCATTATGTGTGTGTAATATTCCACCACCCCTAATATAGGTTAGTCCAATATCCTCATACAGCAAATTCTAATAACCAATGCACAATAAACGTCCCTTCCTTGACCCCGTCACAGTATTAATAAAATTATTGCTGCCCAGTATTCATGACATTATTATATATCAGCTCCACATTTGTCTCACATGGTTTTTTGCTATATCTCTTAGGAATACTATCCCACAGATTGTGCTAATATCGTTTTTGTAGAGTATTGTTTGAATTGGGAATAATGAAGGAAACACTATAATTGTAACATAAAAAAACCTTAACATGTCTGTTAAGCATTGAATGTGAAGAAATTGGAATTGCTTAACAGCAGGTAAGCAGTAAATTGCAGATGAGTAACTTTTCTTTCTGCACTCCTTTCGTAGGATTGGCGCTTTAATGATCACCATCGCTGGTTTGAAGTTGTTGCGTTCCTCTTTCAGCAACCCAACCTGCCAGTATGTCACTGTTATTTTCACAGTGCTCTTCTTTACATTTGACTACAAAAATTTTTCTGAGACCATGCTGCTAGACCTCTTCTTCATGTCCATACTCTTCAGCAAGGTAACTTTACACAAAATAACATACACCTGAAACTGAGTATTTCAGATGTCCATGTTTGAGAATCCAAGGAATGAAAATCCTCCTGGTGGTTATGTAATCTCCCAGGTCATCTGTGCTATGAATAAATTACCATATACTACTGGATAGATGGGAATCTCTGGTTCCCAGGATCAATTTTTTGGCCTTGGCAGGTATTAAGGTATCTGTTCTTTTAAAGTCCCAGCACTTCCTTGGAGCAGAGAAGATGTGAATTATGTGATTTAGTTTTCAGTTTCCTGACACAAAGTATGGCTAGAAGCACTTTGGCAGACCAGTTCTGGTCCTTACAAGACCAGTAGTTTTCCAAAGCACCGATAGTGAATCAATGAGATTGAAGGGGGAAACTCTGTTTTAGCCCAATATTTGGTTCTATTTTTATGACTAAAACTTTATTTTTACCCCAAACTTATGTTCTACTGTATTTTAAGACTCATTTAATGTTTATCTGTTTTACTGTTGTGATTGTTCAATATCTATATAAAGGAGTGTTTTTAACAAATTCATACAAAATTATAATGGTAAGTGTATATCTTATTGCAACTCAAAATTATATGTATTTTCTGTTGAAGTTCGTACGTAAAACACACTGGTTTTAGTTAAGTCACAAAATAATTTATATATTTTATCTTCTCCCCTTTTCTCTCTAGCTTTGGGAGCTCTTTTATAAATTGAGATTTGTGTATACTTATATTGCTCCTTGGCAGATCACATGGGGCTCTGCTTTCCATGCTTTTGCCCAGCCCTTTGCTGTGCCACGTATCCTTTGAAGATTCCAACTTGTTGTTAATTACATCTATTTATAATTTGACTCATACTGTAGTATAATTAATTAATCAATCACAGATAGAGAATACCTTATCCTGCCTAATCAATGTGAATGACAGCTATATGCACTTGCTGTCTGGATATACTAGTAAAACTAGAACAGTTCCATCATAGAAAAGACCTAGACCAGGTTATTCCATTGGAAAAATTGTAGGGCTGATCAAGATTTCCCTTTTTTCAACAACTATCTCCAGTCTTTAATTCATGGTTTGAAGCTTCTTATCCACAGATAGAGACTTGCACTTTGTTTACTGTCCTGATTCTCATTTAATACAGAAGTTCGCAGTTCTAGTCTTGATTTTCCTGTTTGCCCCCCAAAAAATACAGTGCCTGATACTACTGAATAATTTTTTCCCTTATATAATACATGAGGGATTTGGGAGATCTTGCTTTGTTCTTACTTGGTGACATCTGTGCCTCACTTTCCCCATCTCTAAAATGAGGATAATGATACTTACCTTCCTTTTTGTAAAGATCTGATGGTTTGAGATCTGATGATTAAAAGTGCTGTAAAAGAGCTTGGTGATATTGCAAAAGAACCACGCGGTTGTCTTGGCTTCCTTAACCCTGTCACTCCACAGATTCTGCAATGTTGTTTGTCCAAGTGGCTGTGTCAGCTTTCTTCTCCACCCCACTGAACCCCTTTCTGGGAAGTGCAATATTCATCACTTCATATGTCAGACCTGTCAAATTCTGGGAAAGAGACTACAAGTGGGTGAAGTTAAGCCATTAAGAAGCCTTGTCAGCTGTGTTTAGTAGAGAAGGCTGTGACTGAATGTAGTCTTTTTGTTTTGTTTCTAGATGCTATGATTTTTTTAGAGAGAACTTGTTCATGGCTTTTAATACTTTCATACAAGTATATTATTCTTCTGAAACATCATAGAAGCTGTTTCTACACTGACAGTGCTTACATTTCATTTCTGTCATAATAGCTTTTATTTACACTAGCATATAAACTGGATAATTTAAGCTCCAAAATGACAGAAATTTTAAGGGAAAATTGAGTCTGAAAAGTGACTGTATACAAAGGGCATTTGCGAGTTCCTTATTTGTACAGGTAACTCCATTTCACATTTGCTCATTTTACAAGTAAAACGTTATTTTCCTAACTTCCAGAACCAAAAACTCACCCCAATATCTTAGTCAATATCAGTTCTCGGCTTACGCACCACCACCAATAAAAGATTCTTCAGGTCAGATGGTACCTTCAGTTAAACCTTCCCTTAGACTAAAACAGTGGGGTTATGCAGGTGGTATTGTTGTAAGATGTGGCCTGCAGAATCTTTTACTGTTGATGGTGCCTGAACCAGGAAAAAACCCAGCTTGACATTCAGATGGCAGGATGAGCTTGTGGTACTAGCATTTAAGGAGAAAATCATTTCACATGTAGAATGAGCAAGTGTCATGTCGAGTCACGGGCAATAAATATGACTGAAACCTAGGTGTCATTTATAGTCACATGGCAGAGTAGAATTATTTAAAGACCTTGCTTTTAAAACCTGGTGTACAAATTTGGGTTTCTCCTTCAGCGAACATAATGGCAGTTTTTGGGGTGAGGAGAACTAAAATGGAGCAGCACTTCTGCTTCTTAACTACTAGTGCCACACTGACAAGTAAACTTTGAGCACAGTCAGGTGTTAGCTTTGCTACTTCTATTGACTTCAGTGCAAGTAACATAGCTAAAACTTCGTGCAGAACTTAGAAACTATCTACCTTAATTGGCTTTTTGTGGGCAAAGGAGAGGGCTTTGGTGTATTTAGATTCTAACACTACTACAGCTAAAAGGCATTGTTATGTACGAGCAGGATTCTAAGTTGTATGTAAAAAAGAATTGCAGGGAAAGCTTTCAAAGCTATCATAAAAAAAAATCTTTTCTTTGGTACAGCATCATTTACAACTCCTTTCCCTATATTCTCCTGTAGTACGAAAAACTCTTAAATATGTTCTGTTTTAATTTTGTTGTCTTCAGCACAAAGCGTGTGGACCATTCAAACACAAGACTCGCTTCCCAACTTGATAGAAATCCAGGTAATAGTCCTACTTTTTGGCTGAAATGGTACAGAGTGGAGATGTGAGTCTGTCATGTACAGATATTACTAACATGAAAGGGACACACATCAGCTTCCATTTTTGTCTGGGAACTCCTTATGACAGAATTAAAAATTGTGTTTGCATATCAAGTTGAGGTTCACCTCCTACACTGAATGTTATATGACTGCAGTACACATAGCCCAGCTTATAATTGGGTTTCTTTTAAAGTGTTTGACTTGTGTGTATTTATATACATAGCACCCTCTGTAATCTAGTTTATGTGGGGGGAAATACCGACCTCTTTTGTAAATGTAGTTAATCTTCAGATGGTTTTGCTTTAGCTGGAGAAGGGAATTATTACAGAAGTAAACTCAATGTGCTTTGACACTAAAGTTCCTACTAGCTTAACTGTGAATAGCTTTAACTACAGACAATATCTGTACCCTAACCATTAAGGGTTTTTTTAATTGTTATGTCTGAACCAATTAGGGAATAGGTTCAGTCACCTAGGAAGAGGCATAACGTTTACATTTTATTGTGTGCACAAAACAAACCAATTGATCCAATGATGGAATGAGGACCTCTTTCTTTTTGCAATGAACTAATCAAGCTCCACCATTACCCTTCTTGCTAAACCCCACGACTACAAAGGTGGAAGCAATTTTTTAGATCAGTGGTTAACTCTTCCTTACTTGTCACAGCTGTATTTTCTGATACCTTTTCTTCCTCCTCTTTTTTTTTCCTTTCTGCCATTCCATTGTCTGCCCTCACATCCCCTTTTCTCCAACTCTTCCCCAAACTACCATATAGACCTCTACCCCGATATAATACGGTCCTCAGGAGCCAAAAAATCTCACTGCCTTATAGGTGAGACTGCGTTATATCTGGTTTGGTTTGGTACAGCGCCGGTACGCCGTGCCGGACTGTACTGACTTCCCCGGCAGTGATTTAAAGGGCCCGGTGCTCCAGCCGCTGTGGGGAGCCCTGGGCCCTTTAAATCACCGCAGGAGCTCTGGCAGCGGGGCTCAGGCGGTGATTTAAAGGGCCTGGGGCTCCCCGCTGCTTTACTACGTTATAGCCGAATTTGTGTTACATCAGGTTGCGTTCTATCGGGGTAGAGGTCTACTCTACCTTGTTTTTCTTCTTTCCATGCCTACCTACTTCTTCCCTTCCTGTTGCAGTATCCACACAGCTGTTTTGTTTTCTGTAGGGTTTGAGTGCTATGAACGAGGGCAATTTGGGAACTGAGCACTGCTTAAAGGGTATCTAGGTGCCAGGGCGGTGGGATCCTAAAGTAGTACTACTGATTGTTGCTTGATTCCTTTGGGCCTATGTCCTTAAGCACAGCAGTGCATGGAGTTAGGTACATGGGCGTAGTATGAGTAAAACTGAAGGAGTGGCTTGGAGATCACAGAAATTAATGGTTAGGTTTAAACAAACAAAACTGATTAACCTGTCAGTGCGTTCAGAATACATTCCAGTTAGTTGAATAGTTGCTCTATAAAAAGTGATTGAGATCTTTGAAATAACATTACATTCACTGCTACATTTTCTTGATGGCAAAGTACAAGTTTTAATTGATAGAAGCTTGGGTTTTTCCTGCAGGTTCAGATGATAACAACCTGAATTCAATTTTCTATGAGCATTTAACCCGTTCCCTTCAGCACAGCCTGTGTGGAGACCTGTTGCTGGGTCGGTGGGGGAACTACAGTACTGGGGACTGCTTCATCCTAGCTTCTGACTACCTCAATGCACTAGTACACCTTATAGAGATAGGAAATGGGCTGGTCACCTTCCAGCTGAGGGGGCTTGAATTCAGAGGTAAGAGTTCTATGCTTTGATTACTCATTTGGTTGACTTACAAAGTTGACTCTCTTTTGAGAAGTTTAACTTTATTTACAGTTTGGTTCTCTAAACCAGTGGCTTTGAACTTGGGCTTCAGGGTCTCTGTGTCCACTGTTATGTAAGTGAGAGAAAACCAGAGCTCTATAACAGAGCTAATATAGGTTTCTCGTTACATTTTAATGTGTTACACATACAGTGATGGACAACTATACCTGAGTTGCATGTTTGAGTATAGAGTGGTAAATTAAAACTAAGCCATTTTAATTTTTTTCATTAAATAGTTAAGCTAGAGACAGTAGTTTAATTTACCTGCTGTTCACAGAAACGTAATTTGTGAGGTATTCTGCTGTCTCAAACTTTTTAAAATATCAATTATCTTCAAATTAGTCATCTAAATTCTTTCTTTCCTTAACATCCCCTAAGGCACTTATTGTCAGCAACGAGAAGTAGAGGCCATCACCGAGGGGGTAGAGGAAGATGAAGGGTTTTGTTGCTGTGAACCTGGTCACATCCCACATATGCTTTCATTCAATGCTACCTTTGGCCAACGCTGGCTGGCATGGGAAGTGCTTGTGACAAAGTATGTTCTGGAAGGCTACAGCATCACAGACAACAGTGCCGCTTCCATGCTTCAAGTCTTCGATCTTCGGAAAATTCTCACCACTTATTATGTCAAGGTATGGCTCTGCACCTAGCAAATGCAGCTGTGGGGGAATTCAGCTGTCCTTCAACATAATGTTTTTTTGGACAATTGGAAGCATGAGTACTTTGTGCGTATATGGTGGTCTTTCATCAGGAGGATTACACAATGCGTTACAAGTAATGAATACATGAATCTCTCACTCACTGTAGGAGAATAGCTTGTTTGAGGGTATGTCTGCACGTTGAGCTGGGGGTGTGATTTATAGCTAGGGCCCTACCAAATTCACGGCCATGAAAAATGTGTCATGGACCATGAAATCCAATCTTCCCTGTGAATTCTGGTCTTGTGTGCTTTTACCCTATACTATACAGATTTCACAGGGAAGACCAGCATTTCTCAAACTGAGGATCCCAACCCGAAAGGTCGTCTCTGGGGGTTACCAGGACCCCCCTGAAATAACCCTTTATTACCACCCTTCTGCGCTGCCTTCAGAGCTGGGCAGCTGGAGAGTGGCAGCTGTTGGCCGGGCACCCAGATCTGAAGGCAGCGCCCCCGCCAGCAGCAGTGCAGAAGTACGGGTAGCAATACCATACTATGCGACCCTTACTTCTGTGCTGCTGCCTTCAGAGCTGGGCAGCCAGAGAGTGGAAGCTGATAACTGAGGGCCCAGCTCTGCAGACAGCCGCACAGAAGTAAGGGTGGCAATACCATACCATACCATGCCATCCTTACTTCTGTGCTGCTGCCTTCAGAGCTGGGCAGCCAGAGAGTGGAAGCTGATAACTGAGGGCCCAGCTCTGCAGACAGCCGCACAGAAGTAAGGGTGGCAATACCATACCATACCATGCCATCCTTACTTCTGTGCTGCTGCTGCTGCTGTTGGCGACGGCTCTGCCTTCAGAGCTGGGCTCCTGGCCAGCAGCCACCATTCTCCAGCTGCCCAGCTCTGAAGGCAGCGCTGCCGCCAGTAGCAGCACAGAAATAAGGGTAGCAGTACTACAAGCCCCCTGCAATCATAGAATCATGGAAGATTAGGGTTGGAAGAGACCTCAGGAGGTCATCTAGTCTAACCCCCTGCTCAAAGCAGGACCAACGTCAACTAAACTTTCACAATAACTTTGTGCAAAATCCTTCCCTCCCCTCCCCCCACCTTTTGGGTCAGGACGTCTACAATTGACAACACTGTAACATTTTAGATAAATATCATGATTTCAGTTATTTATGATTTTTAAAATCCTATGGCCGTGAAATTGACCCAAATGGACCGTGAATTTGGTAGGACCCTATTTATAGTGCAAGGAGCTAATGTGAGTATGTCTCCTGGAGCTGAGAATCAAATGTAGACATGCCCTGTTGTAAAGTGTAACAGCTATGTAATACAATCTAGGACAGAGAGTGACTACTGTGTCCAACTGAAACATCAGTGGAAGCTTAGGGGACAGAAGGTAATTACCCAAATATGAACCTGGCCAGGACAGAGCTGAAGAAGGAAAAATCCATTCCCTCCCCCACCACTACTACAAAATATCCAAACCCCAAAACTCCTCTCTGCTGTTCGATTGATACCTTTGAACAGTCATTGTCTTTGTTTTAGATCTGGGTAAGTTCACCTTTGTTAAGGTTATTTACAGAAATATTTTTAACAAAGTTTTCCTGCAATTAATTATTGCAAATCCAAAACTAAGATAGGCCTTGTTGAACCTGGGGGAATGTAGGGAGCCTGCCATACTCTCATTGCTTGCAAAGGTTGCACATAAATACTATTTTGTGTTAATGTTAGGAAATTATACTTGTGATCTCTTCATTCCCAAGAATCCCAAAACTCTCTTAAGTATGTACAGGCACCATCTTTGAAATGCAGCCACCTCTGGGATGGGGGAGTGGGGGCAGAAGGCCACTGTCATGCACATCACTGCATAACAGTGTTAGAGGGAAAATATTGGCCAAAGACTCCCTGGAAAATGTCTACTTCTGCAAAAAGTTGCCAGATCTTCAATGGTCACCCTGAGCCAACAGGCCTTGATCTCTTCAAAAGATAGATGTCTCAAATATGATCATAACCTTTCATACTTGTGAGGGGTAAATAAATCTGGCCTTGAAATACTTGTCAGACTTATGGTTCACAGTTAGAAGGCTCTTTTTGCAGCCACAAGGGCTTGAAGTTTGTTTTTTCTTAACTAAAAACATTAAATTCAGTCCTTTTTTAAAAACATACTGAACAAACAAGCCTGTCACAAATCCCCCACTAATCAAACCTGATGCACTTTCAGCCAGTATGGTGTGCTATTTTCATCCTCGTGTGTTAACAGAAATACACAATTTAATGCAACAAATTAGATTTAAACTGTTTCCTTGACATGTAGTATAGGTTTAATATTTTCAACTTGTACCATTTCAGGGCATTATCTATTATGTCACAACCTCCCCCAAGCTGGAGGAGTGGTTAGCTAATGAGACAATGCAGGAAGGATTACAGCCATGTGCAGACTGCAACTATGTTGATGTGGACCCTACATTTAATCCAAATATTGATGAGGATTATGACCATCATCTAGCAGGGGTCTCCAGAGAGAGTTTCTGTGCGACTTACCTCAACTGGATAGAGTACTGCTGCTCCCGAAGAGAAAAGGTAGGCGTGACCAGAACTATTAAACTTTTCTAGGAAAGTCTCTTAAATATGTTTTCTTTGGTAGGGTTGGATTTAACTGTCTATTGAAATTTAGATTTCAAATTGATTTGTAGGAAAGTGTTACATTGGGTTTGGATTGATGAGTTAATGCTTTGACCTTGATCTCCTGAGACCAAAATTCAAATTAATCTTTAATTGCAAGTAGTGTATTATGTAGTTGGAAGTGCACTAGGGAAAGGAGGAGGTGACCAAATCACACAACATAATTTGGCTTGATTGGGCCTCTGCTTAGGCAGAGAAGAGTGGTCTTAGAATAGCCGTGGTGTCACTCATGTTCATCAAAACAACCCTAACTACAAAATAATTTCTCTATAGTATCTAAAATCAACTGCCAAAAGCATTGGTAGGTACCTCATGGTCAAATTTGAAGCTCTTCTCTGGACCACTTCATCTGGATGAGCATTTCATCTCCTAGCCTCTTTGTCCTCTCTCCAAACCTCCTGCACCCTTTTAAGGAAGTTTTATACAAAAGTGTGTCTAGAGAATTACACTGGCATCTGTCTGCTTATTTAAGTTCTCAAATGTGTGGTTTGACCATGAATAGACGTGGTCTTCAGGGAATGGGTAAAAGGATCTCCTGATCCTTTAGATTTATTTATAGAGTGGGGAGCTCATTGGAGGTAAGTGACTAAAAGGAGGCCCGTTCTAGAAAGTATAATATTTAAAACCTTTTTTTTTTTTTAGAGGTGGGGAATGGCCATCAAAAACTGTCTGCCTCTATTCCATGACCATCACTTGGCAATTATTTTGTGGGGGTGGTAGAAAGCAGGTTCAATAACTTGGATACATGACATTTTACTGCCTAGAGAATTATCTTTATAATGAAGTGTTACATCAGTAGTGCTGCTTTACAAAGCACAAATGGCTTTTTGCTCTGGGTGTTTTGATGAGTGGAAGCAGTCTATATACTTCTGAAGTAAACTCACAAATATATATTGTTTATAACTTTCAAGTGAGAAGTATATGTCTGGTCTATTAAAATGCTTGTTACATCTCTATTCATCAAGACTAGTCTTTTTATGAATCAAACCTAGAATTCAAGAACAGAGTATGCATGCGGGATAGTATGTACTATATTCAGCTTGCAATCAATTCAAATAGCAAATATAGTGCTTTTTTGTACAAATCTCATTAGTAAGGCAGCGTTTACAAAGCACTGTTTGAAAAGAACCCCTAATTTGAATTCGGGTGCTTCTGAGTGCAAACCCATTTTTATTTAGCATAAGTGCCATTTGAACTTGATTTCTGGTAGCTTTCTGTATTTGCCTTTTTGTCATTCCTCCCATCAGAATACATTTTGCTATAGTATGAATCTCTCCCTACCTTCTCCACATGACTCTTTATTTTTTAATGTATTTATTACTACCAGCCGCTGGATGCAGATAAAGACTCCTCCTTGGTGACTCTTTGTTACGGACTCTGTGTTCTGGGGCGGAGAGCTTTGGGGACTGCTTCCCATCATATGTCTAGGTAATACTACGCTCTTGTTCTTAGGGATTTTGGAGGAGAGGAGCCTGCGAGCATCTAGGTTTGGGGTAAGGGTTAACTCTTTATACAAAAGCAATGTTCTTCTTGGACCCCCCAAAGGAACGGATACTCTAAGCCACTCTCCTTCATAAATATTGTGGATGATCCAGTGAAGATATGTCAAGGTTGAGCAAATGAAGGATGTAGAAGACTTGAAGCTGAACATCTCACTTCCTTAACTAATCCAAGTTGAGAGTGGTGGAGTGGAGGGCTTTCACACCTTCCTTGTCCATGATACCTGCTGAAAAATGAGCAGGATTAATCAAGTTTTGAAATTGAACTTCATTCCTTGCTCCAAGTATGAGTCCTATATATAAAAAGGGGCGTAGGGAGAAGTGTTGTAACACATGGCACACAGAACAATCTTCATTGAGATGCAGGTTAGACCAGTGTTACAGGTTCTTTGGCCTGCCCAGTTCATGTCACCTGTGGTTGGTAGATACTGTATTACAGATTAGTGTCAAATTTAGTTGTGTGTGTTGGCAAGCCGGAAATTGGTGACTCAGAAACACATACTAAAACGTTGTCGTCCTCCTGTACACCAAGCACAACACACTTACTCTTTTTATCGTATGTGAAAGGACAACTGTTGACTAACTCCTCCTCTGAGTTCACCATATTACAGTGAAATTCCCTAGTTGACCTTTTGAAGGATTGTCACTATATATGATCTTCCTGAAATACAGTAACTTCATTGGGGCAAATCACAAGGTCCATAACTTTCATAGGATCTTTTAAATTAGCTTGGAAAAGCTTAGGAGTCTAAATACCTTTGCCACCTTTGAAAATAGCAAAAGAGCACTTATAATAGTAGCAATTTAGTTTTTAAAAATGTTATTTATAATTAGGAATTGTAAATGGTGACAAATCCTAGTGGTGAGTTAAATGAAGGTGATGAGATGAAGCAAAAGAAGGTAGTAAAGCTCTTAATCTTTGCACCAAGAATGGCACAACTGAGGCAGTCTCCTGATGGATACATACACTGTAGTGTTGCACTCCCCTGGAAAGTTCCAGATGCTTAAAAAAAGTATCAAAATGATGCATTCTTGTAACTTAATTTGACCCTCAGGATTCTTGGTCAAATATATTCTATCTAGTTCCTGTAACTATAGCATGCCCACTGCAAATGTTAATATAATTATCATATTTTAAATTATACCCATGATGCTGTAACTTAGGTTTTATTTTTTTATCCAGGCCTGCTATTGCCCTCTTCCCCCACAGACTGATGTGATATATTAGAAATTGGAAAAAGTGCAGTGAAGGGTATAAGAAGTGATATGGGCTATGGAATAGCTTCCTTATCTAAAGAGATTAATAAAACTGGCACTGTTCAGCTTGGAAAAGAGATGACTAATGGGAGATGTGATCGAGGTCTATAAAATTATGAATGGAGTGGAGAAGTGAATAAGGAAGTGTTGTTTACCCCTTCACATAATACAAGAACCAGGGGTTGTCCAATGAAATTAATAGGCAACAGGTTTAACAGATAAGGAAGTTACTGCTTCACGCAGTGCACAGTCAACCTATGGAACTCATTGCTGGGAATACTGTGACGGCCAAAACTATAACTGGGTTCAAAAAAGAACTAGATAAGTTCCTAGAGGATAGGTCCATCAATGACTCTTAGCCAAGATGACCAAGGATGCAACCCCGTGCTCTGGGTGTCCCTAAGCCTTTGACTGCCAGATGCTGAGACTGGATAACAGAGGATGGCTCACTAAATAATTGCCCTGTTCTGTTCATTCCCTCTGAAGCATCTGGCATTGGCCACTGTCGGAAGACCACATGCTGGGCCTGATGGACCATTGGTCTGATCCGTTGTGTCCATTCTTATGTTCATATGTGTACAGAGGAATATGACAACCGTACCTGTCTCTACAGTTCAGTGTTACATTGTGTAAATCAGTATTTCTACTGATGTAATGAAGGGATGCTGCATATGGAGGTTTTTAAATGTGTTAATGTTTTTGGGTTACTTTCCATCCCAAACAGTAATTTGGAATCTTTCCTGTATGGGCTGCATGCCCTGTTTAAGGGCGACTTCCGTATCTCTTCAGTCCGAGATGAATGGATCTTTGCTGACATGGAATTGCTGAGGAAAGTGGTGGTTCCTGGAATACGCATGTCACTCAAACTACATCAGGTAATGAGGTTAACGGGGAAGGGTGTATGGTTGTTTGGCTCTGTCCATGCTAATTGATTAAATTTTGATATGTGGAGCAGTTTTCCGCACAGCTTGCCTGGCCAGCATAGCAAGCTTTAAATCTTGTTTAAGGTAACAGTGTGTTGACTAGAGCTAGCTAAGTCTATAATATGTTTTTGAAGACAGTGTTTTAAATGTTTATAGGGCCCCTTTCATTCTGGTGAATCAAACTGAGGTGAAACCGTGTTCAGTTAATACAATATAATCTCTGCCTGGTCAAACTCATTGGCTTGCCTGACTGGTCCTGTTCCCTTTTTGGGAATTCATTCAATCATTCTTCCTTCCCCTCTTTATATTTTGAGTAGCTCTAAGGACATGAAATCCTGGCTGTTAAGTGCCTCACGTCAGGTATTTCTTGAGTTGGGACGTTACACTGGGACATCTAATTTAGCCATTTTGGTGAAGAAGCAGAAAGTAAGGAGAGGGAAAAAAGAGATAAGGGACTCAAAGGAGGGAAAGAAGGGCTTGTGGTGGGGGTGGATAACTCATATATAGGGAACTAAGCATAGACTCTGGGGTCACATCACCTCCATACACTGTACTCTCTGCAGCTCATCTCTCGTAAAGATCAGCCTTCTAAGAGAAGCAGTGGGGGCAAAAAAACCCAACTGACTTCAAGACTGAGCTTCATAAGTAAATGGAGGAGATGGTATGATGAGATTGCCTGCAATGGCATATGGCCCATCTGCACCTGCTAATAGCAAAAATCCCCAGCAGCCAGAGATGGGACATTAGATTGGCAAGGTTCTGAGTTACTATAGAGAATTCTTTCCCAGGTGCCTGGCATGTGGGTCTTGTCAATATGCTCAGGGTTCAACTGATGGCCATATTTAGGGTTCAGAAGGAATTTCCCCCTGGGTCAGATTGGGAGAGACCCTGGGTTTTTTTTATCTTCCTCTGCAGCATGGCCTGCTGGTCTAAATTAAACTACATAGTGGATTCTCTGTAACTTGAAGTCTTTAAATCATGATGTGAGGACTCCACTATGGAGGTTCTGGGTCTATGGATGGGTGAGGTTCTGTGGCCTGTGGTGTACAGGAGGTCAGATTATATGATCACAATGATCTCTTCTGCCTTAAAATCTATGAGTTTGATACAAGGCTTGAAAAATTCACCAGACACTGACTAGTCGGGGGCCAGTATGAAACAAAAAGGGCCACCTAGCAAGATCCATGCATAACTCCCCAGTGAGAAGTCTACCCGCCCCTGCATAAGCAATTGGTTGAAAGGGGAGGGTCCTGTTGGTCCTTGCAGAGTGCAATTCCTGGGCCTGCCTTTCTTTTTTGACTGAGCCTCTGGCTAAAAAATAATCTCCTGTATTCAAAGCTGCAGAATGTGAAAACAACAACCAACATCTAATGTTACTCCTCTTCCTCCATCACCAAGGCATCAGCTGCAAATCTCAGAATCACAGTGAACACCTTCCGTGTCCTCTTACTGTTCCTGTGTGAGCTTGGCTGCTTTTACCTTCTTGGGGAATTATGCCTTCGAAACAGGGTTCGCCTGAAGAAACTAACTAACTCTCTCTCTCGTGTGAGCCAGAATTTATTTTAATGGAATAAAAAATGCTGGTGCAAGTGTTTCGAGAAATTACACTGCTCTACAGCCGAAATGCTTCTGAAATAAATGTAGTCAAACTTTACTAATTCTGGGTCACTGAGAACAAAAATGATGCTTGTTGATTGGCTCTAGTCTAGCTGTTGGGCTCCAGACTACAGCAGTGGAATCTCCTGGCAGGTGATGTTAGGGTTTCCATGTTGCGTGACCGTCAAAAGGATCTTCTCCCATTCTTCTTCATGGAAGGTGATCTTGTAGCCTGCAACAACATCGATGGTGTGATGGCAGCCCTCAACATCGTTCACGATCCAGATGAGTGGAGACTGTTCATTGATTCACGAAGACGAGTCTTAAAAGCGTTTTGCTGGCATAATGGCAATGTTTTTGCCATCAAATTCCAGTTGGTCAGCAGATCCATAGGAAGGAAACCTAAGACAACAATGAACACTTTTGAGGTGCATAAACCATGACCAACATCAGTGGCAGTTTTGTGGCATTTGAAGGATTGTTTGCCTCTTGCTTGGTCTGCAACGGATACACAAAGTAACGCTGTTTCCTTCCTGCGAAGGGATAGTAGTGCAAGAGATTCCCACTACATCAAGAAAGATTGCCACGTCACAGTCATGGAGCTGGAGGAAAAGGTTCAGCATCCACACGTGTTGATCGGAAGGAAGATTGATTACCACCATTACACATCAAAGCGGGTGTGATGAGAAACTTTGGTCAGGCCATTGACAAACAACAAGCAGCTTCAGAGTAACACTCCGTGAAAATTTCAAGGTAAGTGAAGCTACTACGTAAAAGGAAGGTGTTTTGGATATGGCTACGCTGGAATTGTGCAGCGCTTGGGAGTGTATACAGCTTGTGGGTCGACAGCTGTGTAGGAACAGGCGCTGCATGTGGCCACACGACAGCTACCAGCGCTGGCAGCGTGGCCACATTTGCAGCATTGCAGCGCTGTGGGAGTGGTGCATGTAGGCAGCTAACCCAGCAATCAAGTGGCTGCAACGTGCTTTCAAAAAGAGGGGGTGGGGTGGAAGTGGTGACGGAGCGTCGGGAGACAGAGAGATGCGGATTTTGGAGCAGACACCTGTTGACTCCCGCTTGAAATCCTGGCCATTCCGCACCCCTCTCTCATCACCTAAATGTAAAAAGGCTCAGACCAGTTAACAGCCTTCTCTCTCGAGGGCTCCCTCCCCCCGCCGTGCTGTTTGTCTTCCTCAAGCAACAGCCTGTGAACATTCCAAAAGCACTCGGCTCGGCCGCTCCTGGAGCAAAGAAGCAGCTGTGTGTAGCTCCGGGAGTACTTCCCGTTTGTTGCAGACAGGAATGCTGGATAACCTCTTATACACCTGGAGGCAATAACAGTGCTTGGTGAGTGTCCCACTGATGAGCTAAGCGCTGCATCATCAGCGCTGGATTCGTATACACCCGTAGCAGAACCAGAGTACAGCACCAGCGCTGCCAAGCCCAGGGGAGTTGCAGCGCTGCTGAACTTTGTAAGTGGGACAATCGATTAATTGAGCGCTGTAAGCGCCGCTTACCAGGCTGTGCAACTTGCAAGTGTATGCCAAGCCGTTTGTTGGTTCCTCAGATTCGGAACTCTCTTCGAGATATTGCACATTGACGCACACTGCGTGGCAGGCAGGCGAGAAGTGTGGAAGGAAAGACGCGCTGGAGAACAAGCTTCCAGTTAGTGGCAATAAATTTTCTCGGAAAAACAAGGCAGACAACTACAGGTTAGGGTCAAGAACCCGCAAGGCAAACAAAAGCTTGGTGCAACATGTCCACTAAAGATACATTTTTTTTGCGCACTCAAACTAGATTTTTCCACCGAACTGCGGAGCAGTGAGCAACGAGCAACGGCGAGCGATTCACCAGGACATTGCAACAAGGAGAAACACTATCAGGGCAAATGAGTTCATCAGTGTTGCAGACTATTGCTGACAGTGACAAGCATGCTCCATTAAAGGAATACAAGAGCAAGCCAAAAGCGTCGAGTAACACGAATAGACTAAACTATGGAAAATAATAGTGTGCCTTTTGTTCAATAATAAATGGTTTATTATATAAACCTTTGCGGATTTAAAGTTGTTAGCATAAACAGGACAGGTGAAGATAATCATGTAAAGCAACCAGAAAACACATGAAAGACGTAGGTTCAATTATGATTAGAAACTCTAACTATCACACAATATACATTAGACATAAAATGTAAAAACTTAAATATCTTAAACAGTAGCCAATCAGTTGTTTTAATTGTCATATTTGAATTCAGCACATCGAAATACATAATAAATAGCACATTTTATCTCTGAAGCAGACGACTTCTCAAAACCTGTAGATCAGTGTTATTTGTAGTCTAATTATCACTCTGTCCTGAAACAGAGCTTTCACTGTTACTTGAAAATAAAAAGTTTGCATTTCAAAACAGCTTAAATTTGGTATCCGCCACTCCAGTGCAATGGGAGCACAGGGGAAGCAGCAAGCTTCCCTGTGTCCACTGTAATATATTGGCAAAGTTCAGCAAATGTAGCAAACATCAACTGAGATGCAACTTGTAGGGAAAAGGGATTGGCAATCCAAAAATCTGTTCTGTTGAAATATGAAAATCATAAAGATCCAAGTTGTGAGCGAATTAAATAAAAAAGCTTGCTCTAATTAAATAGCTCTACGGTGCTTGCTCACTGCAATGTCTGAAAGTCTCCAAAAATTATCATGCAATGACATAGTAATAATTGAGTTAGCTTGTTCCATTAGATCATGGAATTCTCTTAATTTAGCAGTGTTTATAAAATGACAAACAGTAGGAGTAAATGCAGAAAACATCAGTAGAGTAATATAAAGTCATGGTGAAAGTGGCAGGATTACAATTTACAAATCCTGAAACGTTGTCAAGATATTACTTAGGCCACTACAAAGTGTGCACCTGAATATGGTGCAATAAGTGAGAAATGGAAAATTTATATAAAAATATGCATAAAAATACAAATATTTTTAAACATAACCCTTTGAACTAATACATAGTACAGATAACTGGTGACTTTTCATTTGCATTGTGGTAGTGCCCTGAGGTATCTCCACTCAGGATTGGGCCCTCATTGTGCTAGGCACTAAAACAAACAAAAAGAAAAACCCAGACATGTTCTTCACCCTTTGGAATTTAAATCTGTACTTTCGTATCATTTACTTAATACTGAATGGATCCTGTAAATATGTGGCATAAATATGTGGCTAGCAATAGTATGATGTTGTGAATGCATGATGAAGTACACAGGATGTTTTGTCTGAAACCCGATTTCTTTTTAGTGTGTGACTGTGCGGGTCAGTGTTGAACATACATTCATGTATTTTTTTGACTGTATATGAGACCAACTGTTGAAAAGAAGCCTCTCACTGAATACTCAGAACTTTACTGCTTTGGCTTTAAACTTCAAGGCTTCTGAGCCTCTGAAGGAGTTTACTAAAACCTCTCCATAGGCAATGTGACTAGATACACAATAAAATCAGTATAAAATTATAATAACTAACTGTTCCCAATAATAGATAAATCCTCCCCACCCCCAAACTTAAAAAAACATTTGATGTGGTGGATATTGAACTCATCTGAACAATGGTGGGAATCTGTTTTTGATTACTGTAATTCTGTGCAGTGCATTATCTATCATTTGAGGTCTGAAATCTCTACTTTTTTTACGCAATTAGCATCTGTGACACTAAGTTGTTCTCAAATAATGCTTTCATTCAGGACCACTTCACTTCCCCAGATGAATACGATGATTCTACTGTCCTCTACGAAGCCATTGTGTCCCATGAGCAAAACCTGGTTATAGCACATGAAGGGGACCCTGCCTGGAGGAGCGCTGTCCTTTCCAACTCTCCCTCCCTGCTTGCCCTCCGCCATGTGATGGATGATGGCACTAACGAATATAAAATCATCATGCTGAACAAGCGGTATCTCAGTTTCAGAGTAATCAAGGTGTGCGTTTCATTGTGTATGCGCGTGGAATGGACATATGATGTGCTGCTTCATGATGTTTTAGAATTTAGTGTAATCATTACAGAAAACTACTACTTCAGGCCAACCCATTACTTTTCTCAGTAAGCGGTCACTGCTTGGGCTGTCCTCATGGAGAGAGAGTACTTAATTGGTTATCAAGATAGTGCTGTCCATGAATATTAAATAGACAGAAAAAAGTGTAATGTCATCTCTGAAAATACCTAGTGACAATATCCGCAAAACACAGTTTCAGCAGTCCTTTTATGTTAATCTTCTTATTGTCCTTTTGTCCATTATGTGTATGAGGTCTGGAAAGTGTCTTAATACCTTGTAAAGTCAGCATAATACTCCTACTGTATAAACATGGCCCCATGAAAGCATGTCTATATTGTGACTTGTACTGTTGGTGACAATTTTGAATTTATCTACAGTTAGACGACTGTGATAAATGTACCCGTAGTCTGACCATAGCTTTACTTCTGCCCCTTCAGTATTTACACAGATGCTCCCTCTTCTGAACAACGCTTAAGCTTTCCTTCCAGGTCTCGCCATAACTTTGGATTTCAGCTTTATTTCCTGCTGCTCCCCTTTGTCTACTCATGTGTAATTCTTAAATGGACCTTTTATCTGCTTCATGTCATCTTCTATGTATGCCCCACACCCCAGCCAAGGTATGTGAGAGACTCCTCAATTAACGTATGCCAAACTGCCACTCACTCTTCAAAAACTAGAATCCAGCTCCTATTCTGTATTTGTGCACTTTATTCTGTACTGTTTGCAGCTTGTGCCCATATATTGAGTCCTTTGAAGCAGGGATCATGAATGCTTGATGGTTATACAGTGCTGTGTACACTTTTATACGCTCTGTCCATAATAATGTAATTCTTCTTTGTGTGCTTGCTCATGTCCATTCCAATGTAGGTGTGTGCTTGCCATGAGCATTGCCACCAGAAAGATTCTACCTCAGTGGTATCCGTCGGGGCTGCTCCCTGGAGTTGCGCTCTCACAGCTTCGGTATAAAGGACTCTGCCAATCCCCCAGTTCTGTCTCATGGCCCGCAGTGGTCACTGGAACTACGGCTCATTCTTGCTGTTGCAAGTATTTCATAATGAACTTTTCTCTACTCTTACTGTATATAGTTGATTGTATTTACTAGTGTCAGTTACTAAGTTAGTTAGGAACCCTGCTAAGTGGGATTAACTGACCCACACCCAGAACCAGGGCATGCCTCAGTCTCCAGGTGTCAAGCCTTGTGGATCTTGTCACAAGCCTAAGCCTGTGAGTGCCCCCCATTCCAGCTGCCTCAAGTGTCTAAGAGAAGCTCAGCTGTGTAGGGATTTTAAGCCCGCACCAAAAAGGGTAGTGATGCTAGACTCCACTCTATCCTCATGGAGTCAGCACTCTGACCTCCATTGGAGCAGGGCCACTTGGACTCGGCATAGAGTACGTTAGCTTCAGTAAGAAGCACCCTTGCTTCACTTTGGGATGTCCGGCGCTATTCCCCAGCTCCAGCACCAAAGTGAGATGCTCTGACCATTCCTAAGGAACCTCGGCACCATCAGTCATCCCCAGTGCCAAATAAGGATGTGAATGCGAGAAAGCCCAGGCACCATTCACCATCACTAGTGCCTAGGAAGAAGCAAAGGAAGACGGACAGAGGCTGATCACCTACACTGAGGTCAGTGGGACAGAGAGATGCTGCCAGGGTGCAGCACAAGGTCTAGCAAACTTTGCAGGACCTGCCATTTGAAGATGCATCAATCTTTTCAGAGTGGACAGACTCCAAACTTCAGTTTTTAGAAGAGTCAAGGGCCACAGCAAACAGCTCGCTTCTTCCTGCTGCCTGCTTGACAGGACTATAACAACAGGAAGAGCAGGGGCTACAGGAGGAAACCTCCCACACAGTCTTCATCTGTAGTTGCACCCCAAACACTTGACGGGGTCAAAGCAGGCTTTTTGATGGGATGCTCGAGGATAATGTACCAGGACGGTTTATGGATTGAAATTCTCCAGATTTTGTGGACTAGTTATCCCACTTTGATTGAGTGCTATGCATGGTCGCAGTGGGATATACCCTTCAATATTTTTGTTCCCCTCCTTGCCACCTTCCCTCCCCGTTCCTCTTTGGGGACCCTTCTCACAAATAACTTCTAACCCAAGATGTGCAATCACTCTTAAGAGTGGGATCAGTGGAGGAGGTTCCCCCAGAACTAAGGAGTTGAGAGTTCCACTCTGGATATTTCCTAATCCCAAAAGCCAATGGCAGTCTCAGACTGATTCTGGACCTGTGAAGCCTCAACAAATTCATGACGAAGCTGAAATTCCATATGGTCTCCTTGGTCTCCATCATTCTCTCCTTGGATCCAGGGGACTGGTACGCTGCCCTTTACTTAAAGGATGCATATTTCCACATTTCCATCTTTCAGGGACACAGAAGGTTCCTCAAATTTGTCATGAACCATGTGCGCTACCAATTTACGATGCTCCCATTCTGTCTCTTGGCGGTCCCTGGGGTATTCATGAAGTGTATGTCAGTTTTTTTGCAGCTTGAGGAGATAAGGAGTTCAGATTTATACATACTTTGATTGGCTGATGAAAAGTCGATCCAGACTCCAGGTAAAGACAAATGTGAGACTAATACAGTCGACCTTCCAGAACTTAGGTCTGCTCATAGATGCACAGACTTCCACCTTCTTCCTGGTCCAGAGGATAGAATTCATCAAGGCACTTCTGGACTTGGTAAAGGCCAGAGCTTCTCTCACAGAAGCATGCTTCCAAGCATAGAAAGCTTATAGAAGCTTATAGAATGCCTCAAGAATCACCTTGTCATCATGGCAAGAAATTGCTTACAGCTCCTGGGCCACATGGCATCTTGCACCTATGTGGTTCATCACATAAGACTTCGGCTCATAGCTCTCCAAGCGTGGCTGGCATGAGTGTACTCGCCAAGCCTACATCATGTAAACTCAGTCACTACAGTTCCCACAATTGGTGGCTAGACCTGCTAACAGTGTGCACAGGAGTCCCTTTCTCAAGACCCCAACTGTTAGTCTCTCTCATCAAACGCTTTGGCAATGGGATGGTGACCTTGCTTGGGCTCCCTCAAGGCTCAGGGCCTCTGTTCTCCAGAAGAGCTCTTGTTGCACAGCAATGTCAGAGAGCTCAGGGCAGTTCGCCTGGCCTGCCAAGCGTTCCAAATCCATGTAGCAGGCAGGTGCATGTCAGTCCTTACAGGCAACACAACAGCCATGTTCTTTATCAACAGACAGGGTGGAGCACACTCTACCCAGGAGGCATTTCACTTATGGGAATTTTACATAGCCCACTCGATTCACCTCAAGGAAATCTATCTGCCAGGTTCTCAGAACCTACTTGCTGATCACCTCAGCTGGGTTTTCTCCAACCACCACGAGTGGTCCATCTGCCTAGAGATCTTACAAATCATCTTTTTTTTTTTTTTTAAGGTCAGGCTTGACAAAGCCCTGGCTGGGATGATTTAGTTGGGAATTGGTCCTGCTTTGAGCAGGGGGTTGGACTAGATGACCTCCTGAGGTCCCTTCTAACCCTGATATTCTATGATACTATGATCTTCCAGAAGTGGGGAACTCCCCAAATAGATCTATTTGCAATGAGGTGCAACAGGAAGTGTCTTAAATTCTGCTCTTTCCTGGGCCAGAGTCCAGGATCTCTGACAGATGTCTTCCTCTTGCCCTGGACAGGGTATCTGTTCTATGCATTCTCATCCATTCCTCTCATACACAAGGTCTTACTGAGGATTAGATGGGACAGAGCAGGAGTCATCCTGATAGCCCCAGCCTAGCCACGCCAGCACTGGTTCACGGCGCTCTTGAACCTATCAATAGAAACACCAGTCCAACTACCTCAGATTCCAGACCTAATATCCCAGGACCACAGTCACCTGCGTCACCTAAACTTCAAGGCTTTTCATCTCATGGTCTGGAAGCTCATGCTCCAGACTAGTTCAAGAAGTTCTTTTAGGGAGTAGAAAGCCGTCCGCTAGAACTGTGTACCTGGCAAATTGGAAAAGGCTCTTGATCTGGTGAGCACAGAAAGATGTCTTTCCCATGCAATCATCAGTACCATTCATTCTGGACTGCTTGCTACGCCTGAAACAGCAGGGGCTATTGGTTTAATCGATTAGCGTCCACCTGACTGCTATTTCAGCTTTTCGTCTGTGGGTGAATGGCTGGTCCATCTTTGCAAACTCAATCTGCAGTTGGTTTCTCAAGGGACTTGACAGGCTGTACCCCATGGGATCTCAACCTGGTGTTCTCAAGGATCATGGGTTCCCCATTCGAGCCATTGGCAATGTATTCTCTGCTCTGTTTGTCCTGAAAGGTGGCTTTCGTGGTGGCCATTACTTAGGCCAGAAGAGTATCGGAGAACCTTCAGAACCTCCATACGCAGTATTCTTCAAGGACAAGGTTGAGTTATGTCCTCACCCAGTCTTTATCCCAAAGGTGCTTTCACAATTTCATAGTAATCAGGACATACTCCTTCTGGTCTTCTGTCTGAAACTGCATGCCAGCAAACAGGAGCAGAGGCTTCACTAACTAGATGTCAGATGCACACCGGCCTTTTACACGGAAAGAACCAAATCCACTTTGAAAAAGAGACTCAATTTTTTGTGGCTGTTATAGACAGGATGGAAGGGTCTTTCAGTCTGAGTCCAGAGAATTCATCATGTATCACGTCCTGTAGCCACACATGCTATGAGCTGATGAAAGTCCCTGCTCTGTCCCTGACAGCACACTCCACAAGGGCACAAACTTCTTCAGTTGCATTTGTGGCACAGGTCCCTATCTAGGACATCTGCAGAGCTGCAGTGTGGTCTCCAGTCCACACTTTTGCATCTCACTATGCCATGATTCAGCAGGCTAAAGATGATGCTAGGTTTGTTAGAGCAGTGCTACAATCTGCTTGTCAATGAACTCCAACTCCCACCCCTTACATCTGCTTGGGAGTAACCTACATTAGAATGGACATGAGCAAGCACTCAAAGAAGAAAAAATGGTTATTAACCTTCTGTAGCTGCTGTTATCTAAGATGTGTTGCTTATGTCTATTCCAAAATCTCCCACTCCTACACCACTATCAGAGTTAGCTGGCAAGAAGGAACTGAGGGGTCGTAGGTCGGCAGGGTCCTTTATACCAGCGCTATGAGAGTGCAACTCCAGAGGGCACCACACTCGACCTGATGGATACCACAGAGGGAAAAACTTTCCGGCAGCAGTGCTCGGGGCAAGCACACACCTATATTGGAGTGGACATGAGTAACATCTCAAAGAAGAGTTAGAGAATGCTAGTAGCTTTTTTTTCTTCCTGTCCTTGACTAGTTTTCCAATATGTCCTTTTTTTCCTTGATTTTTTTTTTTTTTTTTGCTGCTGTTTTGCAGGTAAATAAGGAGTGTGTGCGTGGCCTCTGGGCTGGGCAGCAGCAGGAACTTGTCTTCCTGCGTAACCGTAACCCAGAAAGAGGGAGCATCCAAAATGCAAAGCAGGCTTTGAGGAATATGATCAATTCTTCCTGTGACCAGCCCATTGGATACCCAATCTACGTCTCACCTTTGACTACTTCCTATTCGGATAGCCATGATCAGCTCAAGGAGTTTCTTGGGGGAGCTATCAGTCTGGGAAATATCAGAAACTTCATAGTGTCCACATGGCACAGGTGAGCTGTGGGAATGAGTTCTCAAGAGCATTCAGCTATTCAGCAACATCACTGTCAATGCTAAGACGTTAGTACATCTTAGCAGAGCATAATTTATGGCATTCAATCAGAGAAGTGTGGATGCCTCTCAGTATTTTCCCCTTTAATCACAATTGCAACACATGGCCACTGCTATGGTAAGACTGTTATTCAGCAGGCCACGTGAACAACATCCCAAGAATTTTTGTCAATTAGAATATCATGTCCAATTTTAACAACTCATAAAAAAAAATTCTAGGTGGAAACATTATGCCTTGAGTTGTAATCTCAACTGTGCCCGTGAGGTGCTGTGAAGTTTGAGTGTTTCACTTTTCAATGCCTCAGTTTATTCTGTCCATAAGAGGAATATAATTATCCACCTTACAAAGGTGTGGGGATGATTCATGCAGGTCTGGGACTTTAACATGCTTACTTCAGTGGCACTACTCACATATTTAATTGGGACTCTCTTATGAGTAAAATTATGCAAGGCATTAATGCTTTCAAGGTTGATGACTTTGTACAGCACTTTGAATATGTAAGCAACATACCATTCTAAACATTAGTCAGTACTACACGAGTATTTGACTAAATGTAGGTGTGGTGTATTTACTGCAAACTGTGATGTATCTCTTCTCCACCATATTGCTAGAATACTCTGTCACAGTACTATAAAAAAGCATTAGACCTAAGCTAATTATACTTCAAAATCCTAGATCAAGAAGCAAAGAGACTGGGAAAGGATTTAGCAATATATTTGAGCACTGAAGAACAAGGGTTGTACTCAGGATTGGAGGATGAGTAAATGTGCTTTCTTTAGTGAGTCTAAATGAAGCGTAGCTTTGCAAGCAACATAGTAAAAATAAAAGCTTACAGGATCTAACTAACAAATTGATTGGCCCACCTAAATGTTCAAATGCTGGCATGAGAAGTATAAAAATCTCAAAGAACCCTAGCACATCATAGTCACTAAAGTGTCATAACTGAAATCCATTGCTAAAGCAATAAGAAGAGAAACAGTTGAAAAGAGCTAACATTTTTTTCCTGCTCATTTTAAACATAAAGAGAGAAAAAGTATGAGGAAAAGCCTGAAATTAGAGATCAGATAAATGACTGCCATTATAGACAGACCAGCATAAACTCTGGTGCTAATATGACCATAAAATAGAAGAGCAATAAATTCTAGTATTTGAGAATTCAGTGGTAATACTTTTCATAACAAAGTCACATTTTTAAATAGTTGGTACTACATATATAAAAGTAAATATCACTTAAATGTTTGTCAGGAAAATATTTTGAGTGCTGTCTCAGATAGCAACATACAAGTTGGGGAAAGCATAGTACAGAAGAAAAAGCAATATAGTTGAAACTGATGTCTGGTCACTTTTTTCTGTTCGCTAATACAGTTGATTATCATTGTGTTCTCAGATTAAGGAAAGGCTGTGGTGCTGGCTGCAACAGTGGTGGAAACATTGAAGATTCAGATGCTGGAGGTGGGGCTTCCTGCACAAGTAATAGTGCAGCTGCCAATGAGTCGCAAAGCAGCATGTCACAAGCAGGAGGGAATATAATTACAGGGCAGGGCCCTGGAGTGGGACTTCACCCTCCTGTCACATCTCACCCCTCAACATTAGGTAAAACTAACCTAAAGTATTTATATTATATAAAATACTGGAACTGTACATAGGCTATCTGTCCCAGAGGGAATGGTATTTTTCACCACCGTAGATCAGGGCTGGGCTACAAGCACAAAACTAATTCGGTTCTGTAATCTTAATTCCCAATGGAAATGTATTCATATCCAAAAATCACAATGCCGTTTAGCACAATGACGGGTCTCTAGACCACTACTGGCATGGTTTGAGGATTGCAGATCAGGACTGATATGCTGACCAGAGTTGAGTGGGATAACCTTTCATAGCATCTCCCTACAGGATGGCTAACCTACACCAGTTCTACTGTTCCCTTGTGTTCACAAATACCAAAATCATAGCATGAGTTTTATACAGGTGAATATCTGTCTTTTATGCTACTAAAACCTTACTGCTACTGTGGAGTAAATAGTCTGTTGCTGCAGGGTTTCAGTTAAACAGTAGCCAAGAAAGTGCCATTAGTGATCTAGTGAGGAACTGGAGGTAATTGAGCATGTGTGTTTCCAGAGGTATAGTTGCTTTTATTTGCCTTTCAAGAAAAATAAAGCTATTTTACAGATTAGTGCATTGCCAGCTTCTGAATCTTATCATACCATATAGCATTATAAGGTCCATGGGGTATCTACAACTGTCTGGCACCAGACAGGAGCATTAATAAATATGCATTAAATAACACTAATAAGAGCTAAAATTCTCATGGTTTTCTTTGCCAACTTCAAATCTAATTAAACATTTCAGAACTAGTTAAAATGGCAGCAATAGTAACTAAACTTTCTGATGCACACTTAGGAGTGCAGTCAAACCACATGTTTGACTAAGAATATTTGGTGTTCTGAAACACTGCAAACGACAGAATTAGACAACGTAGAATGAGAAACCAAACTCTTCAGCATTAAAGAAATACTTCATTAATGCAATAAGAACTGGGCTCAGACCTACAAAGGACACTTACACTTTTACATCTATGCTCCTAGCAATGTAATATCAGTTTCTTAAACCAGTTAAGATTAATTGAACATATTCAAATATTTCATTGTTGAGAGGACCAGTACATCTTGTCCCTGAAGTATTCTAGGCATTTCTGATATGCCCATCAATTTTGTATTGAGGTGCCAAAACACTTGTGTAAGTGTCTAAAATCTAAAATGTGTGGCAGCCATGAATTAAAACTATTGACTCTCCTGATTTTTTGTTTTTTTTTGTTTTCTTTTAGGCACCAGTCACAGCTCCCACTCTGTGCAGTCAAGCCTTGTCAGACATTCCCCTGCCCGTGCCTCGGTAGCCAGCCATTCATCTTATTGCTACAGCAGTCGCCATTCATCACTTCGCACGTCCACTACAGGCTTTGTGCCTTGCCGACGCTCTTCCACCAGTCAGATATCCCTTCGTAACCTCCCATCCTCCATCCAGTCCCGCCTATCCATGGTGAACCAAATGGAACCCACTAGCCAGACTGGCGTTGTCACCGTGCAGCATGGCCTACCCTCTTCCAGCAGCTCCAGCCAAAGCATCCCAGCCTGTAAACAACATGCCCTTGTGGGCTTTCTAGGAACAGAAGGAGGGAATAATATAACTGATGCACAGTCAGGTGGTAATGCAAGCCCTGCAAACCATATGCAAGCCAAAAGGGATGAAGTTATTTACAGAATCCAGGTGAATCAGCCAGAAGAACACGTTAATCTACACTCTTTTTAGCCTTTATTTTTTCCCCTCGTTACAGTATTTTTATTATCTTCCACCTTGTGGTAACTAAATAACATTATCTCTGCCTTCTATGCACACATATGTCCTGGAGTTTCTCAGTGCAGAACAGAAGTGCAGTTATGACTAGAAAGGTTCATCTATATTTTGCTGAACAGGTGGCCTAGTGGAATACTGACCAATATCTACTCACATTATAGACATGTTTTATTTTAGCACACAGCAGTGAGAGAGTCAGTTAGATTCTGTTCTGCTTCATACATTAACAGCAAAATTATAAGCTTAGTTTTGCTTGCAGAATCTTTATTTACTGGTTCTAACATGAAAGACAGAAAGCTTCCTTTGCAGTGCTAGCAGTTTGTATGTTTTGATTTGCAAACTAAGAAAATTTTCTGTAGAAGTCACTGTAAAAATATTGTCCGTTTCCTTTTCATTGTTCACTTCTTGGTTACGGCCACATACAAAGTCTTTGAGCATGTGCCAGTTCACCATTGATTTAAGTTGCCAGGGGAAATCTTGGTAGTTTTGTTGAAATCTGGAAGTTAAACACAAACTCTAGTTCATCTGGCTTTCAATAAACCCTTGTATATGTTTACAATAGAGTGTTGCTGGGATAAATTTAGAAGAAATCACCAATAGGACAAAGGTTGTATCCAGCTTGTGTCACATGATGACAAAACTTAATGCCATAGTGAAGCCCGTCTTGGTCATAGTCATTCAGTAATGACAGACAATTGCGAATAAATTTGGCAGGCCTCAGTTTTGTAGCTTTTGTATGCAGGCAGGGGTGGACTAAGTAAAATACAGCTAAGATCTGCTAACGTTCAGGGATGCTCTTTTAAAACTGTTTTTTCCCAAAAATATTTCTTCTGTGTCCCTTCTGTAAACTCCTAGCGTGATGGTGGGTATCTAAGCAGCTCCTGCTTGTTCACAAGTTGAGGGAGGTTTTCCACAATGCTTTCCTGCTGACCTCTTCCAAGTGCAGAAAGCCTGTTAATTTCAAAACACTGGCTGGTCTCTGCCAGGGGTGAAAGTAATTTACAGGACTTACTGGTATTGCCAGAGTCCTGAGGGAGGCGTGGCCTCATCCAGAAGAGGTGTGGCCTCAACCGGAAGAGGCAGGGCCTCTCGAGATTTAAAGGCCCTGGGGCATTGCTGTGGCTGGGAGCTCCAGGGCCTTTAAATCAACCAGGGGCTCCCAGGTGCAGAGGTGGCTGGGAGCCCCTGGGGCTCAGGGGCAAATTAAAGGGCCCAGGGCTCAGCCGCCGCAGAGCTCCGGGCCCTTTAAATCCCGGCCCCAGCCTGGCCACCAAGCCGTAGGCGGGATTTAAAGGGTTCTGGGCTCCCTGCTGCGGCAGGGAGCTCTGAGCCCTTTAAATCCCGGCACCAGCCCAGCTGCTGAGCCGCAGGCGGAAACCAGTGTGGTCCGGCACGGCGTACTGGCTCTTGCCAGTACACCGTACCGTACCGGCTTACTTTCACCTCTGGTCTCTGCTGAGCATCCTAAATGGAACTTAGTTCTTTTACCTAGTGATAAATTCTCTGAGCCTTGTGCTCTACATTCCCAAATCTGGAGGCCTGTGCCACTCAAGTTTTTTGAAGTGTAGCTCCTAGCTAACTTAGGGCTTGAATCTGCACTACTGAAATCCACTGAAGCTTTGCCATTGACTTTAGTGGGTGCAAGATCATTCCTTTAAAGAGCAACATTTTTTGAGTAGCATCTAAGGGAACAGTTATGGGTTCACTATTAACCATTAATTGGCTCCATAATAGTCTAAAATCAATTTCTACTTTTCATTTTAGATAATGGATCCCAACCAAGTACTGGAAGGGATCAACATGTCTAAAAGGAAGGAGCTGCAGTGGCCAGATGAGGTGATACGACTAAAAGCTGGAAGAAATAGCTGGAAAGACTGGAGTCCTCAGGAAGGCATGGAAGGCCATGTAAGTTTCATTTGGAAGCTGATTTTGTGAATTGGGGGGAAAAAAGTCAACTTTGTTAAAGGTCAGTCTGAAACACTGTACAGACACCATTCAAAAGGTATATTTGATCATACACTGATGGAGCAGATGTTCTTTTGAGTTACTACGTGTATGCAAGAAGATGCCTAGATCCTCAGTTGAACTGGGTGAAATTTCTGAAACCAGTCCAAAGGGTGCAAGATAGTCTTTACTGCAAAAGTAGGGTTGTCACGCAATTTAAAAAAATTAATCGCACGATTAATCACACTGTTAACCAATAATAGAATACCATTTATTTAAATATTTTTGATGTTTTCTACATTTTCAAACATACTGATTTCAATTACAACACAGAATACTAAGTATACAATGCTCATTTTTAAATTATTTTTATTACAAATATTTGCACTGTAAAAAAAAACAAGAAATATTTTTAAATTCACCTCATACAAGTACTGTAATGCAATCTTTGTCATGAAAGTTGAATTTACAAATGTAGAATTATATACAAAAAAAGCTTTAAAAAATAAACCATCTAAAATTTTTAGAGCCTGAAAGTCCACTCAGTCCTACTTCTTGTTCAGACAAACAAGTTAGTTTACATTGGCAGGAGACAATGCTGCCCTCTTCTTGTTTACAGTGTCACCTGAAAGTAAGAACAGGCATTCTCGTGGCACTGTTGTAGCTGGCATAGCAAGAAATTTATATGCCAAATGTGCTAATGATTCATATGTCCCTTCATGCATCAACATTCCAGGGGACATGCTAATGATGGGTTCTGCTTGATAACAGTCCAAAGCAGTGAGGACTGACGCATGTTCCTTTTCATCATCTGAGTCAGATTCCACCAGCAGAAGGTTGATTTTCTTTTTCAGTGGTTCGGGTTCTGTGGTTTCCGCATTGGCGTGTTGCTCTTTTAAGACTTCTGAAATCACATTCCACACCTCATCCCCCTCAGACTTTGGAAGGCACTTCAGAGTCTTAAACATTGAATGCTGTAGCTATCTTTAGAAATCTCACATTGGTACCTTTGCATTTTGTCAAATCTGCAGCAAAAGTGTTATTAAAATGAACAACATATGCTGGGTCATCATCCAAGACTGCTGTAACATGAAATATATGGCAGAATGCAGGTAAAACAGAGTAGAGGACATACAGTTCCCCCACAAGGAGTTCAGTCACAAATTTAATTAAATTTTTTTTTTTTTAAACGAGCATCATCAGGATGGAAACATGTTCTCTGGAATGATGGCTGAAGCATGAAGGGGCATACGAATGTTTAGCATATCTGCCATGTAAATACCTTGCAATGCCGGCTACAAAAGTGCCATACAAATGCCTGTTCTCACTTTCTGGTGAGGTCAATAAGAAAAGGGCAGCATTATCTCCTGTAAATGTAAACAAGCTTGTTTGTCTTAGCGATTAACTGAACAAGAAGCAGGACTGGGTGGACTTTGTAGGCTCTGAAGTTTTACATTGTTTTGTTTTTGAGTGCAATTATGTAAGGGGAAAAAAATCTACATTTGTACATTGCAGTCTCACAACAAAGAGATTGCTCTTCAATACTTGTATGAGATGAATTGAAAAATATCATTTCTTTTGTTTATCATTTTTACAGTGCAAATGGATAGCTCAGTGGTTTGAGCACTGGCTTCCTAAACCCAGCGTTATGAGTTCAATCCTTGAGGGGGCCATTTGGGGATTGGCCCTGCTTTGAGCAGGGGGTTGAACTAGATGATCTCCTGAGGTCCCTTCCAACCCTAATAATCTATAATCTATTTGTAACAAAAAATAATATACACTTTGATTTCAATTACAACACAATACAATATTTATGAAAATATAGAAAAACATCCAAAATATTTAATAAATTTCAATTGGTATTCTACTGCTTAATAGTGCAATTAAAACTGCAATTAATCCCAATTAATTTTTGAGTTAATCGCATGAGTTAACTGCGATTGCCAGCCCTATACAAAAGACAACAACAAACAAACCTAAAGCAAAACCCTTTATGTGCTTTGCATTTAAATTACTGTACTATTCACTCAGCCTTCAGTTTTCCTTTCCTAAAATTATCCACTCCTGAGAGTATGCTAAAGATGAATTTACCAGCCAGCCTTAATATTACAGGAATTGCTTGGTTAATGGTATTTGGCTTTAAATCAAATCACTATAATGCAAATAGGGTTGAGTCAATTATATTTAAATGTCATTTTGTTAGATAACGTAATTAGGACTCCAGTTCATTTCTGTATATAAAAAGGAAGTTCTGAGATTCAACTGAAAACAAAGATAAGTCTAAGGCCCTGTCTACACTACGCAGTTAAATCAATTTAAACAGCTTTAAATCGATTTAACGCTGCACCCGTCCACACTATGCCACCCTGTAAATCGATTTAAAGGGCTCTTTAAATCGATTTCTGTACTCCATCAAAACCACAGGAGTTACCCTAAAATTGATTTTACTACATCGGAATTATGGTAGTGTGGACGGAAATC